>NC_062545.1:254800572-255112714 GCF_016906955.1 Phacochoerus africanus | reverse complement strand
CAATAAATATCTAAGCGACCACTGAATGTCAGGCACTGTATGAGGAGACACACCAGGATTGATCTCTAAGGTGTTTCCTTGGAAAGGGGCCACACTCCTTTACACGTTTGAGTTCTGATGCCAATGGCAAAGAGGTTCTGTTAAATTTTTAAAAGCGAAGAGAGGCGTTCCCGTCGTGGTGCAGTGGTTAACGAATCCGACTAGGAACCATGAGGTTGCGGGTTTGGTCCCTGCCCTTGCTCAGTGGGTTAACGATCCGGCGTTGCCGTGAGCTGTGGTGTAGGTTGCAGACGAGGCTTGGATCCCACATTGCTGTGGCTCTGGCGTAGGCCGGTGGCAATGGCTCCGATTCAACCCCTAGCCTGGAAACCTCCATATGCCGCAGGGGCGGCCCAAGAAATAGCAAAAAGACAAAAAAAAATAAAATAAAATAAAAGCGAAGTGAAAAAGTGATTCCCACTATGTTTTCTCTTTATCATACTTTTCTGGGTTAGGATTGTCATTTAGATTTAAGATGAAAGAAGTTAAAGTTTGCACAGGCATTATCTATTAGATATACGAAAAAACATATGGTAAAAATAGTTTGTCTTTTCTTTTCCCTCCTTTAAGCTGTGCTTATACATACACGGAGAACAAGAACCCATAGGAAGGACAGGTGTTCCCTTTCTGTCATTTCCACTGGCTCTTCCTCATGTTTATACAACACATTCCCTGGGCTGCAAGCCATCCGCTTCCATCATATATTTAACTCTAAAGCTGCATACAAAGCCCAGCCATTAGCAGGTTATTCTGTCACCTGAAGGGGATGAGGATCTAGGCACTCTGAACTCAGAACTCATGTGGAAGTAGAGAAAAATCAGCTTTTCATAAAGGAAAAAGACAAAATAGAAAGAAAACAAGAAAGTAAAGAAACGATTGCTGGGATATGTGAGGAGAGAACGAAAAGACCGTGCAGTATCCTGTAAGATACCAAAGACAAGGATGGAGAAAAGATTGAGGAAGTGCGGATGGCTTCCTGTTGGCTTCAATGAGACTCTTCAAGTGTTCCGGTGTTGAGTGTTTCTAGAATAGCAATGACGTAGTCACGTAGATCAAGTCAAAACTAGAAGACTGACTGAAAAGAGCCTTCTCTGTACAACAAAAGGTTGAACCAGTCTCCCAACAGACAGACCGAAGCTATCTTTGACAGTATACTCACTCTCACCCCAACCCACCCACAAAATGCATCTCGAGAGTGTCAAAGACAATAAATAAGAATCCACTAAATGGATTATAAGTACACACCGGTTTTCGGCCACAATGCATTGACTGCAATTTCTCCTTTAAACTCTTCCGCCATCCCGAGCACACACATAGACATACCATACTTAGCAATGGTGTAAGCTGAAAGAAACCAAGAATTTAATTAAGAAACAAACGAATTTGTGAGTATAAACTACCAATTTATTCCTATTACTATTTCCTCCTTGATACATTTTTCAGAGTTAGTTAATAATATAATAATGCAAAACATACTTCTAATGTACTATTTTTAAAAGGACAGTTTTATAGAAATAACTGTAGTTTTATGGAAATAGTTTTATATATATCAAGGATGAATTAGTTTTACATATTCTATCCTAATACTCGATTAAAAGAAAAGAGACAATAGTAAACTTTCATTTTCTTAACATTACCGGAATAATTATTTTATTGTTTCTTCATATTTTTTCTTTTCTTTTTAAATTTTCTAATTGAAGTACAGTTGATTTACAATGTGTTAATTTCTGCTGAATGGCAAAGTGATTCAGTTACATACACACAAACACACATACTTTTTTTAAAAATATTCTTTTCCATTATGGTTTATCAGAGGACAGTGAATATAGTTCTCTGTGCTACACAGTAGGACCATGTATAATAGCTTACATCTGCTAACTTTTCTTTTTTAAAAAATAAAAGTGGTCATTTAAAGGAAAACTGCTGCTAGTAAAACATGAAAAGTTGCAAATTCAATTAACACAGGACTTGTTTTAATCTTGTCCTAAGGGTTTCTACTTCAACTGCCTTCCTTTCCTTATTTGATTGAATTATGTTGAAATAAGGACTAAGTAACTGATACAATTATTTCAAAGGAGGCACCTATGGAGTTCCCATCGTGGCACAGCAGAAATGAATCTGACTAGGAATCATGAGGTTGCAAGTTCGATCCCTGGCCTCGTTCAGTGGGTTAAGGATCCAGTGTTGGCGGTTACCGTGAGCTGTGGCATAGGTCGAAGACGAGGCTCAGGTCCTGCATTGCTGTGGCTGTGGTGTAGGCCGGCAGTTGTAGCTCCGATTAGACCCCTAGCCTGGGAACCTCCACATGCCCGGGTGTGGCCCTGAAAAGACAATACAAAAAAAAAAAAAACTCTCTTCTAGAGTGTGTAGAGTGGCTCTTTTTTTATGCCTGCTAGCACCAGAAGTGATCTCCCAACATTATTGCCCTTCCAGGAAAATGAGATTTATTTGCCTAAAAAGCAAAAAACTAAAAAAAATTTTTAAAAAGGAGGCACCTATACATAAATCTTGTTACTTAGCATACTCACCTTAAATCATTAATTTTCTATAAAAGGTAATGTATTTCATGGGTAGTTTTAACCAACTTTATTGAAGAGTAAGTTACATATAATAAAACATACCCACCGGGACTTGAGGGAGCTTTCTAGGATGTTGGATATTCATATCTTCATCCGAATATTGGTTATGCAAGTGTATACATTTGTCAAAACTCATTAAACAGATGCATAACAATCTGTACATTTTCTTTAATGTAAATTGTATCTTGACTTTAAAAATTACAAATAGAAGATTTATAACCTACTTTCCAAAATGCTATAGGTTCTGCATAGAAAATTTAACGTTGAATGCTATGTACAAACTGTAATTACACCACAGATACACTGATTTAATACAAAAGAAACTGATGAAACAAGCCACCCCCTCATCCTGCACCTACCACAGTGCTGTTTGAACCACAGTGGGTTTAGGTTCAGGGGTGGGCTGAGATTGAGGATATGGGCAATTCGACTCTTTTTCAAATAAGGAATACATGCTTTGGATCTGAAAGCAAAAGAAAACACCAGTCAAGTTAATAGCCTTCTAACAGCTTCATCACTTTTCTAAGTTATATTTTAAACTACTTCTGCAGAGAAACTAAACTTGCTCAGTAATCTACATCGTATCTTTTTGTTTTGTTTTTTTCACGTTTCTGGATTAAAGATAGGAAAAGCAACTCATATTCACCCTTTAAAGCTTTGCTTAATGGCCTGACAATATGATCTGCTTGATGAAAGTAATCCAATCCTTGGCCCTAAATCTAACTAAGGCTATCCTCAACTACACATCCTTCCAAGTCAGACAGGCCTAGGTTCAAGCCTTCCTCTGCCCTTCACTCTGTGATGTTGGGCAAAATATACAGTATCCTAACACTTGGTTTTCTCATTTGTCATTGTAGGTAATATTTGCTACCATCGAAGATTGACCAAGGGATTCAAATGAGGTGAAAAATATGATACAACAACGCATATCTTAAGCATGAAAAAAACCCTGCAATTATTAGTATTACGTTTTCTTGTTTTTTCGTCTTAGTAGGTGTGGTATTCCTACCACACACTGGAACTGTAATTTAATAACTTAACTCCCAATGCATTGCCAGATTTAATTTATACTGATATCTAGTATAATATGCCTTTGGGAGCAATATTTAGTTTTTATATATTTTTAAAACCTATTCAAAATGGTAGGTAATTTATTTTACAAAAGGCTCAGGTCCACAGAGTTCCCAAGTGCCACAGGTGCAACCAAATTAAAAAAAAAAGAAAGAAAAAAAGGAGTTTCCGTTATGGCACAACAGTGACAGCAGCGTTTCTGCAGCACTGGAATGCAGGTTCAATCCTCAGTCCAGCACAGTGGGTTAAAGGATCTTGTGTTTCCACAGCTGTGTCGTAGGTCACAACTGCAGCTAGGATCTGATCCCTGGCCCCCTGGCCCGGGAACTCTATATGCTGCAGGGCAGCCAAAAAAGGAAAAAAAAAAAGACTCAGTTCCATTATTTTTTAATGTTTCATTATTAAGCTATAACATATATTTTAATCATGTATTGTAGCTTAATAGTTTTACAGTTTTTAGTTTTATTTCACATTCAGTAACTTCAACAACCTGCGAGTTCTAGGTGGTCTAGTGGTTAGGACTCAGCGCTTTTACCACTGCAGCCTGGGTTCAATCCCTGGTCTGGGAACTGAGAGCCCACACCAAGCTGCTGACACCATGGCTAAAAATATAAACCAAATATAATCAATACCACCGAAGAGTTTTTGTACATATTGTTTTTCCATTCCGAAGGCACTTTGCTCTTATGGGGGTGAGGTGGGGAGGGGCCAACAATCGCACAGCTAATATTCAATCCACAGTGAAGCTGTACCTCAAAGCATCAATAGGAAACAGCCTACTCCAAGCAGTAAGATCATATTTCATACTCAAAGGAGAGGGTTCATTTAATTTACATTATAAACATGAGCTTCTCTTTTGATCTATGAGACAAAACCTCTCCACCTGCACTTTGTTCGTCTGGCCCTCAGCATTACTAATCCTAATCAGGTACATTTCTCACAGCGACATACCCTATCTTATACGGTATACCGAAAACTCTTAGCGCCACGCTTAGATACTAATACTTTGAGCCTAATAAGATAGTTAAGTTTATTGGAAACTTACTGTGTGCTAGGCATTGCACTTACTAGTTACTACTTTCACATGAATTATTTTACTTAACCAGGGTTGTAAGCTCAAAGGTCTATAGGGCATCCGAGTTAATGAATAAAGTGAACTGGGTACAGGAAAGATCAACTGTTCAGAAATACAATTGAACATTACTGAGTTTCTATAAAGATTTAACATGACACAAACACATATAATACTAGAGATTATATATTTAATTAAAACTTAGAAATATAAGGATCTGCCTCCTCGCTTCTCTGTCTTCCAACCTTGTTTCTCTAAATCACTAAAATACAAGTCACAGACCACATAGCCCTGGGCACCAGGGATCAGGAAAGAGCACCAGATCCTTGCAGAATCCTCCAAATAGGTCAGTTCTTTGGACTTTCTCCTACTCCCTCCCTGAGGATGCTTTTCAGGCTTCCCTGAGAAAACAATCTATACTTACCTTCTATGAATGAAATGAGTGTCACCAGACAAAAAAACAAAACAAATTTAAATGGAAATATTTCACTCTGAGTTTCTCTTTTATAACTTATGCCTTTCATAGAAGGCCAAAAATCTGACACCCTTTTTTGGTCCAAAGGTCAAAGTCAGGTCTTTCATTTGGTGTTGCAATAGGAGGCCCTTAATTGGGGACAATATATATTTTTATTTAAAAATAGCCGTTAATAAATGTAGGCACATTCAACAGTGAATAGAATCTTTCCTTTGAAAAACGGTTTTCTTTTAGGGCATCTATTCCTGAGACACTTATAGACATTACTCCAATGGACTCATATTCAGTTTTTAATAGCTTAGTACCATATAGCTTATATATTCCACTTGTAGTTCTTCAACTACGCAGCTAATACTGCAGTAGCATTCAACTACAGTAGTACTCACTGATAAAGGCAATTTAAAAAGGTTAGTTCACTTTCCTACATCAGGATTTTTTTTTTTTTTTGGCCACACCCACGACATGTGAAAGTTCCTGGGCCAAACCCAAGCCACAGCAGTGACCTGAGCTGCTACAGTGATAATGCAGAATCCTTAACCTGGGGTGCCACAAGAGGACTCCAGGACTTTTGTTTGTTTTATTTTTAACTGAACCTTCAAATCTACGAATAGGAGTATAGTATAGGCCATCTTTTTCATTTCTAGGAAATGACCTGAGTATAGGAAAGAGGCCAAACTGTTCTTGCCAAATGGGTTTTCCAAAGACATAATTTCACAAGAAAGGAGCAATGAGAATCATACATTTGTGGAGTTTCTGTTGTGGTGCAGTGGAAACGAACCAGACTAGTATTGATGAGGATACGGGTTTGATCCCTGGTCTCACTCAGTGGGTCAGGAATCCGGCGTTGCTGTGGCTCTGGTGTAGGCCAGCAGCAGCAGCTCCGATTTGACCCCTAGCCTGGGAACTTCCATATGCCGCAGGTGTGGCCCTAAAAAAGCAAAAACAAACAAACAAACAAACAAAAAAACAATACAATAAAAAGAGCCATGTATTTGTTTCCATAAGCCATAATGTCAGCTAAAAAAGCAAGTCTTAGTCCTAACCTTTACCTGGGAACCGGGGTGAGAATTTTCCCTCAGGTGGCAAAAAAGAACTGATTTCTTTCTAATGAAAAACAAAATTTGTTCAACAATACACTGACTACACAGCCTTGTCAAAGAATCACCACGTCTGTACTCAACATGAGTAAAAGCACTGAACTGTCTGTGGTTCAAACCATGGAGGTGTATTTAGTTCTTAGAATTCATAACACGTTTTTAACAAGAGCAATTCTAAGTGAACAATACAATGAACAAGCTTAATTTCTGCACTTCTACATTAGTTTATGCTTTAATAAGTCTGTTTTTGTTTTTGTCTTTTGGCACCCCACAGCCTATGGAAGTCCCTGGCCAGGGATCAGATCTGAGCCACAGCTGCAACCCATGCAGCAGCTGTGGCAACGCTGGATCCTTAAACCCTCTGTGCCAGGCCAGGGATCAAACACTGCCAACTCTGTTGTGCCACAGGAGGAACTCCAGATTGTAATAAGTTTAAAGTTAACACTGTCCATCACAGCAACACTGTCTAGAGCTCTGATCACTACATTAGACAAATTCACATTAAACTTTCTAAGACATTTCTCAGTACTTAACAAATCATTTCCTGATGTTCATGTCATAAGTATCCCATCTAAAAAACTTTAATAAGTCAAAATTCTCCTGACATCATAAATAAATATAACTAGGTGGGTAGAATATTTATATCTGTGACTTTGTCATCAACAATAGACACTGCCACAAATAAATGTTTTCAGACATCAAGACCTTCTAAGTTTTAATTCAACCTGATAAGCAATACTATCCCTGGTTAGGTTTATATTTTTAAACACTTGTTTGTTTGGGGTTTTTTGCCTTTTGTCTTTTAGGGCCGCACCCAAGGCAAATGGAGGTTCCCAGGCTAGGGGTCGAATTGGAGCAGTTGCTGCCAGCCGGTGCCAGAGCCACAGCAATGCCAGATCCAAGCCATGTCTGCGACCTACACCACAGCTCACGGAAACGCCGGATCCTTAGCCCACTGAGTGAAGCCAGGGATCGAACCCGCAACCTCATGGTTCCCAGTCAGATTCATTTCTGCTGTGCCACAACAGGAACTCCCCTAAACACCTTTTAATGAGTGTTAACATTCAAAATTCTTTCACAAAGTTATCAGCTGTAAAAGATTTTGATGCAGAGATAATTTCTTCATGTAACACATAACTGTATCACACAGCAGTATTGTTAATTTTATTTGAAAAAAGCACAAACTTTACTGAAATGTTAGTCCTTTTTGTAGTTCTTTAAGCTTCTAGCCACAATCTTGTCAATATGCTTGCCACAGATCTTACTATGGTTTGATTCTCTACAGTTCCCATTCAATGGAAATACGCTTTACACACTGAATTTAGAGAACTATGCCCCACATCTACAAAGAAATAAGTGCTCAACCATTTTACCCGAACATATGGCCCTGTTGGCATATGTCTCATTTTTCCACTTTAGATAGAGACACGGGTATGAGAAATATTACACTTTCATCTTTTTTTTTTGGTCGTGTCTGTGGCATGTGGAAGTTCCCAGGCTAGGGACTGAACCCACTGCACAGCAGTGACCCAGGCTGCTGCAGTAACAACACTGATCCTTAACTAGCTGCACCACGAAAGAACTCTGATAAATGGCAACTTGTTAGCCTGCCCTCAGCACCCAGAAGACAATGGAGCTCATGTCCCATCTAATGAGGTAGCTGATACCCTGCCACCGGGCTATAGTAACTAACTGTTGCCATATAGGAATGCTGTCTCAGAGCTCCCATCATGGTTCAGAGGTTAATAAACCCAACTAGTATCCACAAGGATGTGGGTTCGATTCCTGGTCTCACTCAGTGGGTTAAGGATCCGGCGTTGCCATGAGCTGTGGTGTAGGTCACAGACGCGGCTAGGATTCCACATTGCTGTCGCTGTGGTGTAGGCTGGCAACAACAGCTCCAACTGGACCCCTAGCCTGGGAACTTCCATACGCTGCAGGCACAGCCCTAAAAAAAAAAAAAAGAATGCTGTCTCTATGTGGCCAATGTTTCCTTTTTTTTTTTCTTTTTCAGGCTGCATCTGCTGCATATGGAAGTTCCCAGACTAGGGGTAGAATCCAAGCTGCAGCTACCAACTTACGCCACAGCCACAGCCACACCAGATACAAGCCACATCTGCAACCTATACCACAGCTCATGGCAATGCCAGATCCTTAACCCACTGAGGCCAGGGATTGAACCCACATGCTCATGGATACTAGCTGGATTCTTAAGCCACAACGGGAACTTCCAATGTTCCCAATATTTAAAGAAAAGCCAGAAATATGGAGGTCCCCCTGTGGTTTAATGGGATTGTTGGCATCTCCATAGCACCAGGATGCAGATTCGATCCCTGGCGTGGCATAGTGGGTTAAAGGCTCTGGCATTGCCACAGCTGGGGCATAGGTCGAAACTACAGCTTGGATTTGATTTCTGGCCCAGGAACTCCATATGCCACAGGGAGGGCCAAAAAGAAAAAGAAGGAAGGAAGGAAGGAAGGAAGGAAGGAAGGAAGGAAGGAAAGAGAAAGACAGACCAGAAATCTAGGTTTCTGTGTAAATCTCCTGATTTTTTTTAAAGTAAGCAACTAATGAAATTCTGATTGTAGGTAACCAATAAAAACAAACTTTTTAACACTGTCACGGCCAAATTTTACAGATCCAACAAAACATGTTTAAAGGCAAAGTTCAGAATTAATGAAAGATTTTACATATAACCCTTAGGACCAACCCTATGACATATTTTTCTATTATTCCCATTTTACAAATGAGGAAACAGGGAGTTCCTATTGTGGCTCAGCAGTAACAAACCCAACTACTATCCATGAGGACGAGGGTTTGATCCCTGGCCTTGATCAGTGGGTTAAGGATCTGGCATTGCCGTGAGCTGCAGTACAGGTTGCAGATCAGCTCGGATCTGGCACGGCTGTGGCTGTGGGGTTGGCCGGCAGCTTCAGCTCATATTCGACCCCTAGCCTGCGAACGAACTTCCATATGCCACGGGTGCAGCCCTAAAAAGACAAAAAAAAAATTGGGAAACAGACTCTGCAAGAGGTTAAGTTACTTGTACAGGGTCATGAGGATAGTGAGCCATGAGGGTGGGGGGATAAGATTTGAACCTTACCCCACAAAGTCTGACTCCAAAGGCCAAGGTCCTAACCTTACCTGTTCTATGCAAATACATAAGGCAGATACACATAAGTACATTAAGGCAGGTAAGAAAGTTTTACGCTGATCTGTCCTTCTATCTACATGGAAAATAATAGAACCTGAAGGTAAATAAATAGATAAACAAGTGGACAAATAAAGAGTAGGTCTGACCAATCCAGAACACATCAGGATGCATATGCTTTCATTCTATATTTGGTATTTCCTGATATTGCCCAAGACCGCATTAGCCTTTTGTCAGTTACATTAAAATGGGATTCGTAATGAGCTTCTTGTTATTTATATAACTAAAACCCAAGTGTTTTTCAGAGGAAGGAAAGACTTTTGCAGGTTTGCCAAAAGACTTGGTTGGTATGCATGTCTATGTTTACTCATGCAAATGTTCGAAAATGCTTGAACTATCCTTTAGTCTTTATTAGATTCACAGAGAAAAAGTGCTCTGAATGGAACCATTTGAAATAGGAGTTCCCGTCATGGCTTAGCAGATAACAAATGTGACTAGTATCCATGAGGATGCAGGTTCGATCCCTGGCCTCACTCAGTGGGTTAAGGATCCGGCGTTGCCGTGAGCTGTAGTGTAGGTCACAGACGAAGCTTGAATCCCGCATTGCTATGGCTGTGGTGTAGACTGACGGCTACAGCTCCGATTCAACCCCTAGCCTAGGAACCTCCATATGCTGAGGGTGAGACAAAAGACAAAAAAAAAAAAACCAAAAAACCTATTTACAATACTATCTACTGACTTAGAGCTGACTTAGAGCACTTTTAGGCCTTTATAAGGACTGACTAGATTTTAAACTGTAGTGTTAACCTATTCAAATCTGTTCACAACTAGTACTCTATCAAAACACTGCAACGCTCTCTCCCACAATTCTTTAACTTACGTAAGATAGGTGCCTCTGGTGTTGACATTCATCATCAAATCCACTCTCTTTGTAGGTGTTTCCAATGTGTTGGTCAAGCTAATAGCACTGGCGTTATTCACCAAAATATCGATTCCTGTTTTCAAATAATCAACTTATTAATATGATTTAGACTTTTAACAAAAAAAAAAAAAAACAGAAATTTACTTCATAGAATTGAATCCTAAGTTCACAAATACTTCTTTTAGATAATATGACTGACCAGACACCAATGTAAGCATGAGTGGGTATGTGAAATCTGTACCCAAATGATTTTCACTGGCACAATGGAGGTAGCCAGACACCAGGGTTCCACATAAAACTACAAGCTGAGTCCTTAGTGGTCTGGAGCTTCCATCCTTGTCTATTCTCTGACTTCTTGGTCTTCCCTCCTAATCTCCAAGAACCTTAGATCAATTTCCTTAAAGTTTTCCCTCCTATCATCTTTCCGAGGCCTGCCTTCCTTCCAAGCACATCAGTCTCCTGCCCCTTGAAGGCCCTTACTTAAATGAAAGAGCTCCTTTCTGTTCCTGGGAACTGGGAAAAGAGAAATGACCGAAGTATCAATTCCAGGCACATCATCAAAGTGGCTCAAGTTTGTTTTGGGAACTTAAAATAAATCCAGAATAATGATTATTTCTGAATCTTCTATCCAATCCATACATAACATTTTATTTATAGCTATAAGTTTGGTTAAAGAGTGTTAGAAGAGTTATAGTTTGGCTAAATAATGTTAAAAGAAAACGGGGAGTTCCCGTCGTGGCGCAGTGGTTAACGAATCCTACTAGGAACCATGAGGTTGCGGGTTCCGTCCCTGCCCTTGCTCAGTGGGTTGCAGACGCGGCTCGGATCCCGCGTTGCTGTGGCTCTGGCGTGGGCTGGAGACTGCAGCTCTGATTCGACCCCTGGCCTGGGAACCTCCATATGCCGCGGGAGCGGCCCTAGAAATGGCAACAAAAAACAACAACAACAACAAAAAAAGAAAACGGTAAAGGGAGTTCCCATGTGGCACAGCAGAAACAAATCCAACCAGTATCCATGAGGATGCGGGTTCGACCCGTGGCCTTGCTCAGTGGGGTAAGGATCCGGCATTTCTGTGAGTCATGGTAGAGCTCACAGGCACGGCTTGGATCCTGCGTTGCTGTGGCTATAGGGTAGGCCGGCAGCTATAACTCAGATTTGGCCTCTAGCCTGGGAACTTCTATATGCCGTGAGCACAGCCCTAAAAAAAAGTAGAAAAAAAAGTGGTAAAATACAAAAGCATCTCAAACACATCTCTGCATTTCTACATGGTCTTCTCAATTCTTTCTAAAGAGCATTTAATATCCCATCAAATAGAAATATGACAATTTCTACTGCTGGAGTTAGACTGTTGCCAGAAACATCTTTTATTATTCCTTTAACTTTGCTTTGCCCTTCTCTCACCATATACGGATGATGGTTTAAATAAGGTCACTATACTCACATTTTTTTTAAATTTTATTATAGTTGATTTAAAATGTTCTATCAATTTTCGCTGCAAAGTGACCCAATTATACATATACTCGCATTTTATTTATAAGCTCCCTTTCTTCATATATAGTAACACTACAAAACTTTGACCATATCTTCACTTCTCAATTTCCAGACTCTTTAGTATAGAGTTCGTGCTACTAGCTTTTCTTAAAAACATGTCCTTAGATTAACTTTGGATTCAACTACACTACATTTTACAGCTTCGTTATTAAAAAAAACTCAAACGCAAGTCAGTCAAGTTTTAGGTTCTGTGACTACCACCTTTCCAGAATGAACATAATAATGGTTGCCTCCACGAGTGGAAAAGACTGGTGAGAAGAATTTTTGAGTCCAGGACATGCTTCTCAGTTCACAAAGCCTGATGTTGCTCAACCGCATCACTAAGAGATAATCACCGAGTGGTCTCTTTAGATAAGGCCCCTGGCTAGAGCCTAAGAGACAAGGAAGATAACAGTCACTAAACGACAAGGCAGGTGGGAGCAAAGCAAATTGAGCGTGGGTCTGGGTGGGATGCTGATCTGATGTGTATGCCACCTGCATAGGGAGATGAAGCTAGTGAGGGGTCATCCGATCAAGAGATTCCCTGGGCAAATTCAACCTTTAGTGACTTCATCTCTCTCACTATGTGAAAATAAGTGACAAGTATGTTAGCAAACATTTGGGCCCCAAAGCAAAAGAAACCAGATAAGGAGTCAGCAAACTGTAGTTGGCTTGCCAATGATAAAGAAAAAAATGGGTCCAGGGAGTTCCCGTTGTGGCGCAGTGGTTGGCGAATCCGACTAGGAACCATGAGGTTGCGGGTTCGGTCCCTGCCCTTGCTCAGTGGGTTAACGATCCGGCGTTGCCGTGAGCTGTGGTGTAGGTTGCAGACACGGCTCGGATCCCGAGTTGCTGTGGTTCTGGCGTAGGCCTGTGGCTACAGCTCCAATTAGACCCCTAGCCTGGAAACTTCCATGTGCCGCGGGAGCGGCCCAAGAAATAGCAAAAAGACAAAAAAAAAAAAAGAAAAAAAATGGGTCCAATTAAGAGGTAAGTTTTAAAATTTCTAGGAGTTCCCATCGTGGCACAGTGGTTAACGAATCCAACTAGGAACCATGAGGTTGCGAGTTCAATCCCTGGCCTTGCTCAGTGGGTTAAGGATCCGGCTTTGCCGTGGGCTGTGGTGTGGGTTGCAGACGGCGGCTCGGATCCCGAGTTGCTGTGGCTCTGGCGTAGGCCAGTGGCTACAGCTCCGATTAGACCCCTAGCCTGGGAACCTCCATATGCCACGGGAGTGGCCCAAGAAATGGCAAAAAGACAAAATAAATAAATAAATAAATAAATAAAATAAAATTTCTAAACTCAGGTGGGGCAAAGTAAAATGGAACAAGGACAATGGTGGGAAATGACATGCAAAAAGCATATATGTATGCATGCCTGCTGCAGAAAAAAAAGTGACAGGAAAGCCTGTTTCTATGTTTATGACATAGCATAATTTACCCAAGGCCTGAATAACTCTGAAGATGAGGGAAGGCGAGGTAATAGGGAGTGCTGTGCGGCAGAGGCCCCCGAGGGCACAGGTTTGGAAGAATCATCCACTGCTCTGGACTTCTTTAAGGATAATTCCCCAGCAGAAAGAAGTATCTACAGTGGTAAAGTATTCCCTAAATGCAGAATTCAAAGGACTACAAAATTCCAAATTAGACCGTAATAGTTGCAACCAGAGTATGGAACAAAAACCAAACAGAAAATAAATTCTCGGTATCTCGAGAGGGAAAAAAGAGCAGCCTGGTGGTCCCGTCGTGGCGCAGCAGAAACAAATCCGACTAGGAACCATGAGGTTGCAGGTTTGATCCCTGGCCTTGCTCAGCAGGTTAAGGATCTGGTGTTGCCATGAGCTGTGGTGTAAGTTGAAGATGCGGCTCGGATCTGATGTTGCTGTGGCTGTGGTGTACACTGGCAGTTGCAGCTCCAATAGGATCCTTAGCCTGGGAACTTCCATATGCCGAAGGTGCAGCCCTAAAAAGAAAAAAAAAAAAAATACAATAGTTAGCAAAATATATTGGGAGGAGTTCCTGATGTGGCACAGCAGGTTAAGAATTCAACCTTGGTAACGAATCTGACTAGGAACCATGAAGTTGCGGGTTCGGTCCCTGCCCTTGCTCAGTGGGTTAACGATCCGGCGTTTCCGTGAGCTGTGGTGTAGGTTGCAGACGCGGCTCGGATCCCGCGTTGCTGTGGCTCTGGCGAAGGCCGGTGGCTACAGCTCCGATTCGACCCCTAGCCTGGGAACCTCCACATGCCGCGGGAGCGGCCCAAGAAATAGCAACAACAACAACAACAATAACAACAACAACAACAAAAAGAATCCAACCTTGGGCGTTCCCGTCGTGGCTCAGTGGTTAACGAATCAGACTAGGAACCATGAAGTTGCGGGTTCCATCCCTGGCCTCACTCGATGGATTAAGGATCCAGCATTGTGGTGAGCTATGGTGTAGGTCGAAGACGTGGCTTGGATCCCAAATTGCTATGGCTGGGTATAGGCCGGCGGCTACAGGTCCAATTAGACCCCTAGCCTGGGAACCTCCCTCCAACCGAAGCAGCTCTGGTCACTGCAGAGGTGTGAAGATTTAATCGCTGGCCCTGCTCAGTGAGTTACGGATCCACCACTGCCACAAGCTGCAGCATCGGTCACATATGGGATTCAGATCTGTTGTTACTGTGGCTGTGGCATAGGTGAGCAGCTGCAGCTATGATTCAACCCCTAACCTAGGAACTTTCATATGCCACCGGTGTGGCCATAAAAAATTAATTATCTAGGTCAAATCCTTATAACCACTTTTATAAGTAGGTGAGGGCATTTTAGACAAAAGGTTCTGCACATGAATGTGGCTTCCTCTCCCTCCTCTTCCATATTTGCAGCCCTATGGAGTCCCTGGTAGCTCAGTGGGTTAAGGATCTAGCATTATCACTGCTGTGGCTCAGGTCACTGCTGTGGCTTGGCAAAAAAGAAAGAAAGATCAATTACGTATTTACAGCCCTATCGGTAAAAAACACTCAGTAATTTTGCATTCTCTCTCCTCTCATGGGCATTCACATTACTTTGGGAAAGGTTGCCAGCCAGGGATAAGACTTTGGATTTAAAGGAAGAGCCCCCAGAGTGCCAGCTGTGACACAGCGGGTGAAGGTTCTGGCATTAGATTAGAGTGGGTTAAGGATCCAGCAATGCTGCAGTTTCAACATAGGTCGAAGCTGTGGCTCAGATCCAAAACCTGGTCTAGAAACTTCCATATGCCTCAGGTGCAGCCAAAAAAAAAAAAAAAAGGCCCCATTTGAGCCAAAGCTTTGTGCTCCAGTCCAGAAAAACAAAGCACTCTGCACAAGCCTTACTAACAATAAAGCATTACCTTAGTTCCCATCGGCCATGTCCTCTGCAAGCATGTACAGTCTTTGGAATATGATAGGGAGAGATGGTAATGATTTGGACAGGATTTGGACATGGCTAAGTATCTTGCTGTAAATACCATCCAAGTCTTAGTTCAACTCCCAATACCTGCCTTCCAGGAACTTAAGAACTAACTAGGGAGAAAAAAAGAAATGCTAAGATCTAAATTTGTACTAGATGAGCATCAAAGGTATATTTTAGGAATTCAGAGAAGGAAAAATGTACACTTTTGATTGGCTGGCATAGTCAGAAAACTGCCTTCCTGAAGGAGATGAGATTTAAGCAGAAAAAGTGGGATTTCAAAACACAAAGAAGAGAGCACTTCAGTAGTGGGCACTGGAAGAGCCTTAGGAATGGGAGGAGAAAAAAATTAAGAGGCAAACAAATTCAAGATAAGGAAATGAACCTAAACTATTTTGGCTGAAGTAAGTTTACATAAGGGTAAAGAAGAAAGATGGAACCAAAACAAGTTTGTTAAGAATGCAAAATACCTTGAATGCCAAACTACTGGCATAGGTTATCCTCACTTTATTCAATAAATATTAAAAAGTTGGAGTTCCCTGGAGTTCTCGTCATGACACAGTAGTTACGGAATCATGAGGTTTCAGGTTCAATCCCTGGCCTTGCTCAGTGGGTTAAGGATCCGGCATTGCTATGAGCAGTGGTGTAGGTTACAGATGCGGCTGGGATCCCGCGATGCTGTGGCTCTGGCGTAGGTAGGCGGCTACAGCTCCTATTCAACCCCTAGCCTGGGAACCTCCATATGCCGCAGGAGCGGCCCTAGAAAAGGCAAAAAGACCAAAAAAAAAAAAAAGTTGGAGTTCCCATCGTGGCTCGGTGGTTAATGAACCTGACTAGCAACACATGCTGTGGGTGTGGCCCTAAAAAGACAAAAAAAAAAATAGTAAATGTTAAAATGTCATCAGGAGTTCCCGTCGTGGCGCAGTGGTTAACGAATCCGACTAGGAACCATGAGGTTGCGGGTTCGGTCCCTGGCCTTGCTCAGTGGGTTAACGATCCGGCGTTGCCGTGAGCTGTGGTGTAGGTTGCAGACGCGGCTCGGATCCTGCGCTGCTGTGGCTCTGGTGTAGGCCGGTGGCTACAGCTCCGATTCAACCCCTAGCCTGGGAACCTCCATATGCCATAGGAGCGGCCCAAGAAATGGCAACAACAACAACAAAGAAAAAAGACAAAAAAAAAATGTCTTCAAATGATGGTTACATAAATTGGGGAGAGACAAGTGGATGGGATCCAGGGAACTACTTAGATTTTTGCTATCTTCAAGGTCCTAACTTTATTTTGGATCATAAATTTGTTGTGTCATAGAAAATAATTTTTCTTCTTTTTAGGGCCGCATCTGCAGCATATGGAAGTTCCCAGGCTAGGGGTCGAATAGGAGCGGTAGCTACAGGCCTACACCACAGCCAGAGCAATGTGGGATCCAAGCCACATCTACGACACCACCACAGCTCACAGCAACGCCAGATCCTTAACCCACTGACCGAGGCCAGGGATCAAACCTCCGTCTTGCGGATACTAGTCAGGCTCATTACCACTGACACACGACAGGAACTTTGAAAAATAATTTTTAATAATTTTTCAATTAGTCATCAGATGGTTTTAAGCAATGCTTCTGTATTAACAAATACTCATTTCTGGTTATACTCCGAAGACTCAGAAAGTAATAGTTACACCTAGAATTTACCAACTTTCAATAATTATTTCAGAATGAAGGCACTACCTCCAAATTTCTCGACTGCTTTCTCCACTGCATCGCTGATCTGCTGTTCATCTCTCACATCAACAACGCACGGCAAGGCCTTTCCTCCAGCTGCCTGGACTACAAAAGATAAACAAAGAAGCATTAAAGCATCCAAATATTAAACCTTTCATCCGTATCAAACCACTGATCTAAGAGTCAAAAGAAAAAAGTACTCTATTTTTGAAAAATCAATATAAAAACTGTCTTGTAACTATTAGTGATTCTGTCCTACAGTAGACAGAATGACTTATCCATATCCACCTGCAGGCTAGAGAGAGGCCAACTCTACTAAAAAACAAAAAAAAAATGTAAGGTTATTTTTTTAAATACTGTTAAAAGTTTAAAAAAAAGGAACATCATTTAAAAGACCTTTAGTATGAAAAGTTTCCAAAAATAAAAAGAATAATGAACTACCATGAGTCCATCACCCATCTTCAATGATTAATAATGTTTTGCAGTTAATTAATTTGTTTAATTTATCTACCCCCAATCTCATTTTGCTTTTTGCTGGTGTATTTAAAAACAAATCCTAGGCATCATTTCACTCAGAACTACTTCATGTTATTCCCCTAGCATAAACACAATGCTATTAACATAACTAAAAAAAACGAGCTATGTCAACTGAGGTTGACTTTTTAAGCCCTCACTCCTGGCACCATACCTTGAATATAAGCACTCAATAGCTATTTGTGGACTAAAAGTATTAAAATTAATGACTTGCAAATTGTGCAGAGAACAAGTAACGTGGAGAGCTTTTTCAAAGTGTTCACACCAGCTACCTCTCAAATCCTTTCCTCTCTACTTCCACTCAGGTCTCTGCTCTCATCCAAGAACCACTGCCCTCATGAAATATGATTTTTTTTTTTTTGGCCATGCCCATGGCATGTGAAAATTCCTGGACCAGGGATCAAACCCAAGCCACAGCAGAGATCTGAGTTGTAGTGGTAACAATATGGGATTCTTAATCTGCTGAGCCATAGAGGAACCACTAGACGTGAATTTTTTCTTTTTTGTTTTTTGTTTTTTAGGGCCACACTCACGGCATATGGAGATTCCCAGGCTAGGGGTCAAACTGGAGCTATAGCACCGGCCTACGCTAGAGGCACAGCAACTCGGGATCCAAGCTACATCTGCGACTTACACCACAGCTCACAGCAACACCAGATCCTTAACCCACTGAGTGAGGCCAGGGATCAAACCCGCAACCTCGTGGTTCCTAGCCAGATTCCTTTCCACTGTGCCACGATGGGAACTCCCTAGACATGACTTTTAATGGGAGTCTCTCCCATCACTTAAAAGTACTGGAGAGAAAAGATGCCAAAATACTTCTTTAACCACATAAAATTATTTGGGGGGGGACACTTCAAACAGATATAATTAAACTTTCTAGCATGGAATTCCCACTGTGGCACAATGGGATCAGCGTTATCTCTGCAGTGCCAGGATGCAGGTTCCATCTCCAGCCCAGCACAGTGGGTTAAAGAATCAGGGGTTGCCACAGCTTCCTAGGTTCCAACTGTGGATCAGATCTGATCCCTGGCCCAGGAACTCCATATGCAGCAGTGGGAAAGAAAGAAAGAAGGAAAGAAGGAAGGAAGGGGAGAAAAGAAGGAACACAAATAAATACTCCAACAAATTCTCTATGCATTGAAGCTCACTTTCTTCAGCAGCAGTATAGATTGTGCCTTGAAGTTTAGGGTGTGTCTGGGTGGTCTTCGCAGCAATGACAACGTTTGCTCCATCCTTTGCTGCTTTCAAAGCAATGGCTTTGCCAATGCCACGGCTTGCACCGGTGATGAAAACTGTACATCCTGCTAGCCTCCTACAACAGAACAAAAGTGATCTTATTAGAAACCTCCACGTATTAGAGTTCCCTGGTGGTCTAGTGGTTAGGATTCAATGCTTTCACCCACTGCAGCCCTGGTCTGGGAACTGAGATCCCACAAGGTCCCACTGATGCATGCCATGGCCAAAAAGTAAAAGAAACTTCAATGACCTCCAAGTTTTTATTTACTTACTAGTACCAGGAAATCACACACGTGGTCACAAAATGTTTCCTCCTCTGTCAAGCTTTCTCTAAATCCTCCTCCCTCCCCATCAGATAGCTAATAAATCTACTTCATTACCACTGTAAAATGATAAACAAATTATGGAGTTCTCGTCATGGCTCAGCAATTAACAAAACTGACTAGCATCCACGAGGACGCGGTTTCAATCCCTGACCTCACTCAGTGGGTTAAGGAGCCAGCGTTGCCCAGAGCTATGGTGTAGGTCGCAGACAAGGCTCGGATCCTGCATTGCTATGGCTGCGGCATAGGCCAGCAGCTACAGCTCCAATTCAACCCCTAGTCTGGGAACCTCTATATGCCACAGGTGCAGCCCTAAAAAGACCAAAAAAAAAAAAATTACTTATTACAACTTCAGTGGCCAGTCTTACATGGATTTGGCATCTGCTCAAATGCAAAGTAAATCTTAAAGTGAAATGAGGAATTAATGAACTATATAAACATGTACTTTTCCCATAGAAAGTAGTAACAAAGTTTATTTTTGAGTGATGGGATTATGAGTAAATTTTTACCATACTTGGAGTTCTCATCATGGCACAGTGGAAATGAATCCAACTAGGAACCATAAGGTTGCGGGTTTGATCCCTGGCCTTGCTCAGTGGGTTAAGGATCCGGCGTTGCCATGAGCTGTGGTGTAGGTTGCAGACGTGGCTTAGATCCTGCATTGCTGTGGCTGTGGTGTAGGCCAGCAGCTACAGCTCCGACTGGACCCCTAACCTGGGAACCTCCATGTGCCCCGGGTGCGGCCCTAAAAAAAGACAAAAAGACAAAAAAGACAAATTTATCATTTTCTTTATATTCCTCAGGATTTTTCAAATTTTCTGCAATAAATACATACCACTTAAAAGGAATCATCTAAGAGCAATAACTGTATAATGGATGCTCATCATTGCTAATAACAGCCAGAGAGGAAACAACATAAATGAGCATCAATTGATGAATGGATAAAAACAATGTGGTATACACATCCATCAGGACATTTTTGGCAGTAAAAAGGAATGATGTACTGGTCTGCGCTACATGGATGAACCTTGAAAACATTATGCTAAGTGAAAGAAGTCAGTCACAAAGGACCCCATACTGTATGATTCCATTTATATGAAACATCCAGAATAGGCACAACTATAGGGACACAAGGATAACTGGTTGCCTAGGACTGGAGGTGGGGGACTTGGGGTTGATAGCTGAGAGGTGTGGGGTGTCTTTAGAAGATATCAAGATTTTAAAATTGATTGTGGTGATGGTTGCATAACTCCGTGAATATACTAAAAACCACTTAACTGTATACTGTACATGGGTAAATTGCATGGTGTGTGAATTACGTCTCAGTAGAGCTGTTAAACAAACCTAGAAAGCTGGCAAAGAACCGAGGTTCTGGTCAAAATACTCTGTGATCCAAAAAAAGAAAGAAAGAAAGAAAAGAAAACATTCACAAAAACTGGGGAAAAAAAAGACTCTGTGATCCAAATGCCCTGAGGAAAGTTCTCTGCGTCCATTTCATTTTTTTACATCCACCCACCTTAATTTTTAACTTTCTACTTAGTTGTTAGATGAGAAGAAAACACGAAAAATAAAATCACAGGACAGAGAAGGAAATTCACTTTCTTATTTACTTTCTAGAGGCAAAAAGGAACAGCTTGTTTAAGGAGGAAGATGAGAAATTCCCACTGTGGCACAGTGGGTTAAGAATCTGACTTCAGTAGCTCGGGGTCACTGCAGAGGCCCAGGTTCAATCCTCCGCCAGGAGTAGTAGGTTAAAGGATCCAGTGATGTTGTAGCAGATTCAATCCCCTGGCCCAAGAACCTCCATATGCTGCAGGTGTGGCCACAAAAAAAGAAAAGAAAGAACATATATTCCCCTTCCCTTGATCTCTGTTAACAACTTTATGACTTTTTTGGGCACTAGCATATGATAAAATGATATTCTGCCATTTCAGAGCCCACACTATAAAATGGCTGGTTGGAAGCTTCCACTTTCTCCTAGAAGCCAAACGCTATGTCACAAAGAAGAGAGACAGATTATCAAATGTTGAGAGACCATGGGAGAGTGGTCCTGGAGGGTAAAAGGTCTGATTTAGGACATTTCAGCCCCAGCCAACGACAGAGCTCAAAGCAGCCACATGAAGGACTTCAACTTACAGTATGAAGAGCAGAAGAGCCCAGTCAACCGAAAGAAGTGTGAATCACTGGTGGAGTTCCTTGGTGGTCTAGTGGTGAAGGACTTGGCATTGTCACTGCTGTGGCTCCATTTACTAATGTGGCTCAGGTTCAGTCTCTGGCCCAGGAACTTGCATAGGCTGCAAGTATGGCCAATAATGATGATAATAATAATAATAAAATCACTGTCGTTTAAAGCCATTAAGTTTTGGAGTGGTTTGTTACAGAAGTAGATAACTAAACACACGATGAAGTTCAACTTTCCCCAAATAATGCCAAACCTCATTCCAAAGTGGTTAATATTCCCGCCAGCAGCAGTACATGAGTTCCACAGCTCCACACCTCCCCTACACTTGATGTCAGAAGTTCAAAACTTTTGTCAATCTGTGGTATCTCAGTGTGGCTGTAATTTGCATTTTGCTGATTACTAATAAGAGTGAATAAATTTTCATATGTTCATCATCACTATGTCTTCTACGTAATTCCTATTAATTTGTTTTGCTAGTCTTTCTACATGGTTAACTTTTTTCCTAATGACTCATTAAAGTCCATAAGCATTTAAAACCTTTTCATTTGTGGCTTGCCTTTTCACAATCATTATAGTATATTTTGATGAGCAAAAATTATTTCCACATAGCACAATTATGAATCTTTTCTTTTTTGGCAAACTTTTTGGGGTTAACAAATCTATCCCTGGGAGTTCTCCTTGTGGTTCAGGGGGTTGAACAAACCCAATTAGTATCCACGAGGATGCAGGTTCAATCCCTGGCCTCGATCAGAGGGTTAAGGATCCAGCGTTGCCATGAGCTGTGGTGTAGGTCGCAGACACAGCTTGCATCCCACATTGCTATGGCTGTAGCATAAGCCGGCAGCTGCAGCTCCAAACTGGACCTCTAGCCTGGGAACAGATATACTGCAGGAGCAGCCCTAAAAAGCAAAAAAAAAAAAAAAAGAAAAAAGAAAGGAAAGAAATCCATCCATAACCACCACAACTGCATTGTCTTTCAAAAATTTTATGGTTTATCTTTTAAATTTTAGTCTTTAATCTACCTAGAATTAACTTTTCTATATGAATTTAGTTAGGGATCCAACTATATTTTTCTTTTCCTTCTTTTTTTTTTTTTTTTCCTTTTTATGGCCACACTCGCGGCACATGGAGGTTCCCAAGCTAGGGGTCCAACCGGAGCTACAGCTGCCAGCCTACACCACAGCCACAGCAACACCAGATTCAAGCCGCGTCTGTGACCTCCACCACAGCTCACAGCAACGCCAGATCCTTAACCCACTGAGCGAGGCCAGGGATCAAACCCAAAACCTCATGGTTCCTAGTCAGATTTGCTTTCACTGCACCATGATAGGAACTCCAGGATCCAACTACATTTCTACCCATGTGGATAACGAACTTTCTAGTCTGAAAAGCCTACTTCTCCTATAGATCTTGAATGCCAGCTTTATCATAGGCTGAGTCTCCCTAAATACACAGATGTGTTTCTAGGATCTCTATTCTGTTCCATTCAGTTAAATGGATTGCACTATCTTAATTATAAGAACTTTCTTGGCTATACTTGGGCCTGTGCTTTTCCGCATATACTTTAGAGTCAGCTTATTTAATTGCACAAGCAAAATCAATTGGGATTTTGATAGAAATTGTACTGAATCCAGAATTCAATGTGGGAAGAGCTGACATCTTCATGACACTGAGTGCTCCAATCCATGAACATGGTATCTTTCTATTGATTTCATACCTTGAACCACACAATGTCCCTCTGTAATCAAAGGTTATATTAATTCTGACCATTCAATCACAATGTGATCAGATTTTTCCACCATGAAATTACTATTCTTTCCCTTGCAACTAACAGCAGTGCGAAGATACTTAAAGACCATTTTAAATCTTTTATTATGGAATTTTCAAGTATATTCAAAAATAGAGAAAAGACTATAATGTTCCCATGTTTATTTAACAATTCAACAATTACCAAAATTTTGAAAGTGATTATCGTGAAGCCAATCTCAGAGTTCCCTTGCGGTGCAGTGAGTTAAGGATCTGGTGTTGTCACTGCAACAGCTCAGGTCGCTGCTGTGGCACAAGTTCAATTTCTGGCCCAGGAACTTCCACATGCCTCAGGCAAGGCCAAAAAAAGTCATTTGAATTATTTTTCTCTGTATGTTTGTGTGAAAAACTTGACATATAGTTTAAGTTCCTTTGTTTATGCTGGCATTCCAATTTATCTCTCTCCTCTCATCTCTGATGAGGCATGCTGTAAAACAAGTAGTTGGTTTAAAAGTAAAAACCTCAGGAATTCCCACTGTGGCACAGTGGAAAGAATCTGACTAGTATCCATGAGGATTCAGGTTTGATCCCTGGCCTTGCTCAGTGGGTCGGGGATCTGACATCGCTATGAGCTATGGTGTAGGTTGCAGACTCGGCTTGGATCCATTGTTGCTGTGACAAAGGCCAGCAGCTGTAGCTAGCCTGGGAAATTCCATATGCCACAAGTACAGCCCTAAAAAGGAAAGAAAAAAAAAAAAAAAACCACATCTTGTGTATGTATAACATTCCCTTCAACATGAAAGGTAGCACACAGAGTTCCCGTCGTGGCGCAGTGGTTAACGAATCCGACTAGGAACCATGAGGTTGTGGGTTCAGTCCCTGCCCTTGCTCAGTGGGTTGACGATCCGGCATTGCCGTGAGCTGTGGTGTAGGTTGCAGATGCGGCTCGGATCCAGTGTTGCTGTGGCTCTGGCGTAGGCCGGTGGCTACAGCTCCGACTGGACCCCTAGCCTGGGAATCTCCATATGCCGCGGGAGCGGCCCAAGAAATAGCAACAACAACAACAGACAAAAGACAAAAAAAAAAAAAAGGTAGCACACACAGTGCTAAAGTGATTGATTGATTTATTTATGTTGGCCAGGGCGGGCAGTGGCTTGATGTGGCATCTTAGTGCCCAGACCAGGTATTAAACCCAGGCCACAGTGGTGAAAGCGCTGAATCCTAACCACTAGAACACCAGGGAACTAACTCCCTTAAAGCGGTCTTTTAAATGTAAATATTTAGATCAAAATGTCCCAATTATCGCTTTAAAAAGCCCTATCCCTAGCAGATGCAAACTATTACATACAGGAAGGCTAAACAATAAGGTCCTACTGTATAGCACAGGGAATTACATTTAATATCCTGTCATAAACCATAACAGAAAAGAATATGAAAAAGAATGTGTGTGTATATATATATATAAAACTGAATATATATATATAAAACTGAATATATATATATAACTGAATATATATATATATATATATATGTATAACAATCTCTGCTGTACAGCAGAAATTAACCCCCCCACCCTCCCACCCCCTCTTTTTAGGGCTGCACCTGTGTCATATGGAGGTTCCCATAATCGGAGCTATAGCTGCTGGCCTACACCACAGCCACAGCAACAACAGGATCCAAGCAGATCTGCAACCTACACCACATCACCACATCACCTGCACCACATCTCACAGCAACACCAGATCCTTAACCAGGGACTGAACCCATGTCCTTATGGATACTACTTGGGTTCATTACCCACTGAGCCGCAACATTTTAAATCAACTATACTTCAAAAAAATATTTTTTTAAGAAAAAAAAAAAAAAAAAAGGCCTCTTTGCCTTTGGTCTAGTTGGACTGATTCCCAGTAGGATAAAGAACATGTTCATGCTCAAAGTCTCAGGCATTGGCAGAAAGAAAGGCAAAGGCAGCTTTCCTCTTAACCTGAAGACTGGGTCTCAACTACTAAAACCCCTCCATCTCAAGAAAAAAATTTCCCAAATTCCTCAGTACCACTGGAGGATGACTAAAACTTAACCTACACTACAATTTTCCAAAATTCTCTGGTACCTCAAAATTCTGGTAAATGTGATGAAACTTTTATTTTTAAGACAGAAAAGCAATCACAAAAAGTTCATTTAAAAGTTCATTTAAAAAATAAACATCAAAGAATAACCAGGAATATTCTGAAAAAAAAAAATCCAAATGTGGCAGGATTTTCCAAGATCTAAAATATTTTATAAAACTAGAGCAATTAATGTAGTTTGGTACTGGTAACATGAATACAGTCCAAAGTAACAGAATAAAAAAATGAATAAACAGTGAGTTTTCTAACTCACTTCCTATGCCAAAATATTATGCAAAACAGTACGTCATTTCAGGAAAATAAAAATCTGAATGGAAAAAAAATCATACAAAAATACTAGAATATTTACAAGTTAAAAAACAAAACAATTTAAGATGACAACAGCTTACAGCTTTGTCGCAAAAACACAAAAGTCTTAAAAGAACAGATTGATTCCTGGTGGTGCAGTGGGTTTAAGATCCAGGTTGTCACTGCCATGGCCTGGGTACCATCCCTGGCCTGGGAACTTCCACATGCCTTGGGCCTGGCCAAAAGAAAAAGTTCTCTCGAAAGATACCCATACTTTAAGATTAGTTTAATTTGTTAGTAAAGTCACTTTGTAAACATCTCATTCTTTTATTCTTCCAGAACTGAGCGTTCGGAACAAGAGGAGAATCATTAGGCGTCCCTGTGACCTTTCACCTACAACTCAAAGGCCTGCAGCAAGGCCGCTATTGCAAGACAGCTATTGCTAAGCCGAAGGTGGGACGCGCTCTTGGGGCGGCGGGGTACCTCGCTCAGAATTCTTTACCTGTGGAAGAGGTTTTAACATGGCTGTCATCCCGAAGTACTCAACTTTGCGTTACTTTTCATGAGTTACTGCAGAGTCAAAGAATCCCGCGGCCAGCGTGGGGTAGCGTTCCAGACCGCGCCAGGCAGCTGCTTTAATCCTCCCACCGCGGGGGTCGGGCCACCCAAGCCATCTACTCCGGGTCCACCTAGCCCCGCACTCCGCCCGGCCTGGTCCCTTCCCCGTGGCGCTCGCATCCTCTTACCCGGTGTTGGGCAACATGACTTCCACGGACCACAGTCGGTGGCAGCAAACGCCACACGAAGGAATACTGCAAAGAGAAGCTGACTTTCTGCTCCGCATTTAGCCCCGCTCCATCCCCGCCCCCCAGGGCCCCGCCCCAAGGCCTGCGGGAGAATTGAGTGCTCCAAAGAGCGGAAGGGGGCTGAGTGCGCCTGCGCACGCAGTTGTCCTCTTTGGCGCTAATTTCCAGCTCCCCCCACCTGGCCCCTGGAAACCAGCTCTGTGCGCAAGCGCTCTGAGAGACAACTCCGCCCCACCCCGCGTGCGGGGCTCTACGGGGACAATCGGTCCCTACCCCGCGTCTGGAGTAGTGGTGCGTCAGCCGCTCAGTACGCCCTACCCAGGGCTGTGAACGGTTTCTCGCCCCTGTGCTGAGTGCCTTTGCCGGCGGGATGACCCTTTGAGTCGTGCAGCAGGGACCTGGAGGGCTGAAGTGCAGCTTCTCAGCGGATTTTTGGCTCTCTCTCCACAATAGCACCTGGGCGCCTGCCCGGCTGCACGCGCGCCTTCAGAGGCACCTCTTAGGAATTGCTTTTCCTCGGCAGATAGGCACCTTCTCCCAGAAGCCGGCCAGCGTCGCATTTCGACTCTGCCACCGAATTTGGACTAACGCCGGTAGGCCGATAGATAGATAAAGCCCTTGGAGAAGGGCAGCTTCTGGATCAGACCTCTACACACACTAATCGTGCCGAAGAACTCAGAGTTAACCTGGATTTTGAGACTCTTAGCCAGTATCTCGGTGAGGAAATTCCCAAACTCGTTGGGATAAAGTGAATTCTGGGAGCCAGTATTGCTTTTGGTATCCTTGGACATAGCTCAGCAACCCTAATGAGCTAAAGACTGGCATAATATTTTTAGGGAGATATGAAGAAATTCTGTTTTTGAAGAGGTAGAGCAGGATGACGAGGTTGTTTTATGAAGACTGGTTAAAGAAACTAGTCTGAAGCTAGGATATGTACTATCCCTTTTATTACAAGCCCTAAATATCTCTATTTTGCTCATTTATGTATCTTGCCAGTCTCATAGGCATTTGAATTTGTCATGTATGATAAGGTCCTTAGAAACTCTGGAGGAATTTACTTACTCAAGAAATATTAGCACCTACTGCGTGCTGGTCACTGGAGATACAGCAGGGCAAAAAAGGTAAGGCCTCGGCCTATGTAGGAGGAATGAGTAACCAGTGTTTTTTAGACCTATAAATATTAGGTGTTTTAGAAAGTGCATTGGTAGGGACTGTTAGATGAAAAAACCCTCCACTCCTTCAAGAAAATGAAGACCACCTACAGAATGGAAAATACATATATATACTTGCAAGCCATATATATGTCTTATAAGGTCTAGTATCCAAAATGTATGAAGAATGCTTACAACGCAGCAACAAAAAGAGGAACAACACCCAAGTTAAACATGAGCAGAGGACCTCAATAGACATTTCTCCAAAGAAGATATACCAAAAGTCAGAAGTCACATGAAAAGGTGCCCAACAGCATTAGTTATTAGGGAAATACAAATCCAAACCATGGTGAAATTTTAGACCCACTAGGATAGCTAAAAGAGAAAAGATGGAAAATACTAAGTATTGGCCAACATGTAGTGAAATTGGGACACTCATTCATTGCTAGTGGGAATGTAAAATGGCATGGCCACTTTGGAAAACAGTTTCGCAGGTGCCCCAAAAGTTAAACCTGGTTACCGTCCACTGGATATCTACCTAAAAAAGAGCAGTTCCACTCATAGGAAGATACCCGAAATAAATGAAACATGTCGAGAATAACCACTAGATGGCACTGATATTTTAAAATTCAAAATCATGTAACACTAGAAAGGTTAATTTATTAACAATATTGTGAGAGCGAGATACCTGTATGTGTTGTGTGTGTGTTTTGGATTAGGGCAAAAATAGCATGAGGTTCTTTATAGGATTCTCATATAGGGGAATTAAGAGGAGGTATAAATTTTAAATTCCTTAAAAGAATACCTTTGTGAACTGGAGACTGGCACTTGGCATCTGCCTTTATGCAGATTGAATCACGAACCACTACAGCAGCTGCCCCTCAAGACCTGCTGAAAGGAGTTCAGGGCGGAGATCAGGAAGAAGGCACTCGGTGCTCTGGGAAAACTGGCAGAACAGGTTAGACTTTTCAGGAGATTCTATGAGCCCAATTCTTGCATCTCCTGATTCTAGAAAAGCACTAAAATCCATCCTGGTGATGTCTGCTCCTCCTGACTAGCAGTAACCTTCACAAGACTGGCAGCGGTCTTCTGTAAAAATGTGTGTGCTTCATTGCATGTCCCTTCCCCTTCACCAGAATCACATATATACTGACATTTCCCCCTGCCTCTCTGGATGTTTCAGAGCTATCTGAAATGCTGCCTCCCGGGCTATAGCCTTCAGTTTGCCCCAAATAAAACTTAACTCTTAGGTTGCGCATTTTTGTTTTTGTTTTATTTTGTTTTATTTTGTTTTGTTTTGTTTTGTTTTTGTTTTTTTGTGTTTTTTTTGGTCTTTTTGACATTTCTTGGGCTGCTCCCGCGGCACATAGAGGTTCCCAGGCTAGGGGTCCAATCGGAGCTGTAGCCATCGGCCTACGCCAGAGCCACAGCAACTCGGGATCTAAGCTGCGTCTGCAGCCTACACCATAGCTCAAGGCAATGCTGGATCCTTAACCCACTGAGCAAGGCCAGGGATTGAACCTGCAACCTAATGGTTCTTAGTTGGATTTGTTAACCACTGAGCCACAACAGGAACTCCTCCAGTTGTGCATATTTTTTAATACTTGGAATCATTAGAATAATGTGATAATCTCATTTATATTATTTTTAAGTTATAAAATAGTCAAACTTATCTTCACTTGTTTATGACTGCTAAAGTCTATCAAGTTTAATTCTACAAAAAAAATAGTTTTCAAATACATAGGTTGAAAATGCCAACTTAAATTGAAATAGCAAAGGATATGACATTGAAAATAAGTGTAATCTTAAATTAGCAAATAAAGACTCTAACCCTGATCTTGCACAAGAATATCTTTTCTTTCTTTCTTTTTTTTCTTTTTTCTTTTTTTTTTTTTTTTTTTGGTCTTTTTGTCTTTTTAGGGTTGCACCTGCAGCATATGGAGATTCCCAGGCTAGGGGTCCAACTGGAGCTGCAGCTGCTGGCCTACACCACAGCCACAGTAACACCAGATCCAAGCCGTGTTTGTGACCTGTGCCACAGCTCATGGCAACACCAGATCCTTAACCCACTGAGCAAGGCCAGGGATCAAACCCGAGTCTTCATGGATGCCAGTCAGATTTGATAACTCCTGAGCCATGACCGAAACTCCTACATTTTCTGAGGGCGTATATTGCAGTAACATTAAAGTTTGTTGACACAATCCACATAAGTAAATTTTTCATCCAGACCTAGTACACACACAGTTTTCTATTCTATTTTATTTGAATCTATCATATACTACTCTGTTTTTTTGGTTTGCTGGTTGTTTTTTGGCTACACCACAGCATGTGGAGTTCCTGGGCCAGGGATCAGAGCTGAGCTGGAGTTGTGACCTAAGATGCAGCTGCAGCAGTGCTGGATCCTTAAACCATTGTGCTGGACCAGGGATCAAACCTGCGTCCCAGTGCTCCCAAGACACTACCTAGTCTGTTGTGCCACAGTGGGAACTCCAACCCTGTTTTTTTGTTTGTTTGTTTGTTTGTTTGTTTGTCTTTTTGCCATTTCTTGGGCTGCTCCAGCAGCATATGGAGGTTCCCAGGCTAGGGGTCGAATCAGAGCTGTAGCCACCGGCCTACGCCAGAGCCACAGCAACGCGGGATCCGAGCCGCGTCTGCAACCTACACCACAGCTCACGGCAACGCCGGATCGTTAACCCACTGAGCAAGGGCAGGGACCGAACCCGCAACCTCATGGTTCCTAGTCGGATTCGTTAACCACTGCGCCACGACGGGAACTCCCAACCCTGTTTTTTTAAGTTGATTATATATAACCTAAAAGTTATTTCAATGATTCATTAATGGATCATAACCTAACCATTTGGAAAACACCCATTTGTGTGTTGTAATTTGCCATTGAGATTTTTCAACTTGCCTTTTAAAATATTCTAGGCTTCTCTCTGGTTCAGAAGGTTAAATGGGGAAATCCTTAGGGCTTTGAGGGTATTGCAGTTGCTTCTGACAACATACAAAAACTTCCAAATAGGATCCTAGCTGTCGCTCAATGAATTTTTGCCAGTCATTTAATTAGTAATTGTTGGATATTAACCTCATTGCTATTTTTGTGTATGTGTGTGTGTGTGTGGCTGCACTCCAGGCATGTGGAAGTTCCCAGGCCAGGGATCAAACCTGAGCAACAGCAGCAACCTGAGCCACAGCAGTGACAGTGCCAGATCCTTAACCTGCTCAGCCACAAGCAAACTCCTCTCATAGCTGTATTTTAATACCCATATTTTTCTGATAATACATTATTCCATCAATCTAGAGAAAGTGAAAGTTTCTTTCTAATATCACCTTCAGAGACAATCATTGTTAACAGGTATCCTTCCTTTTGAGACTCTGAAATTTTTATATAGATTTTGAATGTTTTTAAAGCATGGAGTTTATACATGCTCTATTGTTCTGAACCTGTTTCTGCTTTAATGTATTATAAACATCTTTCCAAGTTTATACCTAAAAGTTCACTTTAATTTTTTTTTTAAATGGGTGGGTCCTTGGACTCTTTCATCAATAGAAATTAAAAAGAGGCCATCAGAGGAATTCAGGCAAGGCTTTACTGGGACTCATGCTATAGCACCAGGGAGTGAAAACAAGAAACAAATGCCCTTGCTCACTCTCTTTAAATGAAGTGAGGGTAAGGGTGGATTGGTGAGTAGGGCAGGAAGGTGGCTTAGGTGTTCTGTCCACCCCCTTGGGTGGTGCTGTGTGCAGAGATCATGCACAGTACCCAAGGTTTTGTAACATTGTTCATAATTACCATGCATGCAGTTATTTTTAGTCCCTTATAGTTTCTTTGTATTCTGTTGCTCAAGGAGACATTTGTGCACATGCAAGCACTCCAGTGAAGGGTCCCAGATCCCAGGTTCCAGCCTATCTTCTTCTATATGAATGCACTTTGAATTAATTTTACCATTTGTGATGGAAATTTAAGATATTTCAATATTGTCTCAGAGTTCCCGTCGTGGCGCAGTGGTTAACGAATCCGACTAGGAACCATAAGGTTGCGGGTTTGGTCCCTGCCCTTGCTCAGTGGGTTAACGATCCGGCGTTGCCGTGAGCTGAGGTGTAGGTCACAGACGCGGCTCGGATCCTGCGTTGCTGTGGCTCTGGTGTAGGCCGGTGGCTACAGCTCCAATTAGACCCCTAGCCTGGGAATCTCCATGTGCCGCGAGAGCCTCCGAAGAAATAGCAAAAAGAAATATATATATATATATTGTCTCTACAATTTTGTAGTAAAAGCCTTAGGGAGTTCCTGCCGTGGCTCAGCGGAAACGAATCTGACTAGCATCCATAAGGACACAGGTTCGATCCCTGGCTTTGCTCAGTGGATTAAGGATCCAGCCGTGTCATGTGCTGTGGTGTAGGTGGAAGACGTGGCTTGGATCTGGCGTTGCTGTGGCTGTGATGTAGGCCGGCGGCTATAGCTCTGATTGGACCCCTAACCTGGGAACCTCCATGTGCTGCGGGTGTGGGCCTAAAAAGACAAAATATAGTAAAATAACAGCCTTTGTGTGTACATCACCGTTCACTAGTCAATGCCTTGGTTAGCAGCGGGTGTTTTTTCTAGTTCTGGAAAATGCGAGGTCTGCTGAGAAAGGTTTTCTTACTTTGAGAGACCACAGAATAGATTGCCTCTTTTCTTCTAATGTTATTGCTGGACAGGATGCTTGAAATAGCTGCACCTATCTGGCAGCCATGAGAGGAACCAGTCTTCCCCTTTCCATAGCGCCTTCGAAGGTGAACTCTGTCCTGTAATATACTTGAAAGAAAGTTTGAGGTTGGGGGGCAGTTGTGTTAGAGCCTTCCTGAGTCTCCCACCTAGCTTTCTGATACTCCCCCTGCTTAAAGGCACACTGTGGGTTTTCCTCACTTGGCAGCTGGCCATCGTTTAGAATTCCAGGAAATAGTTCTCTCAGTAGAAAACTACTCCCTTGCATGAGTGCAAGTAGTGGAGCCAGTGTGTGGATCATGCCATATTTTACGTTTTTGCTCTGTTGGTTTGTTTACTAAGCCATCCCCACACAACTCTTTGCCAAAGAGTTGAGTCTTACATGAGGGAATTATTATACATCAAAAAATAATAGTAACTTTATATGACAACTGCTATGTCAGAGAGTATTTGCCTACCCATTACACACTCCTCACTTCTTACCAACAGTGTATGTCTATTATTAAAGGAGGCAATGTGCCCAGTAAAAACACTGCATCTCTTAAGCTTCCCTTGCAAGTACTGGTGGCCACATGCCCAAATTATGGCTAATGAGGTAAATGGAAGATGTTGGGAAGGACTTCTGGGAAAACTTCTTTAAAGAGCTTCCAGCCATTTTGTGACTCTAAGAATGAAAGCCACATGCTCACATAATAGAACAAAAAGGAGCCTGGGTCTTTGATGAACCCGGAGTGCCAAAACAGCCATGAAAGTTACTTCTAAATTCTTCTGCATGATAAAGAAAATTTTTATCTAGTTTAAGGCACTGTTATTTTGGGGTTTGTGTTATATGCATCTGGAACTAACTCTGAAATGATACTTTGTCTCAAGGCAAAAGTATCAAAAGAATATAAACCACTGCAGGGGGTTCCTTCCAGAGCAGGGCCAAATCCCTAGCTTTGCTCCTTGTAGTTTTTTTTGGTTTTTTTTTTTTTTTTTTGTATTTTCTAGGGCCGCACCAGAGACATAGGGAGGTTCCCAGGCTAGGGGTCGAATGGGAGCTACAGCTGTTAGCGTATACCACAGCCATGCCAAATCCAAGCCGCATCTGCCACCTACACCACAACTCATGGCAACACTGGATCCTTAACCCACTGAGCAAGGCCAGGGATCAAACCTGTAACCTCATGGTTCCTAGTCGGATTCATTAACCACTGAGCCGCCACGGGAACTCCTGCTCCTTGTGTTCTTATCTGCTTTTATTTCTGAGAGCATCAATTTTGCTCAAACTTCCTTCTTTAAAATTGTCTTTACATATACATAATGGAAAATTACTCAGCCATTAAAAGGAACGAAATAAACAGCCCTTTTAGCAACATGGATGGACCTAGAAATTATCATGCTAAGTGAAATCAGTCAGACAATGAGACACCAACATCAAATGCTATCACTTACATGTGGAATCTGAAAAAAGGACAGAATGAACTTCTTGGCAGAACAGATACTGACACACAGCCTTTGAAAAACTTACGGTTTCCAAAGGAGAGAGGCTGGGGGTTGGGAGGATGCGCTGGGGGTGTGGGATGGAAATTCTAGAAAACTAGATTGTGATGATCATTGTACAACTGTAAATGTAATAAATTCATTGAGTAATAAAAAGGGGAAAAGCTATAAATAAATAAACAGGAAAGGGATTATTTCTGATTACTAACATGATCTTTGTACTTTGTAAATTTTTAAAATATGTATATATGTTACATGTTCAAAAATATTTATGTTAAAAAAACAAACCAAAAACCCCCCAAAATAAAATTGTCTTTAAAAAATATTAAAAATTTAAAAATTGTCTTTAATATCGCCACACCCTTTCAGGAAATCCCCTGTCCTGCTCACAAGAGTTGGTCTCATTTTAAGATCCATTCTCCTTTCCCAAGCCAAACATTTTCCAAGCATGAATTATTCATTCTACTTAGAATTTGACTTTAGCAAGAGTCCAGGGTGGGTGTAAATATTTAAATTCAATTCCCTTGGAGATATTTTCACCTAATTCTTCCTGGTGTCCAGTAAGTGACTATCATGTCAAACACACCCAGATCTCCCAGGCTCAGGCATTAATTCAGAGACAGTGCTCTACTGCTAGTACATCTTCTCATTCCAGGCTGAGAAAGAAACACTGTCTGAAATCAACACTCTCAGTAATCAACATAGTTTCAACCCTCCTCACTATAAAGATAACATTTTATCATTTTATATTACAGAACAATGCCAGTTACTTATCTTCTAGATTTCAAACTGTGCCTACCAGGCATTTAAAAAAAAAAAAAGACATTTAAAATTAGCTTAAGAATCAGGTCCATAATTGAACCATCTATCTCTTAATGGCCTCTACTTTGCTACACAAAGACCCAGTTTTGGAATTACCCCCAGGTTTTTCCTCTGTGCCAAATTAAATTCTTGTAGGTGTCATCCTCCTCCGACTCTCTACTAAATTAAATTCTTGATTAAGGTCTCATACTCCTACTACTCCAGCAGAAGAGAGGCTATGTGAAAATTTGCCATCCTCTGATACAAGTAATTCTCCCTTGGAGGTGGAGGGGAGAAGGAGATTTGCTTTTCCAGTTGTACCTAACATTTTCATAGAGAAGTTCTCCAGATGGTTATTTTGTTTTGACTGCTACTGACCTTTTGCTTGTTTGCCTGTTCAAGGTTGAACATTTTCCCTGGTGCTCTGCAGGATCATATGAAGTTGAACATTTCTTAGAACGTACTGGGGAGGGAAAGCAACAGCTCTATCCAGTTATTGGCATCCCAGGAACCTTTCCAGTGACCTTGTAGACTATGATCAGCTTTTTGCACAAGGCAATTTCAACAAAGGGCACATAAAGAAAAAGAAAATAGATATATTTTAACCAATCTATTTGGCTCCTTTTAAAACAGTCATAGCAAAAATTTGGCCTGGGATTGGGGTGGGGGGGAAGGTTTTGAATCAATGGCCAGAGTGAAGGCCTTGTTCTAGTTGCAAGTAAATTTATATTGCCTATTAAAAGTATGGTCTCAGATTCCTAAGGGACTATTTTGTCCCATATAAGAACATTTATAGTATTACAGGCATCTCTAATATGTGTCAATTTCATATATCTATAGACATAGCATACCAAGGCATGAAAGGCAAATCAACTCTTAAGTAGGAAGAGTTGTGGCTCGGATTCAATCCCAGGAACTTCCATATGCTGTGGGTACAGCCATAAAAACAAAGCAAAACAAACAAATATCCCACATGGAGAGAGGTATGTCAAAGGAGTTCAGAGGTCAACTGAAAGATCACCTAATGGCCAAAACTGAAACACTTCGAGCAAAAAATAAAGTGGTGTTGGATTACAAATCAAAGTATAAAATAAATACCCACGAATCAATCATGATATCATTATATGATTAAATTAAAAATGGGGAGAAATGACAGAACTCCTGTGCAGAATTTCAAATGATTTCTGTAAATACTGCCTGCTTGAGGAGGTAGAGGTTAATTCTCCATTCCTTAAGTGTGGGCTGTAAATAGCGACTTCCTTCCACAAAATACAGTATAGAAAGGGGAAAAAAATAACTCCACAGTGAAGAAAGCTGACAAATACCTTCTCAATCAGATAATCAGTCAACATCATTGTGATAAGCCACGTTGATAATACATGCCCTTAATATGATGTGATAAAAACGGCACTATTCTCTATGGTCTTTCTCCCACAAACATATAACCCGAGTCTAATCATGAGAAAAACATCAGACAAATCCCAGCTGAAGGACATTCTACAAAATACCTGAGCATTACTCCATAAAAGTGATAAGGTCGACATGGGAGTTCTTGTCGTGGCTCAGTGGTTAACAAATCCGACTAGGAACCATGAGGTTGTGGGTTCGATCCCTGGCCTTGTTCAGGGGATTAAAGATCTGGCGTTGCCTTGAGCTGTGGTGTAGGTCGCAGACGCAGCTTGGTTCTGGCGTTGCTGTGGCTGTGGTGTAGACCAGCGGTTACAGCTCCAACTAGACCCCTAGCCTGGGAACCTCCATAAGCTGGGGGAGCAGCCCTAGAAAAGGCAAAAAAACAAACAAAAAAGAGTCATCAAAAGCAAAGAAAGTCTGAGAAACTCAAAGCTAAGAGGATCTTAAGAGGATACAGTGACTAAATATAATGTGATATCTTGGATGGTCTCCTAGAACAGAACAACACTAGGTAAAAATTAAGGAAATCTTAATAAAGTATGGATGTTAGTCAATAACAGTGTATCAATAGTGCTTCATTAATTGTAGAAATGTATCTTGTTAATATAAGATGTTAATAATAGAAACTGGGTGTAGAGCATGTAAGAACCCTTTGTACTACACAATTTTTCTGTAAATCTAAGACTGTGCTAAACAATAAAGCTCATTTTAAGTTTTTTAAATTGTATAATGCCACATAAAATTTTTTTAAAATACCATCTGGGAGTTCCCTGGTGCCTAGTGGGAGGAATATCTGATGTCACTGCTGTGGCTCAGGTCACTGCTGCCGTGAGGATTCAATCCCTGGCCCGGGAACTTCTGCACATCAGAAATCAAACACATGTCACAGCAGTGACCAGAGCCACTGCAGTGACAACACCTGATCCTTAACCTGCTGTGCCACTAGGGAACTCCTCCTCAATATTTTTAATTTTTGCTTTTATACAAAAATTTAATGGCAACCGTTGTGTGTAAGTGCTTGAATGTGTGATAAAATGTACAAAACTCAAATTTTATTATTTTAACTACTTTTTTTTCTTTTTTGGCCACCCTGAAGCATGTGGAGTTCCCAGCCAGGGATTCCCAGCTAGTCACAATTGCAACCTACACTGCAGCTGCAGCAACACCGGATCCTCAACCCACTGTGTGGGGCTGGGAATTAAACCTGCATCCAGATGCTCTAGAGATGCCACAGATCTCATTGTGCCACAGTCACAGCAACAGAGGATCTGAGATGTGTCTTCGACCTACACCACAGCTCATAGCAACACTGGATCTGTAACCCACTGAGCAAGGCCAGGGACTGAATCTGTATCCTCGTGGATACTAGTCGGGTTTGTTAACCACTGAGGCATGACAGGAACTCCACTTTTGACATATTTTTGGATTTTTCCATATAATCATATTAATTGCAAATAATTTACAATTTGCTTTCTCCTCTCAAAGAGCCACATCTTTTACTTCTGTATCTTGGCTTACTATACAGGAACTAGGGTATAATAATGAATAGAAACTTAAGTTAAAAGGCCCTTGGAGTTCCTGTCGTGGCACAGTGGTTAACAAATCTGACTAGGAACCAGGAGGTTTCGGGTTTGATCCCTGGCCTTGCTCATTGGGTTAAGGATCCAGCGTTGCGTGAGCTGTGGTATAGGTTGCAGATGCGGCTCGGATCCCGAGTCGCTGTGGCCCTGGTGTAGGCCAGCGGCTACAGCTCTGATTGGACCCCTAGCCTGGGAACCTCCACATGCCGCAAGGGCGGCCCTAGAAAAGGCAAAAAGACCAAAAAAAAAAAAAAAGGCCCAAAATATAAACGAAGAAAGATTGATACATTTTATTCTGTTAAATTTAAAGAGTTTTTGTTCATCAGAACACACTATAAAGAAAAGGAAAAAGGAAGCCACATTCTAGAATATGATACCTATTGTAGATATCACCAGGGACACCTGCAAACCAATAAGTAAACAACAGTCAAAGGAAAAAAAAATCCATAAAATACATTGAACAGATATTATACCAAAGAAGATTCATGACTGGCCAGTAAAATATGAGATGATATTCAACTGTATTCAACTGTATTCAACTCTATTGATGATAATCAATAAATGAAAATTGAGGAGGAGTTCCTGTCATGGTGCAGTGGAAATGAATCCAACTAGGTTGCAGGTTCAATCCCTGGCCTCGATCAGTGGGTTAAGGATCTGGCGTTGCCATGAGCAACATAGGTCATAGGTACCTTTGAGGCTCGGATCTGGGTTGCTGTGGCTCTGGCATAGTCTGGCAGCAACAGCTCCGATTAGACTCCTAGCCTGGGAACCTCCATATGTCGCAGGTGTGGCTCTAAAAGGACAAAAAGACAAAAAACAAAAACAAAACAAAACAAACAAAAAAACACCACAAACGAAAATTAAGGGTACATAAGATATTTTTAAACTCAATGGCAAAATTTTAAAATTGTACCATACAAATTGAGGGTATGAGCAACAGGAGCTTGCAAACACTTCATAATAGCAGTAGTGAAAATTGACAAAAATCTCTTTGCAAACATAGTAAAGATGAGGATTAGCTAATTCCATGACTCTGCAATTCTACTTCTGAACATATAACCTAGATTATAGGGCCTAGAGAAAGCTCTATGAGTGCCTCGGGGGATAGGTACAAGAATATCCATTGAAAAAGTATAATAGCACAACAACAAGGAGAAATTAGAAACCACTCAAATAAAGAGAATGGGTAAATTGTAGCATATTCTTATAGAAGAGAAATACTGCATGACATTAAAAATTAATGAACTACAGGGAATTAGTCACGAATCATAATATTGAGTGAAAGAATCAAGTGGCAGAAGAATATTAAAAATATTATGCTACTTATAAGAGTGCACATAGTTTAGGAATTTGCACAAACGTTTCACAACTGCAAAAGAGCAGGGGTACGATTAACCATAAAAGTCAGAATTACCACTGCTTCTACTGGGATGGGAAAGATTAGAAATGGGATTAGAAAAGAACATAAAAGGACCTTCAGTTTTCCCTTTGATAACAATTTCTCAAGATCTTCTTGGTGGTCATTTTATGATTATGCTTTACAATTTACATAAGTAGAAGTTCCTGTTGTGGCTCAGTGGTAATGAACCCGACTGGTATCCATGAGGAGGCGGTTCAATTCCTGACCTCACTCGGTGGATTAAGGATCCGGTGTTGCCGTGAGCTATGGTGTAGATCACAGACACGGCTCAGATCCTGTGTTGCTGTAGCGTAGGCTGGCAGCTATAGCTCTGATTCGACCCCCTAGCCTGGGAACTTCCATATGCTGTGGAAAAAAGATAAAATAATAATAATAATAACTTACATAAGTAGTATATATGTTTATTAACATTTTTATTTTGAAAAAAAATTTAGACATCCAGAAAAACTGTAAAATTTCTACAGTGCATTCTTCTGAACACCCTCTGTCCAGGTTTCCTTAATGCTAATCTCTTGCGTAACCAAAGTGCAATGATCAAAACTAAGAAATTAATAATAATACAATTTTATGAAATAAACTACAGACTTTCTTTGTGGTAGGGAGAATTCTAGAGGTTTTCCCACCTTCCCTCCAACAGTATTCCCATCCCCTGGTTATTTAAATACTGTTTTAAATAATTATAAATACCGTTGTGAAGGGATTTTGCAAGCGTAATTCAAGTTTCACGTTAGTCGACTTCAGGAAACAGATTGCTTGACTCAGATAAGAGCCCTTAAAAGCAGAAGCTTTCTCTGGCTGATGGCAGAAGAGGAAGGCAGAAGGAGAAGTCAGGGATATTCAAAGTGTGAGAAGCCTAGCCTTACCAATACTGCTTTGAAAATGGAAGGGACCAACCAAGAAGGAATGCAGGTAGCTTCAAGGAACCTAGGGTGATCCCTGGCTGATAGCCAGCAAAGAAACAGGGATCTGGGATCTACAGTTATGAGGAACTGGATTCTTACAAGGTGAAAAGCTTGGGAGCTGACTTCCCAGACACTCCAGATAAAAGCCTAGGCCGTACCACATCTTCTTTATCCATTGGTACATATATTTAATGGAATATTACTCAGTCACAGAAAGAAATGAAATAATGCCATTTTCAGCATCGTGGATGGATCTAGAGATGATTATACTAAGTGAAGTTAGTGAAAACAAACATGATATGATATCATTTATATGAAGAATCTAAAAAAAAGGATGCAAAGAAACATATTTGCAGAACAGAAACAGACTCACAGACTTGGAAAGCAAACTTACTGGTTACCAAAGGGGACAGGAGGGGGGCGGGGGAGGATGGACTGGGGGTTTGGGACTGGCATATGCACACTGTGGTATATGGAATGGTTAGCCAACAGGGATATGCTGCATAGTACAGACAGCTCTACCCAATACTCTGTGATAATCTATAAAGGAAAAGAATCTGGAAGATAATGGAAGTGTGGATACGTGTAACTGAGTCACTTTGTTGTACAGCAGAAATGATCACAACATTTCACATCAACTATACTTCAGTAAAACTTAAAAAAAAGCCTAGGCTGGCCAACACCTGAACATCAGCATTGTGAGACCCAGCCAAGCCTGTGCAGGCTTCTATAGAACCTGGAGATAACAGATGTGTATTGTTTGGTTTATGGCCGACGTCATGGCCTATGGAAGTTCCTGGGCCAGGGATTGAATCCAAGCCTTTCCAATAAGATTCTTAACCCACTGTGCACATCTCTTTCAATTTATAAGTGCTTCTTTACTTTTTAGCACCTCAAGATCTCCTAGGCTCATCTAGTATTTTGCTTCTGCAGCGCTGGAATCCATAACTTTTCTGAGGAGTCCTGGTTCAGTTTATTGGACAATAGTATTTAGAAACTAAAATGTGGGCATAAGTAAATGGGGTGTCATTGTTCAGCCCTCCCAGCAGATAAAGACTGGAAATATTGGTATGAAAAGTAATCCATGCCTACAAACATACATTTATATATTTTTAAAAAATTTTTAAATTAAAAGTATGGCTTCCGCTCTATAGCAAAGTGACCCAGTCATACATATATATATACATATTCCTTTTCTCATATTATATTCCATCATGTTCTATCACAAGACCCTGGATATAGTTTCCTGTACTATACAATAGGACCTCATTGCTTATCCATTCTAAAAATAACAGTTTGCATCTACTAACCCCAAACTCCCAGTCCATCCCACTCCCTCCCCTCCACACATCTATATTTAATTCTGCCATATTGTATATTATAGAATAGATTGAGATCTCTGTGTGAAGGATCTTCTCATCATTTTTTTTTTTTTGTCTTTTTGCTATTTCTTTGGGCCGCTTCTGCGGCATATGGAGGTTCCCAGGCCAGGGGTCGAATCGGAGCTGTAGCCACCGGCCTACACCAGAGCCACAGCAACGTGGGATCCGAGCCGCGTCTGCAACCTACACCACAGCTCACGGCAACGCAGGATCGCAGGATCGTTAACCCACTGAGCAAGGGCAGGGACCGAACCCGCAACCTCATGGTTCCTAGTCGGATTCGTTAACCACTGCGCCATGACGGGAACTCCCTTTTTTTTTTTAATGGCCACACCCATAGCATGTGGAAGTTCACAGGCCAGGGACCGAATCCAAGCCACAGCTGTGAACTATGTTGCAGCTGTGGCAACACCAGATTCTTTAACCCACTTTGTGGGTCAAGGATTGAATGCGTGCCTCTGCAGTGACCCAAGCTACTGCAGTCGGATTCCTAACCCACTGTACCGAAGAGAAAACTCCTGCATCTTCTCATCTTAATAAGAGTGGAGGGAACAGTGCCCAAACCAAATGTTGGTACTGAGCAGAATATTCAAAGGATTTTGTGAAAAGGTGCTGAGAGAAAGCATAACTTGCTTGCCAGTTGCCTACTGATTTGAATCTCATCCTAGTCATTTCCCACCCCACTGTCTCCACCAAGTAGTTGAAAAGTGAAACAAGAACATAAACCATCGATATCTAGCCCTCCACCTGAATCAAAAGCAAAAAATTAAATAAATTCAATAATTCCCAAGTAAGCAGAGAGGAGATTTATGATCTCTCAACTCACACGATTGTTTAGTAAATTTCAGTTCAGAATAGAACTGCCATCATTCAAAAATAAGCACCCATCCCTGCCCCACACAGACAAGGAAAAAGAATTCTACCACAAACCCATGCCAAAAACAATAGCAACAACAAAAGAAGTAGAAGAATATGTGAAAACATAAAAATTATACTTTTTTTTTTTTTTTTGCTTTTTAGGGCCACACTTGTGGCCTATGGAAGTTCCCAGGTTAGGGATCCAGTTGGCTACAGCTGCCGGCCTATGCCACAGCCACAGCAACGCGGGATCCGAGCAACGTCTGTGACCTACACCACAGCTCATGGCAATGCCGGATCCTTAATCCACTGAGTGAGGCCAGGGATCGAATCCGCAACCTCATGGTTCCTAGTCAGATTCATTTCCGCTGCACCACGATGGGAACTCCTAAAACTTATACTTTTAAAAAAGAGCAAATATGGATAAGAGGAAACATTTAGGCAAAATACTTCTCTGTTCTACTTAGGCAATTAAACAAGGACTCTATGAAATACAAGACTTTAAAGGAGTTGCCATTGTGGAGCAGCAGAAACGAATCCAACTAGGAACCATGAGGTTTCGGGTTCGATCCCTGGCCTTGCTTAGTGGGTTAAGGATCCAGCGTTGCCATGAGCTGTGGTGTAGGTCCCAGACGCGGCTCGGATCTGGCGTTGCTGTGGCTGTGGTGTAGGCCAGTGGCTACAGTTCCGATTAGACCCCTAGCCTGGGAACCTCCATATGCCGTGGGTGCAGCCCTAAAAAGACAAAAGGCAAAAATAAATTAATAAATTAATTAATTAAAATATATAACATTTTAAAATATAATAAGACAGTTATGTGAGATAAAAAATAAAAAAGCTGGCAGAGCTAATGAAAGAGAATAAGAACACATTAAAAATAGCAAGGAATTAAATGAATTCTATAGAAATTTGAGTTATGGTTGAAGAAAATAGGTGTAAGTCATATACCAGGAAAAAGAAAAACATGTGACATACGGAAATATGGAAATGATCAAACAGAAATAGCTAGTTAGTAATGCTAAGGAGGAAAACAGAACAAGTTACACATAAATGCACTACAATAAACAATTTCCAAAACAAAAGAGAGATTGGCTCTACAAAATACAACCTGAAACTTATACTTTTAAAACCCTGAGACTCAGGGAACTGTATCAACCACTTATAATAGAACATGATGGAAGATAATATGAGAAAAAGAATGTATACATAAGTATAACCAGGTCACTCTTCCGCACAGCGGAAGTTGACAGAACACTGTCAATTGACTCTAATAAAAATTTTTTTAAAATAAAATAAAACCTTGAGATTGTATCAAGAGAGTGAGTACAGTAAAAGAAGAAGGTCAAAGACTGAGTCTTGGGAGTTCCCATCATGGCTCAGTGGTTAATGAATCCAACTAGGAACCATGAGGTTGTAGGTTCCATCCCTGGCCTTGCTCAGTGGGTTGAGGATCTGGCATTGCCATGAGCTGAGGTGTAGGATGCAGACGCAGCTTGGATCCCGAGTTGCTGTGACTCTGGTGTAGGCTGGTAACAACAGCTCTGATTAGACCCCTAGCCTGAGAACCTCCATATGCTGCAGAAGCGGCCCTAGTAAAGGCAAAAAAAAAGACTGAGTCTTGCAGTATTTTTGAACACTATGAGGTCAGAACCAGGAAAGAAGATGGGCGTGGCCACAGAGGTACAAAACGTAACACAAATGCAGTTGTCCTGAGAACCAAGTGAAGAAAGTGTCTTAAGGACGAGGGAGGTGCCAAGTGACGCTGATGGTTTGATTGAGATGGGCTCTGAGACTCGCACATCAGATTGTTTCTGGAAAAATTAATAATGATTCAAAATAAGACATATCCTAAATAATCATCCAACTTTCAAAGATAAACTTTTCCAAGTCTCTGATCAAAGAAATACTTTAACGGAAGGAAAAAGATTGGCTTCAAGTCTTTTCCATCCTAGTTTTAGGAAGCTGGAGGAGAGGAAGGCTATAGCTATAGAGTTTTCTGAGGAGTGACTCAATAATTTTTCACCCACTAAAGTTTTTTCTTTTTTTTTTTTTGTTTTGTTTTAGCTATTTCTTGGGCCGCTCCCGCGGCATATGGAGGTTCCCAGGCTAGGGGTCGAATCGGAGCTGTAGCCACCGGCCTACGCCAGAGCCACAGCAACACGGGATCCGAGCCACGTCTTCGACCTACACCACAGCTCATGGCAACGCCTGATCGTTAACCCACTGAGCAAGGGCAGGGACGGAACCCGCAACCTCATGGTTCCTAGTTGGATTTGTTAACCACTGCGCCACGAGGGGAACTCCTCACTAAAGTTTTTTTAACATAGAAAAGTAATAGAATATGTAAGGACTCAGGAAATAGATAACCCAAGATCTCTTTTAAGAAAAAACCTTGAAGATTTATTGTACAAATTGGAAGATGAATTTAAAAACACAACACAGTCAATTATGTCTAAATAAGTATGATTATAGAATTTAATGTGATGACTATAATTCTTGAAATAAAACTTAACATAATGTGATAATAATAATACTGTGACAAAACTTACTATAAAAAAAGAGAGTTAGGAGTTCCTGTTGTGGCATAGCAGAAACGAATCCGACTAGGAACCATGAGGTTGCGGGTTTGATCCCTGACCTTGCTCAGTAGGATAAGGATCTGGTACTGCTGTGAGCTGTGGCGTAGGTCACAGACACAGCTCAGATCTGGCATTGCTGTGGCTGTGGTGTAGGCCAGCAGCTGTAGCTCCGATTCAACCCCTAGCCTGGGAGCGTCCCAGTGCCGTGGGTGTGGCCCTAAAAAGCAAAAACAAAACAAACAAACAAAACATATAATTATATTCCAGATCAGGTGGATAACTATATTACAGCAAAGTACTGCCATGTGAATTTAGTACCAACCTTTGCATTAATATTTGTTTTCCTATCCATTAGTGCCACCTTAACTGTCTTGGGCTAATGTGAAAAGAACCAAGAGGTTTGAATGATCTAAGTGATGCATTCAATTTAGATAGAGGCCAAATGGTATCATAGCATGCTAAAAAATGAAAGCATATAGAAAGTTAGCATACAACTGAGTCACTGTCACATTGCCCACTGTCATGACAATATATCCATGCTGATATTCAGCTAAAAGCTTTCACCCTACTAGTTGTTTTTTTTTTTGTCTTTTTGCCTTTTCTTGGGCCGCTCCCGCGGCATATGGAAGTTCCCAGGCTAGGGGTCGAATCGGAGCTGTAGCCACCGGCCTACGCCAGAGCCACAGCAACGCGGGATCTGAGCCGCATCTTTGACCTACACCACAGCTCATGGCAACGCCGGATCCTTAACCCACTGAGCAAGGGCAGGGATAGAACCCACGACCTCATGGTTCCTAGTCGGATTCGTTAACCACTGAGCCATGACGGGATCTCCCAACCTACCAGTTGTTTAAGGAGAACATTTATTTTGAATGGTTGATGCCCATTTAGCATCAGTTACTAAGTTACTAGATATTTAGAGTATCTCCTACATCATTTACCAAAGAACCCTTCGTTGCAGGAGTCAGCACTACATTCGTATTGTGAGCAATGATTTTTTTTTTTTTAGCCAAACAATTTTGTCTTTTGAAATTAACTTGGATTTCTGTTGGCTTTAGGATTTTTTTTTTTTTTTTTGGTCGAACCTGTGACATGTGGAAGTCCCTGGGCCAGGGATTGAACCCATCATGCCACAGCATCAACCCCTGAACTGGACCGGAGTGACCCTTAACCTGCTAGACCACCAGGGAACTCCTACATTTAACTTTTTTTTTTGTCTTTTTGCCTTTTCTAGGGCTGCTCCTGCAGATCCAAGCTGCAGCTGTGACCTAAACCATAGCTCATGGCAATGCCGGATTCGTAACCCACTGAGCAAGGCCAGGGATCAAACCCAAAACCTCATCATTCCTAGTCGGATTTGTTAACCGCTGAGCCATGAAGGGAACTCCCTACATTTAACTTTTGAATCAATTCTGTTTCATTTGTTTTATATAACAATCTAGCCTTATGTTTCTAAATATTTAACTGCCATTATAATAAAACTATTTAAGTCAGTGCAACTATTTCAATCAATAGTTGGAAAATTATTTAAGTCAACTACTTAAGTACTTTCTTTAAAAGCAGTCTAGAGGTGTAGGTGATGTGGCTGCATGAGTGTATCCTTTAAAAAAAGAAAAACACCTAAAACCGTAGACTTAAAATCTGTGCATTGCAATGTATATAACTTTTGTCTAAAAAAAGGAAAGAAAACAAAAATTGAGTGAAGTGGTAGAGAGTAGGTGATGTTATAGATGGAACAAAAATGTCAGATTATTGATGTAGGTATAAAGTCATAGAGTAAGAAAGAGTATTAGAAAATAAGTGAGAAGAAAGGAAACTTCACAGACACTTAAGTTGCTCATAAGAAAAGGGACAATGAAGAAAGAATGTGAAGAGGAGACAAGGCAAGAATTCTGTTATCAGTTCTCAGAAGTAGAGGGCCTGAAGGTAATTCTGGAAAAGTACATTCTGTGCATTCAGGTTAGGGGAAAAAAGTGATTCGGGATATACTCTACCTTTGGTTTAGTAAGAAACACATGCTTTAAACTAAAGAGTCCAATTCTGGGTGGAGGGATTGCAAAAGAAACAGCATTTGGACAAGAAATTGTTGCAGAAAAATCTTCACAACAATGACTCAAAGTTTGGTTCTCATACTATCAGTCACATCTGCATCACCTGGGAATCTGCTGGAAATGCAAGTTATGTGGCCCCCACCCTTGAATCAGAAACAATCAATGTCTCTTTAACACGCCCTCCAGCTGATTCTGATGCATGCTAAAGAGCAATGCAATGCTGCACAGATTTCACAAAGATTTAAGATTCTAAACTAGCTAGTCTGGCTCTAGATCACATTCTTTACTATACAGTACAATTCATTTTAGAGGTCTTCCTTTACCTAACTCAAACAGTGCCCCTTTCTAGTCCTTTGTTCTAGTGAATAGAATTTCCTCCCTTTGCGTAAGATTTGCAGGATCTTAGTTTGAAATTCGGCAGGATGAAATTTATTTAAGCACCTTTGAAGAGGTGTGTCATCCTCTATTTCCAAGAGATCTATCTTCAGATGGGGTCAAGGAAACCCCTAGGTGAGAATCCGGCCTCAAGGTTGAGAGTAGAGTGTACCAGTTTTAAGGACAACAGGTCAGTATTTAAGAGGACTGATGATTTTCTTTTTTCTTTTTAGGGCTGCACCTGTGGCACATGGAGGTTCCCAGGCTAGGGGTCAAATTGGTGTTGTAGCTCCTGGCCTACACCAGAGCCACAGCAACACAGGATCTGAGCAGCATCTACGAACTACACCACAACTCACGGCAATGCCAGATCCTTAACCTACTGAGTGAGGCCAGGGATTGAACCTGCGTCCTCATGGATGCTGGTCAGATTTGTCTCCACTGATTCATGATGGGAATTCCGATTTTTTTTTTTTTTTTTGGCTACACCCCTGTGACATGCAGAAATTCCTGGGCAGGGATTGAACTAGGCCGCAAGACTGACCCCAGCCATATCAGTAACCCAAGCAGCAACAATGACAGATCCCCAACCATTGGGCCACCAGGAACTCCAGGGAATATTGATTCTTAAAAGAGGGTAGTGATTAGCACTCAGACTGTTTCTGGCTTTGTCCCAAATGCATTCCTAAGTCTTAAAGGACTATCTGAGAATGAAAATGGAAAGGGCTAGCTAAAATCTGGAACAACAAGGATGCCCACTCTCACCACTTTTATACAACTCAGTATTGGAAATCCTAGCCACAGCAATCAGACAAACAAAAGAAACAAAAGGTGTCCAAATTGTAAGAGAAGAGGTAAAATTGTCACTCTATGTAGATGACATGATACTGTATATAGAAAACCCTAAGGACTCCACACAAAAACTACTTGAACTAATGAACGAATTCAGCAAAGTAGCAGGATACAAGATTAACATTCAGAAATCAGTTGCATTTCTGTATACTAACAATGAAATACTAGAAGAAGAATACAAAAATGTAATACCTTTTAAAATTGCACCCCCCAAAATTAAATACCTAGGAATAAAACTTACCGAGGAGGTGAAAGACTTGTATGCTGAGAACTATAAAACATTAATCAAGGAAATTAAAGAGGATTCAAAGAAATGGAAAGATATTCAATGCTCCTGGGTAGGAAGAATTAATATCATAAAAAATGGCCATATTACTCAAAGCAATCTACAGATTCAGTGCAATCCCTGTCAAATTACCCATGACATTTTTCATAGAACTAGAACAAACAATCCAAAAATTTATATAGAACCACAAAAGACCCAGAATTTCCAAAGTAATCCTAAGGAACAAAAACCAAGGAGGACTCTTCCAGACTTCAGGCAATGTTATAAAGGCTGTAATCAAGACAGTGTGGTACTGGTACCAAAACAAACATATAGACCAATGGAACAGAACAGAGAATCCAGAAATAAACTCAGACACCTACAGTCAATTAATCCTTGACAAAGGAAGCAAGAACATAAAATGGGAAAAAAGCAGTTTTTTTTAGTAAGTGGTGCTCAGAAAACTGGACAGCCACATGTGAATCAATGACACTGGAACACACTCTAACACCAAGCACACAGATAAATTCAAAATGGCTTAAAGATTTAAATGTAAGACAAGACACCACCAAAGTCCTAGAAGAGAACATAGGCAAAACATTCTCTAACATCAACCGTACAAATGTTTTATTAGGTCAGACTCCCAAGGTAACAGAAATAAAAGCAAAAGCAAACCAATGGGACCTAATCAAACTGACAAACTTTTGCATTGCAAAGGAAACCATTAAAAAAAACACACACACACACACAAACTATGGAATGGGAGAAAATAGTTTCAAATGATGAAATTGACATGGGCTTAATCTCTAAAATATATAAACACCTTACACAACTCAACAGCAAAAAAGCCAACACCCCAATAGAGAAACGGGCAAAAGACACGAAAAGACATTTCTCCAAAGAAGATATACAGACGGCTAACAGGCACATGAAAAAGTGCTCAATATCACTAATTATTAGAAAAATGCAAATCAAAACTACTATGAGGTACCACCTCACACCTGTTAGAATGGCCATCGTTAACATGGCAACCAATAACAAATGCTGAAGAGGGTGTGGAGAAAAGGGTACCCTCCTACACTGTTGGTGGGAATGGAAATTGGTTCAACCACAATGGAAAACGGTATGGAGGTACCTCAAAAAACTAAAGATAGAACTACCATATGACCCAGCCATCCCATTCTTGGGCATACATCCAGACAAAACTTTCCTTGAAAAAGATACATTCACAAAAAGATACATGCATACACACAGAAAAAGATACATACATGTGTGTTCACTGCACCACTATTCACAATAGCCAAGACATGGAAACAACCTAAATGTCCATCTACAGATGAATGGATTAAGATGTGGTATTGGAGTTCCTGTCATGGCTCAGTGGTTAACAAATCCGAATAGGAAGCATGGGGCTGTAGGTTCAATCCTGGCCTCGCTCAGCAGGTTAAGGATCCGATGTTGCCTTGAGCTGTGGTGTGTGTGGGTTGAAGACGAGTCTGGGATCTGGTGTTGCTGTGGCTGTGGTATAGGCCAGTGGCTACAGCTCTGATTAGACCCCTAGCCTGGGAACTTCCATGTGCTGTGGGTGAGGCCCTAGAAAAGACAAAAAAAAAAGATGTTGTATGTATACACAATGGAATACTCCTCAGCATGGAATACTCCTCAGCCATAGAAAAGAACAAAATAAAAGAACAAAATAATGCTATTTGCAGCAATATGGATGGAACTAGAGACTCTCCTACTAGGTGAAGTAAGTGAAGTAAGTCAGAAAGAGAAAGACAAATACTGTATGATATCACTTGTATCTGGAATCTCATATACAGCACCAATGAACCTTTCCACAGAAAAGAAACTCATGGACTTGGAGAACAGACTTGTGGTTGTAAACAGACTTGTCGAGGGGGAGGGAGTGGGATGGACTGAGAGTCTGGGGTTAATAGATGCAAACTATTGCATTTGGAGTGGATAAGCAATGAGATCCTGCTATATAGCACAGGGAACTATATCTAGTCACTTATGATGGAACATGATGGAGGATAATGTGAGAAAAATATATACGTGTGTGACTGGGCCACTTTGCTGGACAGTAGAAATTGACAGACCACTGTAAACCAACTATAATGGAAACAACAAAAATCATTTAAAAGATTAAAAAAAGAAAATGGAAACGGCTGTTTTACTAAAAACTTCGAGACGTTGAGACTTCAGTCATATATGACCTCAGTCATGTATGACAAACAGGAAGAGTGCTCTTGAAAATACACTGCAACTTTGACATCAGCCAGCAGCACCTACTATTGGATACTGATATGAGACAGTACCTTCAGGGCAAACAGTTTAGTCTTCTGAACCAAGCACTAGCCATACAAGGAGCTGCACATGGAAATGACTACATCAGGGCCAGGGCCAGGCAGAGGAAAATGGATATAACTCATGGTGGCAGAGAGATCAGTGAGTATGTAGGAAATACTTTCAAGTCTCCTCAAACAGCTTTGAAGGAAGGCGCATCATTTAAGATTGGGCAGAGTCTTTCAGACTCTATTGTAACCTATAAACTATTATAACCTAGTCTGACTACCAAGTTGATAGAGCCTAAATAATATGTATTACATACCAGCACAGTTTTCTTAAGCTTTTGAAGTTTGTTATTGCTTAACTGTTGAACAAATAACATGTATTAAGGGAATACTATGCAATATTTCTTTTTTACTATTGTTTTACTTTGAAAAAATTATAAATGCACAGTAAGTTTTAAAAATACAAAGAGATCCTGTGTATTCTTCACCCAGCTTCCCCCAATGGTAACTTTTTTTTTTGTCTTTTTGCCTTTTTTAGGGCTGCTCCCGCGGCATACGGGAGGTTCCCAGGCTAGGGGTCTAATCGGAGCTGTAGCCACCAGCCTACGCCAGAGCCACAGCAACGCGGGATCCGAGCCGCGTCTGCAACCTACACCACAGCTCACAGCAACGCATTCGATCCTTAACCCACTGAGCAAGGGCAAGGATCGAACCCGCAACATCATGGTTCCTAGTCAGATTCGCTAACCACTGCGCCACGACAGGAACTAACATCTTAATAACTATAACAAAACCAGGAAATCGACAATGGTACAATCCACAAGTCTTAGATTTTGCTAGGTTTTTTTTTTTTTTGGTTATTTCCTCAGCATATGGAAGTTCCAGGAAAGGGACTGAACCCATGCCACAACAGCAACCCTTGCCACTGCAATAACAACACCAGATCTTTAATCCACTGAGCCAAAAGGGAAACACCTTTTTTTTTTTTTTTTGCTTTGGTTCCCACACCAGGGATTGAACCCAGACCGCAGCAGTGAAAGCATTGAGTCTTAACCACCAGACCACCACAGAACTCTCTAGAGTTTTCTAGCTTTATATGCACCTGGGTGTTTCTAAAGTTCTATGAAATTCTATCATGTAGAGATTTGTATAACCAACTCCATAATCAAGATACAGACCTACAGTAAAGGCCCACAGCTGTAGCTCCAATTCTACTCTTAGCCCGGGAACTTCCATATGCTGCAGGTGTGGCTGTAAAAAGAAAGGAAAAAAAGATTTAGATCTGCACCATCACCACAAACATTTCCCTGCTACTCTCTCATGGTCACATCCATCTCCTTCTCTCTCTACATCCTCCTCCCAAGTTCCTAACCTCTGGCAACCACTAATCTGTATTCCATCTCTGTAATTTTGTCATTTCGAGAATGTTACATAAATGGAATCATATGGTTGTAGACTTTTGAATTGAGCTTTTTTGATTCAGTAAAATTCCAAGTGTTTGTATTTTAAGGGCATGTACGTTAGTGATTATGATTTTGCATATTTCAGGGGATAAAATGATATTAAAATGTCCCATCTCCCCGATTCATCAAATGGTTGATCTTACTTATGACTTATATTGGCATCTTTGCATTATTTTTATATCTTAAGAAGTCTTACCTATAAACATGAGTAGGGTAATACTGTTGGTTAACTCTTTAACTACCATTGCATATTGCAATGCCTTAAGGCAAATGTTCGAAGGTTACATTTTGTCCCAACATAGGGGGTGTCTGTTATGATGATGGTGTTTCAGGGGAATTGCTTAGACAAATTAGAATAAAAACACAAGGAAGGTAAAATGTTAGAAAATGTACAAACTAAATTATTGTAACTGCCTTACTTTTCAAAGTATAGAGCAAATAGCAAATAAAGAAATGTGTTATCCTCTTCACCATCAAGGTGTTAGTATATAGAATAAAAGGCTCTCATGTAAAGCTAGATCATATGGTGATATCTGATTATTCCAGAAACTCAGAAACTTCTGCTGACATTATAGAAGGCCATAGCTTTCCCATGCCATATGGATTATGGACATAGCTAGGATTCTTTTTTTTTTTTTGTCTTTTTTGCCATTTCTTGGGCTGCTCCCATGGTATATGGAGGTTCCCAGGCTAGGGGTTGAATCGGAACTGTAGCCACTGGCCTACGCCAGAGCCACAGCAACGCAGGATCCGAGCCGCGTTTGCAACCTACACCACAGCTCACGGCAACGCCGGATCCTAACCCACTGAGCAAGGGCAGGGATCGAACCCGCAACCTCATGGTTCCTAGTCGGATTCGTTAACCACTGCGCCACGCCGGGAACTCCCCAAATTCCCAAGCTAGGGATGGAACCTGGGCCGCAGTTGCAGCCTGTGCCGTTATCCTTAACCTACTGAGCCACATAGGAACTTCCCACCAGAAGTCTTTTAAACTTATGACCAAGAGGCAAGGGAAAGGGCAAGCTTTCACCTTGTTTTCTGTCCTGAGTTGTTTTCTTATTATCCAAAGCTTCTGTTACAAAGCGAGATATTAAGCATTTAGGAAATGTCATATAAGTTTTGTTCATTTTACTCAAGTATACTTTACACTGGGGACTTTTCAGTTATTGTTAGCAAAATGGACAGTGAGATAGACTTTACATTATTTATTTATTGTTGATTTATAATTTGCCAATTTCTGCTGTAGAGCAAAGTTACTCAGTCATATATATATATTTAACATTATTAACCATCATGGTCTATCCCAGGAGACTGGATATAGTTCCCTGTGCTATATAGTAAGACCTTATTGTTTATCCATTCGAAATGTAACAGTTTGCATTTACTAACCCCAAACTCTCAGTCCACCCCATTTCCTCCCCTTCTCCCCTTGACAACCACAAGTCTGTTCTGTGAATCTGTTTCTGTTTTGCAGATAGGTTCGTTTGTGTCATTTTATTTTATCTTATTTTACTTTTGCTTTTTAGGGCCACACTTGCAGCATATGGAGGGTCCCAGGCTAGGGGTCTAATCAGAGCTATAGCTCCTGGCCTACACCACAGCCACAGCAACACAGGATCTGAGCCACGTCTGTGACCTACACCACAGCTCATGGCAACGCCAGATCCTTAACCCACCAAACAAGTCTGGGGATTGAACCTGCGTCCTCATGGATACTAGTCAGATTTGTTTCTGCTGTGCCACGATGGGAACTCCTGTGCCATGTTTTAGATTCCTCATATAAGTGATACCATACGGATATCACATGGTATTTGCCTTTTTTTTTTTTAGGGCTGTACCTATGGCATATGGAAGTTCCCGGGTTAGGGGCTGAATTGGAGCTGTAGCTGCCAGCCTACACACAGCCACAGCAACTTGGGATCTGAGCCCTGTCTGCGACCTACACCACAGCTCACAGCAACGCTGGATCCTTAACGCAATGATCGAGGTCCGGGATAGAACCCGTGTCCTCATGGATACTAGTCGGGTTCATTAACCGCTGAGCCATGATGGGAACTCCATATCACATCTTCTTAATCTATTCATCTGTTGATGGACACTTAGTTGTTTGCATGTCTCAGCTATTGTGAATAGTGCTGCTATGAGCACAGGAGTGCATGTATTCTTTTGTCTGGATATATACCCAGGAGTGGGATTGCTAGGTCATATGGTAGTTCTGTTTTTAGTTTTCTGAGTAAATGCCATACTATTTTCCACAGTGGTTGTACCAATTTACATCCCATCAACAGTGAAGGAGGGTACCCTTTTCTCTACACCCTTTCCAGCATTTGTAATTTGTAAATTTATTAATGATGGCCATTCTTACCAGTGTGAGGTGGTACCTCATTGCAGTTCTGGTTTACATTTCTCTAATAATTAGTGATATTGAACATATTTTCATGTGCCTACTGACCATCCAATATGTCTTTTTTGGATAAAAGGATCTGGCATTGCTGGATTCAATCCTTGGCCTAGGCACTTCCATACGCTGTGGGTATGCCACTTAAAAAAAAAAAAAAAAGGGAGTTCCCATCATGGCGCAGTGGTTAACGAATCCGACTAGGAACCATGAGGTTGCGGGTTCGGTCCCTGCCCTTGCTCAGTGGGTTAAGGATCCGGCGTTGCCATGAGCTGTGGTGTAGGTTGCAGACGCGGCTCGGATCCCGCGTTGCTGTGGCTCTGGCGTAGGCTGGTGGCTACAGCTCCGATTGGACCCCTAGCCTGGGAACCTCCATATGCCGCGGGAGCGGCCCAAGAAATAGCAACAACAACAACAACAACAACAAAAGACAAAAAAAACTTACAAGTTTGATTAGGTTTCATTTGTTATTTATTTGGTTACACCCACAGCATCCAGAAATTTACAGCAGTGACAATGCTGAATCCTTAACTGTTAGGCCACCAAAGAACGCCTACATTTTTTTTTCTTTTTATGGCAGCACCTATGGCATATGGAGTTGAACAGGAGCTGCACCTGTGGCCTTCATCACGGCCATGGCAATGCCAGATCCTTGACCCACTCAGCAAGGCCAGGGATAGAACCCTCATCCTCACAAAGATAACTTTGGGTCCTTAACCCACTGAATCACAATAGTAACTCCCTATGTGTATTTTTTTAATATTGAAACGCTATCTTAAAGAATGGGCTAAAACAAAGACAACTTTTTTTTTTTTTGGTCATGCCTGTTGTATCTGGAAGTTCTTGGGTCAGGGATTGAACCCATGCAGCAGTTGCAGCAACAGTGGATCCATTTTTTTTTTTTTTTTTTTTTGCTTTTTAGGAGTTTCCAGGCTAGGGACTGAATTGGCACTATAGCTGCCGTGCTACACCACAGCCACTGCAAGGTGGGATCTGAGTGGCATCTGCAACCTACACCACAGCTTGTGGGGACATGGGCTCCTTAACACACTGAGCGAGGCTAGGGATCGAACCCACATCCTCATGAATATCAGTTGGATTTGTTTCTGCTGAGCCACAACGGGAACTCTGCAACACTGGATCCTTAACCTGCTGTGCTACCAGGGAACTTACCACATACAATGATCTTTACAATAAAGTTATTTTGAATAATTAGGAACAATGTAAACTTCCATTATTTTGGAAAATGTTAAATAAAATCATGGCATATGAAATTAGGAAATATTATGCAGTATTAAAAAGAATTAAGTAGATAAAAGTGCTGATGTGAAAAAAAAATCTCCAGGATTTTGAAGTGAAAAAAGGCAAAAACTGGTGAGGGTCTAGAAGCATGCACACACAATTGTTACACTGGTTATCATGGGCATGGGCAGGGGGAGGTCTGTGAGGAAAAATAATTATAACTTTTTAATATTTAACATTGTTTTAATTTTCCAACTTGAGCATGTATTCCTATATTACCTAGTAGCTAAAAAAAAAAAAAAAATTGGGAGTTCCCGTCATGACACATGGGAAATGAATCCGACTAGGAACCATGAGGTTACACGTTCAATCCCCTGGCCTCGAAGTGGGTTAAGGATCCGGCGTTTTCGTGAGCTGTGGTGTAAGTCGAAGACGTGGCTCGGATCTGGCGTTGCTGTGCCTCTGGCATAGGCGGGCAGCAACAGCTCCAATTCGACCCCTAGCCTGGGAACCTCCACATGCCATGGGTGTGGCCCTCCAAAGAAAAAAAAAATTAAGGAAATTTCATCAACAGAATATATCCCCCAAACAAGAGCAAGACCACCCTAGCTATTTATCTTTATTAAAGTCTTTCTGTCTTTTCTAGGGCTGCGCTGGTGGCATGTGGAGGTTCTCAGACTACGGGTCGAATCGGAGCTGTAGCTGCCAGCCTATGTCAGAGCCACAGCAATGCCAGATCCAAGCCGTGTCTGTAACTTACACCACAGCTCATGGCAACACCGGATCCTTAACCCACTGGGTGAGGCCAGGAATTGAACCCGAAAACTCATGGCTCCTAGTTGGATTCGTTAACCACTGAGCCTTGCCGGGAACTCCTTGCTGATATTTTTAATGTCCATTTGGCAATGTAGGTTGGCATTGTTTACGACTGCAACTTAACAGTTGGATTTAACATTCGAAAATGTATTTGACCTTTTGAAAAATGAGATTCAGGTTGGATACACTACTTGAAAAATGGTCTCCCCAAATAAGATATCTGAGCTATTTTGAAAATGTATTTTTTCCCAGTAAACAAATAATAAATAAACTGAGGAATCCATGCAACTGTGAAGGCTGGAACCTGATTTTCTTGGGTAGCCCTGCAGTACTTGGCACATAATACACAATAAATATTGACTGAGTGATGGATGAATCGACAGTTTAAATTTTTTTAAATAACACTTTTTTAAAAGCAGGATAGTAGCAAGGACAGACTGAGCTTGTTACTTGCTTTCTAATAAGGCTGAGAGAGAGAAGCCTCCTCTTTCTAAGAATTTGGTGAAGAATGTAGCCTTTAGTGATTCACATTTTGGTGATAGATGAATTGAAAAATCACTCTATTTCAGAATCAAACAGAATATAAAAGGGAAACAAGTGAGTTGCCACTAAGCTATACGCTTAAAATTTTGCCCAGACTAAGAGGAAAGGGCTCTAAAGGCTGCGAAATTGTGGAAAAATCATTTAACTCATGTCTAAATTTTCATCTGAAAAACGAGAGTAATCATTCCCTCAGGTTTTGGTTTTTGTTGTTTTACAAGGAGGCATGTGGAAACTTTCATAAAATCCTTGGAATACAGTGGCCACTCCATATTGTGCAAAGAATGTTTCCTATAAATTCAATCCCAGACTGTCAGCGTCGACAAGCAGAGACTAAAACTGTATAAAAATGCAAATATTCTCAAGTTTGGGGGAGTCTCTTTTACCTCATTCATCTCCATCCCAACCACACCTAGGTGGCCAGTGCGGGTCACTGGGCAGGCGGCGGGCGCTTTCCTGGGCTGCAAGGCCCGGGGCTCTGGAGAGCACCGCCGGAGCCTGGCCCCAGTGCTTGGGGCCGAGCTATCGACAGAGTTCCCACTCGGGGCAATTCCGCGGCGCTTCTGGGGCCCTCTTGGAACACTCCTACCTACTCTCCCGAGTCGGGTCCCCAAAGCTTTTCCCGCCGGTAGAGGGAGGTGTCCGAACTAGGTAGCCCTGGGCAGAGAAGCCGGAAGGCCGGCAGAGCCCGCGGGAGCGCGGGCGGGGCGCGAAGCGGGAAGCACAAGGCGCGCGCTCCCGTGAGCGCTGGAAGGAGGCGGGGGCGGGGCGCGCGCTCGGGGGGTGAGGGAGCCCGGGGGGAGGGGGTCTTGGTGCGACCGCAGGAAGAGGGCGCTCTGGAGCCGAGCTAGAGGGCGGCTGAGGGCGGGGCCCAGGGAGGGCGTCGACGCCGAGGGGCGGGGTAAAGCGAGGCGGGGACGCGCTCGGGGGGTGGGGAAGGCGGGGGCGCGGCAGTGGCGGGAGCGTCCCTGGTCTCCGCCCCTGTTTCCCACTCTCCTTCCACCTCCGACCGGCCGGGGTTCCGGAGAGGCGCCGTTTGCCGGTCCCTGGAGCCGCCCTGCTGCTGCTGCCTTCTTCCTCCGCTCGCGGTCAGCCCGTCAGTCCCCGCACTGTGCGCTCCTCGGTCTGGGCCATGGATGGGTAAGTGCTTGGCGGCGCGGCTGCTACCAAGCTGCGCTTGCCCGCTTCCTCTCGGCTCTCGGCCGGACGCGCCGAAGCTGAGGAGCCGGACGCGGCGTCGGCGGTCGGAGGAGCGGCCCCGGCCGAGACCGACGGCGGGGCTTCCGGGCGCCTCCTCGGGGAGCCCGGAATCGCGGAGGGGCGGTCCTCCGCAGCCTCTCTTTTCCCCACGGGGCGCCCCCGTAATGTCCGCCCCTGCACACCCTCGCCCGGGGAAGCAGAGGAAAGCCCGGTGCAGCCCCCGGGGGCCGAGGTCCGCCCTCCGCCCGAGGGGCCGGGGAGCCCGGCCCGGCCTCCCGACACTTCCTCTCAGAAAATGGTGCGCGGCCCTGGGGGAGGCGGAGGCGGCGCTCGGGGAGTTGCTGTTTACCGGTGAGGTGGGGCGAGCGCTGGAGCTTCCCCTGGCGCGGAGGCGAGTGGCCGCGGAGGGGCGGACGGCGAGGGCACGCGTCTGTACACGTCTGGGCGGCGACAGGGTCCCGGAGCCGGGGGCTACGCGGGGTCTCGGCACGGCCGGGGTACCGGCCGCGGTCTCCAGGCTTGCGATGGGAGCTCTGTTAACGATTTACAGTACACCGGGCGTCTGGACTTGGTGACCCTGGACGCCCTCCCCCGCCCCCCCGGAAACTTAGTGAATCCCCTTCGATGTATGCAAAATATCGTATAAGTGTGATTTTCGAGGTGCTTTTAAACGCTCTAAAAGTGAAAGAGGTCTGTGACCAAAATAAAAAGATTTAGGATCACCGATACAAGTATTTCCCTGGGGACCCAGGGTTATAGGGTGGGACCATACCGATATTTGAATGATTAAGGAAACAACTAGATGAGGATCTTGGTGAATTAATTGAAGATCGTAGTGTATGTGCATCAAGATTAAAAAAAAAACTCCAGCTCTATTAGAGCCTACAAATCCACTTAATCATTTTCATTATGCACTTGAGATTTTGTTTGGCCTTTTACTTGATTTTGATGACAAGATTTCTGTAAACCTCTTGGTTGTAGAATATGCGGAACTTCCTTCAACAGTAAAGCCGCGTACATGTTGTGTAGTTCATTGTCGTCATGCTGTGTAAAGACGATGGAATCTTCGAACAATTTTTGCCCTCATTAGATTTTACTTATCCTAGTTTTATGGTGTCTCTGGGTTATCTCGTTTGGATGGAGATTGTACATTGCTACAGACGTTAGTGCAATTTTAGATTTCATTTATGATTATGATGGTCTTTAAAGTATTTTTAAAATTTAATCGAAGCTATTTTTATTGTTTAATTGAAGCTTTTCCGAGAGCAGTGTTGAAAACTCATTTCACACCACCTTTTCCAATTACTTTTTATATGTGTGCAGAATTTTCTTGTTTTAATTTTTTGTATATTTACGCCAATATTTCAGTTGAGGAAGGCTGTGAAATTAGTATTTCACTATGTGTAGTGACTTGTCGCTAGACTGTTTGGGTTGACATATGAAGCAGGCTAGGTTTTTGTATTGGAAAATTTATAGTGATAATAGAAGACTCTGGGATTATGCGTCTTGGCTGTTTAAACTCTTGGACAACTGTGAAGTGCAAACTTATTCTCCTGGATAGTGTTTAAGAAGTTTACTTTCTCTCGTCTTAAATACGGTTTGAGAGCTAAAAATTTATTGGTTTAAATATGTGGGGCAGTAGGACATAGTGCTGGAAGGTAAGTTCATTTGAGAGTTCCAAGTAGGAGCATGATTTGCCCTTTGCCTTAGGACTGATACGTAGTATACATTACACAATCTATAATTTTTTGTCCACAAGTGTCAGTTACTTATCACATTTAACTTTCAAGCAAAAGAAATTTAAGTCTCAAAAGTCTTTAAGGAAAAATTTAAAATCTGTGTGGGTTTTAAAACAATTAAATTTCCATAATTAAACTATCCAGAGTCATAATTTGCTTACTTTTAAGTAATGATGATATAGGTTATGAACAGTATGTAGAATTTTGTTAACAGCTTTCTTTTGGGAGATAAGGAGACAAACTTAGTTGAAGACAGTTTCTTAGGGGTTAGAAGAGATGAATTTTTCTTCACTTTAATAGGGTATTTTCCATCTTGGTTTTAAGGGATATGCTTTTGAACGCATTGAATTTATGCTTTTAGGAGGCTAAATACATTTCTACATTTTCCCACAGCCTGAAAAAGGTCCTTTTTCATTATTTTGGATAGTTGAAAAACCACTAGTCAAGTCAATCTGTCTTTCTATTTCCACCTCAAATCCCACCTGTCTTGTGTGTGTGTATGTTTGTGTTTGTGTTCGTTCATTTCCTCCTGAGATAATTTACCCATAAACACAGTTTTGATGTGATAGGATTTTTTAAAAGCAAATATTTGAAGATTTTGATGTCTGAAATTTGATGTTTGTATTTATTTTTATTCTGGGAAACTGTCTTAGCTATATTTTGGTAAGCCATTTGGATGGTAGATGCAAATTTGCGAGACACCTTCTATTTTTGTTGTATCTACTCACTGATTTTGTTTCACTTAAAACTTTATGATAATTCACACCAGTGATTTAAGAGAATGAATTTTGGTGATTTTAAGTTTTGGTTTGGATTTGTTACATAGAGGTAAACGGATAAACACATACTCATTTTATTAAGGCACAGCTATATTTTTCTAACTACTAAAAGAATTTGACTTGTTTCCCACATTGCTATTAAAGCTTTGCTTTTACACTCTGCTGTTGCTAGACTGTCTCATCACTTTTCTTTGTATTAACATTTCACAACTCATCACATTCTTATTTTTATTATTTGTTATTATAATGCTTTTTCTTTTTTTTCTTTAATCTTATTATCTCTGTCTTTTAAAAACTTGTTCTCTAACTTTGTTTTCCATTTTCTCTTTTTACTTTTTCCATACAGTGTTGTTACAGATCTTATAGCAGTCGGTTTAAAGGTAGGAATCTTTTAATATCCTTTCATAAGCATTTTTACATCTTAGTTTTGGCATTTTTTTCCAAAGGTGAAATCATCTCACCTGCTCATAAAATGATCTATTTTACTGTATGATAATAATCTTTTTATTTAGCTCCAACATAAGTAGACCTGTAGCTAATTTTGAATTTTATATATATATTTAGAATTTATCTACATTATCTTGTTTATCTAAAATGTGAGCAAAAAGTGTAGTCCAGAGTTTCACTTAACTGTTAGGGTTTTTGTTTTGTTTTGTTTTGGCAGTTAAATGTAACCTAGGCTCTGATTTATTTTCCTGTCCTGCCCTTTCTTTTATCTTCTCTTTCATGCATTTATGAGTAATAAAGTAACAGCAGCTAAATTTCATCAGTTTCTGATATATGCAAGCTGCTTTACATATATTTTCACTAATAATTTTAACAGTCCTTCAAGGTAGGTATTAACATTCCCATTTTAGAGATGAAAAAAATGGTTCAGAAAGTTGGTGTTCAAGCTGTGGTGCACTGTCAGAGTTCAGACCCATGTCTTCCTGGTTCTAAAACCAGACTTTTTTTTTTTTTTTTTTTTCCATTGTTCCTAGCTGCCAGTAATGAGGGTTCTGTATAAAATGTGAACAGCAGGAGAGCTGGATAGTTAATACTTTACAGTAATGATTCTACTAATTATAAGTCATTTTAGTTTTATCAAAGTCTTCTCACTTACTAGATTTTAAAATGCAAATCAAGTTCATCAATATGGCTTTTAAAATATAAAAGGAAGTTTTAAGGTTTCCTTAAGCAACTTGTTATTTCATATGTCTGAGTTGAGAATCTAGTTCTAGAGACCACTTACAGTTTCTATTACCGTAGAAAATAGAAATAACTCATGTGTACATTATATGCATTTTATGTAAAGTTGTTCTGCCACTTTCTGTCTATCATCTCTTGCTAACGATTTCAGCATGTCTGCCTTTGGGCTTATTGGATCTGATGGTGGTGCTTATACTCTTAAAACATCTTAAAATATGAGCATAAATACAGCAGACCACATTTTAGACTAGCAGTAGGATGTTCAAGATTAGCATAATTGGGGACTACTGCTTGTACTGTCTGTTAAGTTGGGTAGAGTTAGCTTGCTTTGGCAAACTTTGAACATATTTTATGAGTCGAAAATAAGTGGAGGAGCTTCATTTGGTGGGAATACACTTTTTTTTTTTTTTTTGGTATCTACTTAAGTCAATTTATCTTTCGGGAATGATACTCAGGGTAGTAACTGCAGGCTTATATCTTGGCTCCTTTTTGGTGCCCTTGTAGGTGCCTGTGAGGGAAGGAATATTTAATGTGAGTGTTGTTTTTGTCTTACCAAAATGTAATTTTTGCTCCTAGAATTTATTTGGGAAAAATGAATACATGAGACATTTTTAAAAATTTCCATTTGGGATTTGAGGAGTTAATGCTTGAAGGACTCTCGTATCTGTTTTATTGTGGGGGAAAATATAACTTGATGATTAATAAAAGAAAAATTTAAATGTTAAGCACAAAAACCAGATTTGAATACACAATTTGGATTTCTGACTGCCTGTATTGCAGCAGACAATTTGAAAACAAAGATCAGATCATGCTCTGAAGAAAAGATAAACTGATTAGTTGATTCACTAGGCAGTCTATATTTTCATAGACCTAAATACTGGAAATGTTTGTAAAATTATTCATTATGTGGAGATATTTCTCATAAGATTGTTCTGCTTCTTTCTTGCATCCCAGCCAAGGAAGTTTAGTTACCAAGTCATAGGCCAATAAAGCTTATATTTCCCCCAGGTTGTATAACCAAAATTAGTGAATTTAAGTAAGTCCTTCAGGATTGTCAATTATTTTCTTTTATGTGCTGTCTGAATATGATGACACAACAAGTAGTTTTAGCCAGTGGAAGAGTGGATTTCAGGTTTTGTTCCATCAGTTACTTTCCTGGATGCAGAAAAGTAATACAGATTTTATTTTTAGAGAATTGAAAATACCCTTAATTATGAAATCCATTATCCCAGAGAAAGAAAACTGAATTGTTTTTTGAGATTAAGTGATTCACTGGAATGTGTCATGAGGGCAGGGATTTTTGATATTTCCTTCACTGCTATGTGTCCAGGAATGAATGGATGCCAGTTGGGTGCCGTATTTATACTGGAACAAGCCTTCTAATTTCATTAGGGTTTCTTCTAATAGGTATATACCAGGGTGAGAAAGAATTAAATTTTTTTTTTAGATTGGAATTTTCTTAAAGATGAGTAAGTATTTTAAGGCAGCTTAGGGCCATGCCATATTTGAGATTTATTTATATACCTAGTTGTGTATGCTGGATGTTCTTTGCAGAGTATTAGTTCTTGTGCCTTGTCTACATTAGACAAGAAAATTGGCCTTTGATACTTCTCATGAAATATTTTTTTCCACATGTTATTTTGTATTTTGAAATGCTTTTAAAACAGTGAGAAGTAATTGCTATCCTTAATTTTTAATTTTTTTAAGTAAAGAATGAACCCGGTGATTATGAGTGATACTGGTCATGTTTCAAAAACTTTATTATAGCAGATAAATCAAAGTGTCAGTATTGTGGGTAACAGCTTTTTGTGTGTTTGTACTTAAGTGTATTTTAAATTTCCAGCTCATACTTTAATTATTATTATTGTTATTATTATTCGGTCTTTTTGTCTTTTTAAGGCCACACCTGCGGCACATGGAGGTTCCCAGGCTTAGGGGTCCAATCAGAACTGTAGCCGCCAGCCTACACCACAGCCACAGCAATAGCAACACAGGATGCAAGCTGCATCTGCGACCTATACCACAGCTCATGGCAATGTCAGATTCGTTAACCCACTGAGCGAGGTCAGGGATCGAACCCACGTCCTCATGGGTTCTAGTTGGTTTTGCTAACAGCTGAGCCATGATGGGAACTGCTCATACTTTAATTATTACTAGCTAGTTTTATCTTAAGCTCAGTTGTTTCTCACATTCCCAGATATTTCTTCAGAATACTATAATAGCTATTAAATGAGTTTTAAGTGATGATCTTCCATATTGAATATATTTTAGGCATTTTCTGGTTTATCTTTCTATTTTAAATGAATTAGATGAGGAGGGAAAAACAAGTTTGGGGAGAACTGTGATTGGCTTCTAATAATTATCATGCCTGTTACTATATAGGAAAGAACAATGGTGTATTTAAATTAATTTGAAGGTTGATTTTCTGTTTGCTCTACCAGGAGTTAGCGATCCAAATCCAGTTTGCTGCCTGTTTTTGTAAATGGTTTTTTTGGAATTCACAACCATGCTCATTTGTTTCCATATTGTCTGGCTACTTTCCCAATCAATGACAGAGGGGTTATAGCAGGGACCATGAAACTGCAGAGTCTAAAATACTTACTTTCTGGGAGTTCCCGTTGTGGTTCAGCCATAGTGAATCCAACTAGTATCCATGAGAATGTGGGTTCGATTCCTGGCCTCACTCAATGGGTTTAGGATCTGGCGTTGCCATGAGCTGTGGTGTGGGTCGAACATGCGGCTTGGATCCAGGGTTGCTGTGGCTGTGGTGTAGGCCAGCAGCTACAGCTCCAATTCAGCCCCTAGCCTGGGAACCTCCATATGCTGTAGGTACAGCCCTAAAAAAAGGCAAAAAAAAAAATTACTTTCTGGCTTTGTAGAAAAAAATTTGCCTACTGCTTGCTGGGCTTGAACTACAGAAAATACAGTAGGCCTTTGCCAGAAATCTTTTTTTTCTTTTTCTTCTGTCTTTGTTATTTGTTCTTACTTGGATTTTGAACAAAATGATGGAATAGGAGCCAGTAGAGGAATCCTGTTTGATCTGGAAATTTTCCGTGAAGAGTCTGAAAGTTTGAAAAACCAAGTTCCTAAGATCTTTTAGTTTACTTAACATCTCTTCCCTTAGTCTTTCATTATGTTTGAATTTGCTTTGATAAACTCATACAAACCTCTCTTGCTTGATGTACTGATGGATCTTTTTTTTTTTTTTTTTTTTCTTTTTTTGCCTCACCTGTAGCATCTGGAAGTTCCTGGCTAGGGGTCGAATCAGAGCTGCAGTTGCTGACCTATACCACAGCCATGGCAACATCAGATCCTAGGCCCATCTGTGACCTACACCACAGCTTGCTTGGTAGTGCCAGATCCTTAACCCGCTGAGCGAGGCTATGGACACTATGTTGGGATTTTTAAAAAATACACTTATAGTCTTCCAGGGCTTCATCTGGCTTGTCAGTTTTCTTACACAACTCTACTATCCTCAGTATTGCCCTGATGTAGCTGGAGTTTTAACTGATTTGCTTTGCTGCAGTCAATGATGGCCATCTCTTGTCCTGTTTCATCCTTGCAGCAGCTTTATTTGAAAACAGAATAGATCTGTCTTTCTGGAAGCAGGATGGACACATCTGAAGGGCTAGAGTATGAGAACTTTAGGATTCTGTATAATCTTTTATTAAACTGTTCGTTTCCCTCCTCCTTTAGTCTAGTGCTCTTTTCTCTCTTTTTCTTTTCATCTGGCATGTCCCGAACACCCCCTCCCCCCAATTCTGTTAGATATTCTTCATCTAGTTAGAGAAATTCACATCATGATCAGGTTTGATCTCAACCCTGTCTACTGACTCCTCCTCAAAAGAGGCACTGGACTCCTGAAAACACTCCTCTTCCCCCTGGTTCCCTTGGCAATGGCCTTAACATCCTGGAGCAGCTTGCTCTGAGAATGGTGATCTTTGGCATTAGAATCTGGAGGGCTAGCACACTCTGTTTCCTGGAGATTTAACTTTCAAACCGTTGAACAGATCCTCTGGAACCCTCCAAGTTTCAGCCTTCCCCTCCATGCTGAATCAGTGTCTTATCCTCTAAAGATTCTGATGGATTGGTCTGCAGTTGAACCAGGGCATCTGTGTTTCTAAAAAGACATCCCAGGTGATTCTCACATACAGCTAGTTAAGAACCGCTGCTGTAGAAGCTGAGTCTTTTTTCTTTTAAACTGAGCTATAACTTACATAAAGTGAAATGAATAGGTCTTAAGAGTACAGTGCAATAAATTTTGACAAATGGATCCCCCTCTATTTCCTTACTCCCCAATCAGGCAATAGAACATCATTCCAAAAAGTTTCTTGTTGCTCTTTTCCAGACTTTGTCTAGGCAACTCTTTTGATTTCTATCAGCATAGATTAATTTTACATGTTTCTGAGCTTCATATAAATGGAGTAAAATATTCATACTTCACATATACAGCGTAGCTCTTTGATAATATGGCTTTTACTCAGCAAAATGGATTTTTAGATTTATCCATGTTCTGCATATCAATTCATTCTTATTTATTTCTGAGAGTATTCCATTGTGTGAATATATCACAGTATTTAAAAATCCATTCTCGGATTTCCCACTGTGGCTCAATGGGTTAAGAACTCAAGTACATCAGCGGTGGTCTCTATGGAGGTGTGGTTTGGTTCCCAGCCTGGTGTAGTGGTTTAAAGGATCCCATGTTGCTGCAGTTGTGGTGTAGGTTGAAGGTTGTAGGTAGTAGCTTCAGCTTAGATTCAATCCCAGGTCTGGCAACTTCCAAATGCTGCATGCATGGCCATTAAAAAATAAATAAATAAATAAATAAATAAATAAATAAATAAATAAATAAAAATAAAAATCCATTCGCATGTTGATGGACTATTTGGGTTCTTTTTAGATTTGAGCTATTATGAATAATGCTGCTGTAAACATTTGTATATTTCTTTGGGTAGAGATGTGCTTCATTGTATGCTGTGCCTAGGAGTAAAATTGGATATGTGTAAGTTTAACTTTGTTATTTTGCAAGATGTTGTGCCAGTTTACCCTCTGACCAGCTTTATGTTACAGTTTGGGTTGCCCCACATCCTTGCCCACACTTTACTGTTATCTGTTGTAGAGAATGTTGCTAGAATGGCTGGTAGTATCTCATTATATTTTTAATTTGCATTCACCTGATGACTGGTGGTGGTGTGTACCATTTCATGTGCTTATTAGCTACTTATCTTCTTTTGTGAATGTTAACTTTTTTGCATATTCTTTTAAAGTGGGTTTCTTGTAGACAATATACAGTTAGGTCTTTTTTAAAAAATCCACTCTGACAGTCTGTCTCTTAATTGTAGACCATTATCATTCATACTTCAAGGAATGATTAATTTCTTCGGATTAGTAACTACCTTGTTTGTAACTCTTTTCATTGACTTGTTCTTTGCTTTTATTTTCTACCTCTCATTTTTGCCTTCTCTGTTTTTCGTTTTTTGGTTTGTTTTTCTTCTTTTTTGTTTTGGCTGTGCCCTTGACATGCGGAAGTTCTTGGGCCAGGGATCAAACCCCGGCCCTCAGTATTGACTGGAGCCACTGCAGTGACAACGCTGGATTCTTTTTTTCCTTTTTTTTTTAAGGACCACAGGTGCAGCCTGGATTCCCAGGCTAGGGGTCGAATTGGAGCTACACCTGCCAGCCTATGCCACAGCAGTGCCGGGTCCAAGCCACATCTGCAACCTACACCACAGCTCGAGCTGGACCCCCACTGAGCAAGGCCAGAAATTGAACCTTTATCCTATGGATACTACTTGGGTTTTGTTTCCACTGAGCCACAATGGAAACTCCAATGTTGGATTCTTAACTGCTATAAGAGAACTCCCTTGCCTTCTGGTTTTTTATTTTTTTTTTAATCTTTAAAAAATTTTTATTATGGTTGATGTATAGTGTTCTATCAATTTCTGTTGTACAGCAAAGTGATCCAGTCATATATATACACACACACACCCACATATATATACATATATATATATGTACACACACACAAACATTCTTTTTCTCACATTATCTTCCATCCTGTTCCAGCACAAGTGATTAAATACAGTTCTCTGTGCTATACAGCAGGATCTCATTGCTTATCCACTACAAATGCAATAGTTTGCACCTACTAACCCCAAACTCATGGTCCATCCCACTTCCTCCTCCTCCCTCTTGGCAACCACAAGTCTATTCTCCATGTCCATGAGTTTGTTTCTTTTCTGTAGAAAGGGTCATTTGTGCCATATATTAGATTCCAGATATAAGTGCTCTCATATGGTATTTGTCTTTCTCTTTATGACTTACTTCACTTAGTATGAGAGTCTCTAGTTCCATCCATATAAATGATTCTTTTAAATCAGTTAAGAATAAGAAGAATAAGGGCTGTAAAATACTTGCCATTCATTTATTCCTTCTCCAGCAGTCTTCCTTTCTTTATTTAGTTCCAAGTTCTGATCTGTTTAATTTCTTTTCTCCCTAAAGACCCTCTTTTAGCATTTCTTGTAGGGCAGTTCTACTGATCATACATATCCTTGGTTTTTTTGTCTGGGGAAGTCTTTATTTTTCCTTTATTTTTTAAGGATACTTTTCATATAGAATCTAGGCTTTTTTTTTTGTTTTCTTTCCATTAACACTTTAAATATTCCACTTTGCTTTCTTCCTTCTTAACATGGTTTCTGATGAGAGAGAAACCTCTGTAATTCTTTTTTTGTTTGTTTGTTTTTTGTCGTTTTCAGGGCTGCACCCATGGCATATAGAGGTTCCCAGGCTGGGGGTCTAATTGGAGCTGTAGCCACTGGCCTATGCCAGAGCCACAGCAATGCAGGATCCTTAACCCCTGAGCTAGGCCAGGGATCGAACCCGCAACCTCATGGTTCCTAGTCAGATTTGTTAACCACTAAGCCATGACGGGAACTCCTGTAGTTCTTTTTTTTTTTTAAAGATTTTTATTTTTATTTCGTCATAGTCATCATAGTTGATTTACAGTGTCCTGTCAATTTCTGCTGTACAGCAAAGTGACCCACTCATATATATGTATATATATATACACATTCTTTTTCTCACATCTCTATAATTCTTATCCTTATTCCTCTGTAGTTAAGGTGTTTTTTTCCCTTCTGTTTTTCCTCCAAGATTTTCTCTTTGTTTCTGGTTTTCTGCAATTTGAATGATATGCTGAAGTGCATATTTTTTGGTGTTATCCTACTTGGTGTTCTCTGAGATCCAGATTTGTGGTTTGGTGTTTGTCTTTGATTATGGAAAGCTCTTGGTCGTTCATTACTTTCAGATGTTTCTTCTGCTTCACTGTCCCTTCCTCTCTCCCTCCCTCCGCTCCCTCCCTTCCTTCCTTCCTTTTTTTCCAGTTTTTTCTTTTTGCATTTCAGTTTGGGAAGTTTTTATTGAAATATCTTCAAGCTCATATTCATTTCCCCAGCCATGTCCAGCCTGTTGATGAGAGTTTGTGAAAGATTGGTGTTATTTCTTCCTTAAATGTTTGGTAGAATTCATCAGTGAGTGCAGTTTCTCTCTGAGAAGGTTTTTAATCATGACTTCAGTTTAAAAATAGATATTGCGGAGTTCCTGTTGTGGCTCAGCAATAAGGAACCTGACTAGTATCCATGAAGACAAGGGTGATCCCTGTTCTCACTCAGTGGGTTAAGGATCTGGCATTGCTGTGAGCTGTGGTGTAGGTCATAGAGGTGGCTTGGATCTGGTGTTGCTGTGGTTGTGGTGCAGGCCGGCAGCTGCAGCTCTGATTAGACTCCTAGCCTGGGAAATTCTATATGCCACAGGTGCAGCCCTAAAAAGATAAAAAGATATTGGGTGGAGTTCCCTAGTGACCTAGAGGTTAAGGATCCAGTAATATCACTGCTGTGGCTTGGGTCACTGCTATGGCATGGGTCCAATCTCTGGCCCATGAGTGCAGCCAAAAAAAGAAAAATAGGTATTGGTCTATTCAGGTTTTTTTCTTTCTTTAGCTGCATCCCACAAATTTTGATGTGCTGGGTTTTAATTTTCACTCATTACAAAGTATTTTCTACTCTCTCTGTGATTTTTCTTTTTACCTATGCTTATTTATGTGTGACTTAATTTCTTGCTTCTTTTTTCTTTTCTTTTTTTTTTTGGCTGCACCATATGGAAGTTCCCAGGCCAGGGATCAAACCTGTGCCACAACAGTGATCCAGGCCACGGTGGTGACAACACTGAGTCCTTAATCCATTGTGCCACAAGGGAACTCCTCCTTTTTTTTTTTTAATGGGTGTACCCACAACATATGAAAGTTCCGAGGCCAGGGGTTGAATCTGAGCCGCAGCTGCAGCAATGCAGGATCCTTTGAACCCACTGTGCTGGGCTAGAGATCATACTTGTGTCTCTGAAGTGACCTGAGCCTCTGCGGTTAGATTCTTAACCCCACTGCACCACAGCAGGAACTCCTGTTGTTGTCTTTAAAAAAAAAAAATTCTTTTTGCCCGCTCCTGTGGCATGTAGAAGTTCCTGGGCCAGGGATTGAACCCACACCACAGTAGTGACCCAGGCCCCAGCAGTGACAATACCAGCTCCTTAATCCACTGAGCCTCCAGGGAGCTCCCCCCCTTTTTTTTAAATGCTGCTTTTTTTTTTTTTTTTTTGTCTTTTTGCCATTTCTAGGGCTGCTCCCACAGCATATGGAGGTTCCCAGGCTAGGGGTCCAATCGGAGCTGTAGCCGCCGGCCTACGCCAAAGCCACAGCAAAGCGGGATTTGAGCTGTGTCTGCAGCCTACACCACAGCTCACGGCAACGCCGGATCCTTAACCCACTGAGCAAGGGCAGGGATCGAACCTGCAACCTCATGGTTCCTAGTCGGATTTGTTAACCACTGAGCCACGACAGGAACTCCAAATGCTGCTTTGATCAAAGAACATGCTCTATACCATTTCAGTCCCTTAAATTTCCTGAGATTTGTTTTAATGTCAAGTTTATGGAGTGTATTTATGAATGTTCTCTGTACACTTGGGAAAAAAATGTGTACTTCTGTTGGGTGCAGTGCCTTATAAATGTCAATAGCATAAACTGGTTGAAGTTTCAAGTCTTGTGTAACCTTCCTTCCTGATTTTCTTTCTATTCTGTTAATTACTGAAGGAGGAGAGGAATATTGGAATTTCCGTCTGTAATTGTGGGATTTGTTATTTCTTTCAGTAGTTCTGTCCGTTTTTGCCTTGTATATTTTAAAGCTCAGTTATTAAATCCATTCACGTTTAGGTATGCTGTATTTTCTTGATGAATTGACTTTTAAAAAATCATTTGTAATACACATTTTTATTAATTCCTGTCCTGAAATAAATGTGTGATATAAATGTAGTCATTCCAGTCATTCCACTTTTCTTATGATTAGTATTTGTATAATATGTCTTTTTCCTTTCCCTCCCCCCCCTTTTTTTTTGCTTTGAGCACTGCACCTGCAGCATATGGAGGTTCCCAAGGTAGGGGTCTAATCAGCACTATAGCTGCTGGCCTATGCCAGAGCCACAGCAATGCTAGACCTACACCACAGCTCACAGCAACACCAGATCCTTAACCCACTGAGCAAGGCCGGGGATTGAACCTGCAACCTCATGGTTCCTAGTCGGATTTGTTTCCACTGAGCCACAATGGGAACTCCTTCCTTTTCTTTTAATCTGTCTGTATTTAACACAGGTTAAAGGATGGATGGACCAAAGAGATAACAAATAGCAAGATGGTGGGCTTAAATCTTCTTGAAGGATTAGGTTCCAGAAGACTGGTTTCTCTTGCTTTCTCTTTATTTGTTCTCATTAAAGTGAGCTGCCTTATGGAGAGGCCCATTTACAAAAGGAATCCTGCCAGCAACTACCTGACTGAGCTTGGAAGTGGAACCTCACTTTCTCTATTGAGCCTTGAGATGATTCCTGCCTGTGAGAGACTCTGAGCCAGAGCACTTCGCTCATAAGCCATGCCCAGATTCCTGACTCGCAGAAATTGAGTTTAAAAATACATGTTTTTTTTTAAGTTGCTGGATTTTGGAGTAATTTTTTATGCATCCATACATAACTAATACAGCTACTTTACTCAAAGTAGTGAATAAATATTGGAAAAAATGAATAATAAAATAGCTTATTAATGGCCAAGTAAGATTACGTAAGTGCAAATACTTTTTTTTGGGTGTAAATCACTATGCATATGACTTTTTTGGTGTGTGTCTTTTGTCTTTTTAGGGCCGCACCTGAGGCATATGGAGGTTCCCAGGGGTCTGTCAGAGCTATTGCTGCCATACTACGCCACAGCCACAGCAACGCCAGATCCGAGCTGCGTCTGCAACCTACACCACAGATCAAGGCAGTGCTGGATCCTTAACCCACTGAGCGAGGCCAGGGATCCAACCCTCAGCCTCATGGTTCCTAGTCAGATTTGTTTCTGCTGCATCCTGAGGGGAACTCCCGCATGTGACTGTTTTATATTACCACATTAGTTCCTCCCCAATAGTTAACCATAGTTTGTACATACCTTGATTATCCTTTTTAAAGGTTTTTTTTCCTTAATGTGCTAATGTAAATTTCACTGATAATCTTAGTTTTTTTAAAACTTTAATATAAACTATGGAAAGATTGCAGAATAGTACAAAAAGTTTTATGACCATTACCCGGTACTTCTCATTTGTCCCATTAGTTTTATTATTCATTTATAGTCTTTCTCTCTTTCTCTTATTCATATTATGTATGTTGCTTTGTGTGGATATATGTATATATCTCTATATCCTTTTTTTTTCTTTCCTCTGAATCATCACTTGGTTAGCATGATTGTCAGCCAGGCTTCTCCACTTCTCCACTATATTAAGTTACTCATTTTCCTTTTGTAGTCAATAATTTGTCAAGGAAATTGCTTGAAACTTCACTAACATAGTTTTACTTTATTTTAACCCCTAAATACTTCAGAGTGTATTGCCTAAAAGCAGAGACATTTGTCATTACTGTAACATAATTGTCACAATCTGAAAATTAATCTGAAATGTTTCCTCAGTCTTTGATTCATGACATTTACATTTTAAAAGAATATAGACATATTGTTGTGTAGGCTATCCCTTACTTTGAGTTTATCTGTTCCTTATAAGTAGGTTTAGATTGTGTGTTTTTGCATGAATACTGCAGGAGTTATATTCTTAGTGTATCGTATTAGAAGACAAAGGATGTTGATTTGTCATATTTTGTGTGTTAACTTTGGTCACTTGGTAAAATAAAGGTTGTGTTGCCAGGTTTTCGACTGTAAATTTTCTGTTTTGCTCTTTGTAACTAGTAAGTCTTTTGTGGAGTGATACTTTGAGGCCATGCTAATGTTATTTTAACTCACAAACTTTAACCTGCAGCATACATTTGATGGTCCTTGCCAAAATTCATTATTGTAAGTTATTATATATGTAAAGTTGTGATTTTCTAATTTTATTTTTGGAATCAAGACTTCATTCACAAGCTGCTTAAAATGAACCGAGTAACTCCTTCTTTTGTTGTTTTGTGTAACAACTTTTTTCTTGAAAGTTTGGTTGATCTCACCTGTAATGTCATCTGGACCTGGATTGGGAATGGGGGATATAGATGACTTTGTGGTTTCACTGCCTTTAATTCTTGTGATCAGTTTAGGTTCTCTATTACTCTCATACTAGTTTGGGGATTTGGATTTGTTCTGATGCTCTTTTTCTAATATTTCGAGTTAGATAATTAACTTTTTTTTTTCTTTTTTCTTTTTTAGGGCCACACTCATGGCATATGGAGGTTCCCAGGCTAGGAATCAAATCCAAGCTCCAGCTGCCAGCCTACGCCACAGCTATGGCAGCACAGGATCTGAGCCATATCTGTGACCTACAACACAGCTCATGGCAATGCCAGATCCTTAACCCACACTAGTTGGGTTAGTTACTGCTGGGCCACGATGGGAACCCCCTGTCATAATTTCTTTATCCATTCATCTGTTGTTGTACCTTTTGGTTGGCTATTGTAAATAGTGCTGCTGTGTACATTGGGGTATATGTATCCTTTAAAGAAAATTGCCTTTTTAACTCCAGGTTTATTTAATGGTTTTAAAAGTTTAGTTTCTGGAGTTCCCATTGTGGCTCAGTGGATAACGAACCCAACTAGTATCCATGAGGCCTCAGGTTCGATCCCTGCCCTGGCTCAGTCGGTTAAGGATCCAGCATTGCTGTGGCTGTGGTGTAGGCCGGCAGCTACAACTCTGATTCAACCCCTAGCCTGGAAACTTCCTTATGCCTCTGGTCCTGCCCTAAAAAGACAAAAAAAAGGAAAAGTTTAGTTTCTAAAAATTAGCTACTCTTTTTTTATTGTTTCTAATTTTATTATAGAGAACATAGTATGTTCAGTATGTTTCTTTGGATAGTATTGAGACTTCTTTTATAAACTGATTCGGGAATCAGCAAACTATTGGCCCAAGGGCAAATTTGGCTCACTGCCATCTGTTTATACATCCTGTAACTTAAAATGGTCTTTATACTTCTAAATGGTTGAAAGAAATCCATTGATTAATATTTTGTAGCAGGTGAAAAATAGATGAGATTAAAACCTCAGTGTCTATAAATAAAAGTTTATTGGAACACAGCCGTGCTCATTTATTTTCACATTGTCTTAGATTCTTTTGTGAATTGTGACAGAAACTTCATGGCCCACAAAGCCTGAAATACTTTATTCTTTGACCCTTTACATATAAAATTTGCCAACCTGATAAAATGTCTGTTTTTGTGTTTATTCTTAGTTAGATGTTTGTTTCTGCATTTAGTATATCTATTAGCTCAAGTTATTGGTTATGTTATTTGTTTTTTTCTGGTTGTATTTTGTCGTTTGGTCTATTGGTTCCTAAGAAAAACACATTAAAATTTTTATGCAGGAGTTCCCATTGTGGCTCAGCAGAAACAAAACTGACTGGTTATCCAGGTTCAGTCCCTGCCCTCGCTCAGTGGGTTAAGGATCCGGCATTGCCATGAGCTGTGGTGTAGGTTGCAGATGTGGCTCAGATCCTGTGTTGCTGTGGCTGTGGTATAGGCTGGCAGCTACAGCTCAGATTGGACCCCTAGCCTGGGAACCTCCATATGCCTCAGGCGCAGGCCTCAAAAGACAAAAGACAAAATAATAATAGTGATAATAATAAAAAAAAGAAGGAGTGGTGTCATGAAGAGTTTAGCAGAATTTGATGATGTAATAAAGGATAATAGTGTGAGGAAAATAATAGTGTTAAAATGTCATGGAAAACAGAAGTAAACAAATGAATAAATAAGTGTCTGACTATTAACCAAATTAGAATGTGGCATGATGTTCAGAAATTGATAGAGTATAATAAAGAATCCATTTGATCTTGGTTCTAGAAATAGTCTTTTTCATGTGGTTCTAAGGTTGTGACATTAGGCACAGAGTAAAATTAAAGTGTGCTGGGATTATGTTTCCTTGAACAATATTTATATAGTAATAAAAATGTAAATGCTGTTATTGATTTTCAGCTTTGAGTCAACCTTTGGGCAGGACCTGAATGGACAAAGCCTAGAATGTTGTTATTGCAGGGCAGAATGTTACAACTAAAATAATAAAAAAGTAAAAATAAAGCTGACAGATGGAAGGAGAAAACAGATCACTAGCCCCAAAAGGGTTCTCTCAAAATGGAGAATCAGAGGTAATGTCAAATTGACTAAATAATCAACATGAGATGGAAGTATAGTATTTAAAGTTCAAAAGTACCAATAAAAGTGAAGTTCCCATCGTGGCTCAGTGGTTAACGAATCCAACTACATGAGATTCCGGGTTTGATCCCTGGCCTTGCTTAGTGGGTTAAGGATCTGGCGTTGCCGTGAGCTGTGGTGTAGGTTGCAGGCTCGGCTCGGATCCTGAGTTGCTGTGGCTCTGGTGTAGGCCGGCGGCTACAGCTCCGATTTGACCCCTAGCCTGGGAACCTCCATATGCTGTGGGAAGCGGCCCCAGAAAACGTAAAAAGACAAAAAAGACAAAAAAGACAAAAAAAAAAAGCAATAAAAGAATTAAAATTAATAGCCTATATTTCAGACATGAGAGGATAGGAAAAAAGGAATTGTAAGAGATAAGTTAAGTTTTCATATTAGAGATTAGTCTGTTTGTTTGTTTGTTTATTGTCTTTTTAGGGCCTCACTTGCAGCATACAGAAGTTCCCAGGCTAGGAGTCCAATTGGAGCTACAGCTGTCAGCCTATGCCAACGACCACAGCAACACAGGATCCAAGCCGTGTCTGCAACCTATACCGCAGCTCATGAGAATGCTGGATCCTTAACCCACTGAACAAGGCCTGCATTCTCATGGTACTAGTCGGGTTCATTACTACTGAGCCGTGATGGGAATTCCTAGTCAATTTATTTTTAAAGTTGATAATTTAAAAGTAGTGGTATAAGCATATTATCTAGTGTTATGGTGAATCTATTAGAATAAGAACTGTTTAAAAATTGGGTTTGGGTGGAGAGATTTGCTTTTATCATATAAACTTCTTTATATGTTTGTTACAGTACACATATTTGATAAAAATAAAAAGTAAGTTCATAAATAAAAGTTAAAAAAAAACAGGTAATTCAACAAACGATGTTCGTGTGTATATGGAGAATTCTCACTTGCAGTATTTTCTCCCTTGTCTTTTCCCCAAGGGTAGCAATTTTACTAGTTTTTTCTTGACCCTTCTAGTATCTTTTTAATACAAATGTAGGCAACTATACTTATTTTTCCTTCCTCTTCTAATATAAAATACAGCATATTTATGTGCAATGTTCTATACTTTTTTTCACTAAAACATAGGAAATCTTTATTTAAGAGTGGACCCCTGTGAGTCATGAGGCGTTGTATAGCAGTCAGTTGAAAGAATAGCCAAATCTATAAAAACTAGTTATAGATTTCAAGACCTCTCTTATATATCAATAGGATAAATACAGAATATTAACATTCTCTTCACCAGTGGTGCTTTTGCCTCCCCTCCCAGATTAGAAAAATACATTTTATCCCTATCCTGCTAGGTTTCAGTATGTAAGAAGTCCTTTTAAAGGGGAACTCTGCATATCTATTATAATACTAGACTGAGTTTGTAGAAAAAGATCCAAGCCTGTGGTGTTACTGTAACCTAATACTCTAGGTCAAACAGGTGATAAACGGCAGGGGCTGGATTCAAACAAAGGTTTGTTTCCAAAGCCCATGCTCTGTTTTTTACACCATGGTGTCCTTTGGCTTTGGGAAAACTAATACTCCAGGCAGGCAGTATTTGAAACCTAGCCACTAGATCCCCGGTGAGACATTAGACAGTATTTGGTTAATAAGCTCTATTATTTTTGGAAGTTGGTTTGTTCTGGAATAAAAATAGTATTATACCTTTTTATTAGAATTAGGGATGGGAGCATGGCTTTTAGTCTTCTTTTAGTCTGCTAAAGCAGTAAAATATATTTGCAGTTTCACTAAGATGAAAAGGAAGATGGACTTCAACCCTATTTTTGTGATGCATTGGAATTCCATCTGTTGAGGTTCATAACCACTGCTCTTCCTCAACTAAAGAAACATGAAAACTAGTCTAAGTTCGTATAGTGCAGCTATTACACAATTCAGAGGTGCTTGCAGATCATTAAATGATGCAAGAAGAAATTTTAAATTTAAAAAGAATTTGGTAACGTATTTGCAGTGATAAAAATGTTCAGTAGAATTGACCAAAAATCCTCATGAAATGTATTTCATTGAAAGACCCAGCTATGGGGCTTAAAACAAATGTTGGCAAAATTTTTTAAGTTTTTTTTTTTTTTTCCAAAATGAAAACAGCCCCTTTCCCTCTGATTAATTAATATTTAAACATGGCAAATATAAAAGAGAAAGTTAAAAACAGAAATAATACCTTTTTTTCCCTAGTCATGGCACACAGTGGCTTGATGTCGGATCTCAGTTCCTAGATCAGGGATTGAACCAGGGCTGCAGCAGTGAAAGCACCAGGTTACGCCTCAGAAATAATTCTTTTTTGTTGTTGTTGTTGTTGTTGTTGTTGCTATTTCTTGGGCCGCTCCCGCGGCATATGGAGGTTCCCAGGCTAGGGGTTGAATCGGAGCTGTAGCCACCGGCCTACGCCAGAGCCACAGCAACGCGGGATCCAAGCCGCGTCTGCAACCTACACCACAGCTCACGGCAACGCCGGATCGTTAACCCACTGAGCAAGGGCAGGGACCGAACCCGCAACCTCATGGTTCCTAGTCGGATTCGTTAACCACTGTGCCACGACGGGAACTCCCCAGAAATAATTCTTGATTAAATTTAGATGAATCTGTTTTTATACCTTTTCATATATGCGCATAGTATGTGTGCATCTTTATTATTATTTTGTTTTATAAAAATGGAAATACAGGAGTTCCCTTGTGGCTTAAAGAGTTAAGGATCCAGCATTGTCACTGCTGTGGCTCTAGTCACCACTGTGGTGTGGGTTTGATCCCTGGCCCAGAAACTTCTACATGCCATGAGTGTAGCCAAAAAGAAAAAAAAAAAGGAAATGTAAGACATGTTATAACTAATATGTATGGCTTTCAAAGTGAGCAATATTTTTGTGAATTTATGTCAGGTTGATAAGTATGGTCCTTTATCATTTTAGTAATCATCTAATATTTCATTGCATGGATGTATAGTAACTCATGTAACTAGACTTTATTATGAACATAGTGGTGGTTTAATATTTTGGTAGTTCAGTGTAGCAATTAAAAGCGTGGACCCTGAGGAGTTCCTATTGCGGTTCAGCAGTAACCAACCCGACTAGTATCCATGAGGACGCATGTTTGATTCCTGGCCTTGCTCAGTGGGTTAAGGATCCGACATTGCTGTGAGCTATGATGTAGGTCATAGATGTAGCTGGATCTGGCATTGCTGTGGCTGTGGGGTAGGCCAGCAGCTACAGCTCCAAATTGACCCCTAGTCTGGGAACTTCTATATGCTGCTGGTACGGGCCTCAAAAAAAAAAAAGAAAGAAAGAAAAAAAAAAACTGCATGGACTCTGAAATTGGCCTGCCAGAGTTTGAATCCTAACCCCAACTCTTTTTTTAGTTGTGTAATTGTATAAGCTACTTAACTCATTTGTGTCTTAGTTTCCTCATTGGCAGAATGACATTTAGGCTTTCTAACTCTTTGAGAAATCTAAGAAATTGTTAGGTTTTATTTATGAATCTGTGAAAAGAGGAATGTTTCAATGATTGGCTTAATAAAAAATTTTACAAATGTATAGGTTTCAGAGAATAGATGTCAGGAGTTCCCACTGTGGCACTGGGGAATCGGTGGTGTCTCTGCAGCACAAGGACACAGGTTCAATCCCCAGGCCAGCACAGTGGGCTAAAGGATCCAGCATTGCCTCAGCTGTCGCATAGGTAGCAACTGTGTTGCGGATCTGATCCCTGGCCCAAGAACTCCCTGTGCTATAGAGCAGCCAAAAAGGACACACACATACACACACAAAAGAAAATATATGTCAGTGTAATGTTGCTTTAGGGCAATAGATTATTTAGTATGACAACTAACCGAAACACAGACCTTTATAACTTCTACAGGACAAAGCTATGCTTTCCAGAATTTAGGAGATCACAAGACACCTTTGTCAGACATACTTATTTATAAGCAGTTTTATTACCAAAATTGTGTCTTTTTCTGCAGTTACAGTGGAAGAGAGGATGTGTTCTTGTCTTACAGAGATTTCTTTCACAAGCAGTTTAATATGGCCTGTGGTTTCAAAGTTAAGGACCAGTATTTCATTAGTTATAACTTCGAGGGAAAAAAAGAGTTGAAAGAGGAGTTCCCCTTGTGGCTCAAGGGTAACGAACCATCCATGATGATGTAGGCTCCATCACTGGCCTCGCTCAGTGGGTTAAAGATGTGGCATTGCTGCAGGTGTAGGCCATTGGCTGCAGCTCCAGTTCCACCCCTAGCCCAGGAATTTCCATATGCTGAGAGTACAGCCGTAAAAAGCTTAGAACTTGTGAAAGGAACACGATAGAACTAGTATTTTTAATGAATGAGATGTGATATTTTAAACCACTGTTCCTCAATGCTTAGAATTTTATGAGGATTTAATTGTGTTGATTTTAAGGCACACTTTTTTTTGTATTAATATTTCTGATGTCAAGGTGCATCTTAATAGGGATAATGTATTGTAATTTAATTGACAGTACTGTTCTTTCTAGATGTTAGATTAAATTATGGGGTCTTACAGTTGAAGGCTTCTTAGATTACATGAAGTATGTATGATAAAGCACGTAGGACAGGGCAGGCACATACTAAGCAGTCAGTATTACCTATCCTTGTATTTTGTTTATTTTGTTCTTATAAAGAATGATTACATGTACTTATCTTCACATTATAGTTCTAATATAAAATAATGTCTCAATGTGGAATAAAATGAATCAGAAGAGGGAGTTCTCGTTGTGGCTCAGTGGTTAACGAATCCTACTAGGAACCATGAAGTTGCAGGTTTGATCCCTGGCCTTGCTCAGTGGGTTAAGGATCCAGTGTTGCTGTGAGCTGTGGTGTAGGTTGCAGACGTGGCTCGGATCTGGCGTTGCTGTGGCTCTGGCACAGGCCGGCGGCTACAGCTCTGATTCGACCCCTAGCCTGGGAACCTCCATATGCTGCAGGAGTGGCCCAAGAAATGGCAAAAAGACAAAAAAAAAAAAAAGAATCAGAAGATTGGCATAATATGTTGAGAGGAGGTTTGTTAATAGAGTATAGAACAACAGGTATGTGGAGTGAAAAATAAGCCAGGCCTAGATTTGAATTATACCACCTCCCGCCTCTGACCTGTCAAATAATATAACCTCTCTGATTCTTTGAGGGATAATAATACCCACTTTGTAGAATTATGAGAAGTGTAGAATATGTATAGTAAAATCTTTAAAAATGTCTACTCACTAACCATAGGACAGAATATTTTACATTTAGGCCTATCTGGGATAGCTAGGACATCTTTTGACTTTTTTCTTTTTCTCTGAGTCTATGTCTAATGTACTAAAAAATCTTCTTAAGTGTATGCATGATTCAACCACTCTGCCTAGTAATACATTCCCCTGGCTCCTGATTTGGATTATTTCCACAGTTTCCTACTGGAGTCTCTGCTTTTTCCTGTCTTACTACAAACTATTCTCAACAGTGCAGCCAGAGTGATCCTTTAAAAAGCAAGTCAGATCATGTCACTCCTCCGTTTACGACTCTCTGTCCTTCATTTAACTCAGTAACATTTTTTTTAGAATGACCTTCAAGGCCCCACATGCTATGACACATAGTCTCTTTAGTTTTCTTCTCTCCTTGCTCTTTTTTAGTCACTGTTGGCCTCCTCAGTGTTTGCAAGAATCTGCAAGGCATTTTATCTCAATTTCCTCAGCCTACAAAATTCTTCCCTCAAATATCTATAAAACTTACTCCTTACCTCTTTAAACTATGCTTAAATGTCTCTTTCTCTTAAGTCTTTCCTTGACTAGTCTGTTTAAAATTGGAGTTCTCGGGAGCTCCAATCATTGCTCAGTGGAAACTAATCCAAACTAGTATCCATGAGGATGCTTGTTTGATCCCTGGCCTTGCTCAGTGGGTTAAGGATCCAGCATTGCTTTGAGCTGTGGTGTAGGTCACAGATACGGTTCGGATCTGGTGTTGCTGTGGCTGTGGTGTAGGCTGGCGGCCTCAGCTCCAATTTAACCCCTATCCTGGGAGCTTCCATATGCCGTGGGTGTGGCCGTAAAAAGAAAAGAAAATCATTTTATTGAAACTGTGATAAACGGGATTTTAAACATTACCACAGTAGTATATTTGAAGAATTTACCCCATCTTTTACCACCTTTTAGATTCTCATTATTCTAAGATCTCAACAGTGGCAGCCTTGGAAAAAAAAATGTCACGAACAATTTGATCACTATTCTTTTGGGGGAATAAATGTTCTTTAGGAAATATGTTTAGGGATAATCACACTCATTTAGTAGATGAGAGTGTTGATGGGGCCACAGTGTTTGTGAGGATATGATATCCAAGTCATTTATGAGGCTTTGGGATTTGGATGTGTTTAGAGTAGTAGCAGGAGATACGAAAGGGTGAATGTTAACAAAAAGCTGAATGTTAAAAAAAAAAGTTGGAATTGGAATTATCATGTACTGCCTCACAATTACTCTGAAACCCTCACTGAATATTCTTTTGTCTTTATAGTTATTATTCATTTTTTAAGCAAAAAATTTTGAACAGATTCTATTCCATTATATTCTGTTCTGTGGAGGAGGACATAAAGATGAGTATTTAGCAAGTGTATATAGTCTGGTGAGGCTTCATAATATCACTTTTATTTCTGTTTATGGAAAAACATGGCAACAGAGCAGGTTCATCGTAAGTTTTCTGTTCTATGAAGTGTTTATTTGCTAGAAGTGTTATAGAGGGGGCTATCTTAGCTTCAGGGTATGACCTGATTGTTAATTACAGTATTTAAGATTTTTTTTTTTTTTTTTAAAGATAGTTCTAGGATCATGGAAATTTTTGAAGTTTTTTTTTTTTTTTTTTCTAATACCTTTGTGTGTGTGTGTCTTTTTTTTAGGGCTGCACCCACGGCATCTGGAAGTTCCCAGGCTAGGAGTCAAATCCCAGCTGCAGCTGCTGGCCTACTCCACAACCATAGCATTACCAGATCCTTAACCCCACTGAATGAGACAGGGATTGAATCTGTGTCCTCATGGATACTACTAGTTGGGGTTGTGACCACTGAGCCACAATGGGAACTCCTATAGCTTTTTTTTTTTTTTTTTTTTAATGATCATGGTATCTTGATAGACTAAAGGAATATCTTCTTCTTGAATTTCCTGTTATTTTAGGTATGATCTGAAGTTTAACCTTGAGTTAATAGTTTATTTTCAGAATCTTCCTTACATGTTACTTTGTTGGCTGTTTCTCCATTGTGTGGACTAATTTTTACCATGTTAATAATCTTTAATGTTGAATAGAACCACTTAAATCAAATTTGATACTAAAACACTTTGTGTTGCCTAAATTACAGTATTCCTTTGCTTTGTTGGCCCTGTATACTTAATTATTCTTCAGCAGAAGAGAGGTTCAATAATTGATACTTGAGGCAGTGAAGCTGATTGGTGCGTTGACTTAGCCAGAGAGGTAACAAGTCCACAGAACCGCTGTTGGACTTATATCAATTTATTGTGTGTCTCTAAGGAGACTGTTACCGAGTGTTTGTTCATGCCCCATCCCCACCCTGTGATGTCTTCATTATTTGGTTTGTTAAAGCATTTTGTTTAATATTAATTTGCTTACCTGTGTTACAGAATCTTTTTCCTTTGCCTTAACAGTTTCCTCCTATCAATCATATACAGTCACTCATCTAAATAAGCTTTCCATTTTTCATTTCTGTTAAAAGTCTTCATTCTGCTCATATTCCATTCATCTCTTAAACTGTAATCTCTTAGCATAGCAGTTAGACCTTAGAAGAGTGAGGTGAAGCAAAATATGCCACTTTGGTGTGTTGATTATTTTGAATTAAAGTTACTTAAGAAACAGCCTGTTCAGGGACACTCTGACCCTCCTTTGTCCCCCTGAAATCGGGAAATAAATCTCCCATGTGAAAATATCCTCCTTATACCAGAGGGTAGAGGCATCCTTATCACCAGAGATAGGAAATTCAAAGCAGAGAAGGCTGATTAAGCAAGGTTTGTTACTTCTTTATTAATTTGTCACTGTAAACCCCAGTCCCTTTGTTTTGTCAAATCTTCACAAATAATTGTCTCTAAATCTAAAAGTTATGCAAATAGTATGCTTTTGGTCACTTCTTAGAATCTCATTTTTATGAGCTCCTATACATATGAAATTAAATTTGTTTTTCTCCTCTTAATCTGTCTCATGTCAGTTTAATTATTAGACAGCCAAAGAACCTAGAAGGGAAGAAGGCAAAAATTTTCCTCCCCTACAAGACAAATACTTATTTTTACCTAGGTCTGCATTGCTCTTCCTTGACTATAATGGAAATTTGCTTTTCAGACACTTAGGATATAAATACTAAGCATAATTCTCAGAAATAATTTGTGGTTTTTACTAAAGTAGTCTGTAATTATAGGCAGTGATATGTTTTCAGGAGACAGAATTTATATCTAGGAAAGAAACGTTTTGTTTTTTTAAAAGAAGGGAATCTAAAGTAATACAGAATGAATTGTGTTTTTCTCACCTTTTACAAAGCTTACGAAGAAATAAGACTTTATAGAGTTTGAGCTTTAGAATTCTAGAAAACCCTTTATTTTCTGTTATTTGAAAATGAATCCTTGGGGGAGAAAAACTTGGCCAGTAAAATTTGACTATCAGAATATTTTTTATGACTGCATTTTCAAATGTAAGCTCTTTTTGCTCTCTTTGTCTTTTGTTTATCATGTCTTGAAATTATTAGGGTCAAAAAGTTACCAGTTTTTTTAAGAATCATAATTATTTGAGATATATATTACTTATTCTATATCAGTATCTTATTCTATAGCCCATCTCTGTTATAAAATAGAATTTCCAGATATGAAACTTTAGGATCAGATAAAATTTTAATTTTTCTTTCCATGTTATAAGACAAAAAAAAAGCCATTCCAGTACATCACTTGATGCTATAGGGTTTGCTTTATTTATGCAAAGTATTTTAGACAAACTCCTTTTGAAAGCTCTCTCTGTTACTGTTGAAAGATCTAGTAGAATTATCAAGCTTAAATGGTTTTATTTTGAAGACTCTGTAATATTCACCATTGCCTTATTATGATAGTTTATATCTTGTGTAGATAACATTGAATGTGACAGTTAAGATGTTGCATTAGGAGTTCCTGATGTGGCACAGTGGGTTAAAAATCCACAGTGGCTCAGGTGGGATCCAGCATTGCCGCAGCTGTGGCTCAGATTCATTCCCTGGACCAGGAACTTCATATGCCATGGGTGTGTAAAAAAAAAAAAAAGTGTTGCATTAATGTATCTAATATGCCATATAAATTTAAAATTTCCAGTTTTTCAGTACTCAAATATTTGATCACATTTTTGTACTAAAAACTTTTACTGTTAATCCAAGTGGTAATTTAGAGGTAAAGAATAAAGTTTTTGAAAGCCTGTTAAACGAAGCCGACTACTATCCGTGAAGATATGGGTTCAATCCCTGGCCTTGCTTAGTGGGTCAGGGATACAGTGTTGCTATGAGCTGTAGTGTAGGTCACAGACGCAGCACAGATCCCACGCTGCTGTGGCTGTGGTGTAGGCCGGCAGCTACAGCTCTAATTTGACCCCTAGCCTGGGAACTTCCATATGTGGCGGGGGCGGCCCTAAAAAAATTAAAAAAAAAAAAAAAAAAGAATGAAGGAATCATGTTTTATATAGGCAGTTCAGTGTTTTTTTTGTCTTTTGTTGTTGTTATTGTTGTTGTTGTTGCTATTTCTTGGGCCGCTTCCGCGACATATGGAGGTTCCCAGGCTAGGGGTTGAATCGGAGCTGTAGCCACCGGCCTACGCCAGAGCCACAGCAACGCGGGATCCGAGCCGCGTCTGCAACCTACACCACAGCTCACGGCAACGCCGGATCGTTAACCCACTGAGCAAGGGCAGGGACCGAACCCGCAACCTCATGGTTCCTAGTCGGATTCGTTAACTACTGCGCCACGACGGGAACTCCACAAATCTGTCTTTTAACTCCCTTGGTAGAATTCTCATTTGTCTCTCCCTTGAGTTGTCATATCCCTTTGTATTTTACTTAGAAGAGGCCACTGTATTTTCTTTAAAATGTTTGTTTGTTTTTTTTCATTTTACAAAGAACCGTTTGCTCATAACAAATTGTGTAATTTTTCTATTGTATGTTGTCTTTTGATTATTTCCTTCTTTTTCCTTATATGTAGATTTCCATAAGGAACTCACATGGGTGTTTTTTGAATATTGCTTGGGTTTTGTGTTTTTTGTGGGGTGGCGGTGGTGCCTGGCCCACAGCATGCAGAAGTTTCCAGGCCAGGGATTAAATGCAAGCTACAGCAGTGATAATACCAGATCCTAAACCACTAGGCCACCAGGGAACTCTGAATGTTGCTTGTTTTTGAAGGGACACCTTCTGTACCACCATTGTATATAAGAATAGTGTGAAGGATGAACTCTGAGAATGAGCTGTGGTAGTTGACAGTATGACTGATCTTTCCTTATCCACAGCTTGAGGGCTGAACACAGATGATGGTAATAGTCGTTACCATCCTAGCTTAGCAAGAATTCTCTCAAATCAGTAGGAAGCCTCTGGCTCAGAATGTTCAGAGTGATGTGTCTCGTTACAGTTTTTTTTTTTTTTTTTAAACCTTTTTTTGGGGGTGGCACACCTCCTGCATGGAGAAGTTCCTGGGCCAGGGATCCAACTAAGTCATAGCAGTGACAATGCTGGATCCTTTACCTGCTGTGCCATAAGAGAGCTTCCTTTTTTAAAACTTTTTACTTTGAATAAATTAGAGATTCGTAGCAAATTCTAAAGGCACTACAGAGAGGTCTTATGTACCTTTTTTCAAAGTTTCCTCCGATGGTTACTTCTTATATACTTATAATACACTATTAAAATAAAGACATTGAGGAGTAGCTCAGCAGAAACGAATCTGACCAGTATCCATGAAGACTCAGGTTCGATCCCTGGCCGCCTCGCTCAATGGGTTAAGGATCCAGCATTGCCATGAACTGTGGAGTAGGTCGCAGATGTGGCTTGGATCTAGCGTTGCTGTGGCTATGGTGTAGGCCTGGCAGCTACAGCTCTGATTCAACCCCTAGCCTGGGCACCTCCATATGCCATGGGTGCAGCTTTAAAACAACAACAACAACAAAAACTGTAAGGACATTGACATTGATACAATGACTGTGTATAGTCTTTTTCATTTTACTGCAGGTGTAGAGTCATGTAACTCTCGCCACAATTAAGATGCCAAACTAAATCATCACCATAAAGACCTCCATTATGGTAGCCTTTTATAGTCATACCTACTGTTTACCTTCAACTGTCTCTACCCCTTGGCAACCACTAGTCTGTTTTCCATCTCTATAATTTTGTCATTTTGAGAAAGCTATATAACTGAAATCATAGAACAGGTGAGTTTTTGTTTTGAGCATGTGCTCTTTTAAGGTTGCTGTGTATATTTAGTTTTTTAAGAAACCACCAAATTTTTGAAAGTGGATGCACTGTTTTATGTTTTTTTGGTAATATATGAGAGGTCCAGTTTCTACCACATCCTTACCTACATCTGATACTGTCACTATTTTTTATTTTAACTATTCTGATAATATATGGTAATATTATCATGGTCTTAATTTTTATTTGAAGTGGTCTCTTTGTGGTTTTGATTTGCATTTCCTTAGTGACTAATGATCTTGAGCATTTTTTTAATGTGCTCATTGACTATGCTTTCTTGGAGAAATGTCTGTTCAAATCCTTTGTCAATTTTTTTTTTTTTTTGATCATTTTAAGGCTGAACTCGTGGCATGTGGAAGTTCCTAGGCTAGGGGTTGAATCAGAGCTACAGCTGCCAGCCTACACCACAGCCACAGCAACACGAGATCTGAGCCATGTATGTGACCTACACCACGGCTCATGGCAGCACTGGATCCTTAACCCACTGAGCGAGGCCAGGGATTGAACCCTCAACCTCATGGTTCCTAGTTGGATTTGTTTCCGCTGCACCATGATGGGAACTCCCCAGTTTTTTTTAAATTGAATTATTTGTCTATTTATTATTGATTTATAAGAGATTATGTTCTGGATACTAATCCCTTGTCAGATAATATGATTTGCAAATATTTTCTCCCATTCTCTGGCTTGTTTTTTCATATTCTTGATAATATCCTTTGAAAAGTACAGAAGATTTTATTTTCTGTGAAGTCCAATTTATTTTTATTTATCTTTTTTTTTTTCTTTGTCGCTCATGGTTTTGGTGTCAGAAACCTACTTCCTAACCCAGAGCCATGAAGATTTACTCATATGTTTCTTTCTTTCTTTCTTTCTTTCTTTCTTTCTTTCTTTCTTTCTTTCTTTCTTTCTTTCTTTCTTTCTTTCTCTCTCTCTCTCTCTCTCTCTCTTTTTCTTTCTTTCTTTCTTTTGTTTGTTTTTGGTCTTTTTGCCATTTCTAGGGCCGCTCCCGCAGCATATGGAAGTTCCCAGGCTAGGGGTCAAATCAGAGCTGTAGCCGCTGGCCTACGCCAGAGCCACAGCAACACGGGATCCGAGCTGCGTCTGTGACCTACACCACAGCTCACAGCAATGCCAGATCCTTAACCCACTGAGCAAGGCCAGGGATCGAACCTGTAATCTCATGGTTCCTTGTCGGATTCGTTAACCACTGAGCCACAATGGAAACTCCTCATATGTTTCTTTTTAAGAGTTTTATAGTTTTACATTTATGTATACATCCTTCTTGAGTTAATTTTTGCATATTGTTTGAGGAAGGGGTCCAGTTTTCATATTTTGCATGTAGATATATGGTTTAGATATATAATTTAGTTTTGACTACCTTTTGAGCTCTATATAAATGCAGTAGTGATTAGATTCTTTTATTTGTGAGATTTTTGGGTGTTATTGTGTGGACCATTTATTCATTCTCATTGCTGTAAGTTACTGCATTTACAAAGATAATTCACTGTCCAGTTGATTATTACATTTAGTTGTTTTCAGTTTGGTTAGTAGAAATAATGCTGCTGAGAACATTTTCATATGTATAGGTGCACATAATAGCAGGCCACTCTCTGGAGTGTATGCATAGTAACAGAATCAGGGGGATCCTAGGATATTTATATTAAAATGTAACTTTAGTGTATTAGGTCAGTTGTACCACTAGCACTCTCACTAGCAAAGTTTAAGAGTTCTGTCACATCACATTCTCTTGATATTGTCAGTCTACATAATGTGTTTGTATTTCATTGGGGTTTTAACTTGTATTTCCTTGATGACCATTGAGGTTAAGCATATTTTCATATGTTTATTGGTTATGGTATTAGTCATTTAGATATGGCTTAGAAAAACATTTCTTGCACACTTACAAAGTTGGTGGCTGTTATGGAGCTATGCAGTATGTTTGTATTCTAGGAATCAGGCTGAAAGAACAGCTCCTATTTGGGGAATGCTCCTCTTCTTTCAGAGGGGAAAAGAGAAAAAAGAAAACAGCAGAAACTAATAATATCTTTCAAAAATTCGGCTTGGATTTGGTGTAGGTCATGCCCATATGTCCTGCATAGGCCAAAGTGTATCATAAAACTGTACTAAAGGTCAGCGGGTCAGGGAGGAATCCTCCACTCACAGGTGTTGCAAGTCACATGGCCATAGATGGGGATGAATAATTCTTCCCCAGGAAAAGGAGAGGGCTCAAATACTCTGGGACAGTAAAAAGTATACCGCTTGACTTATGAGGCATGTGTTCAACTCTCTTGTCATTTTCTATTATCCTGATTTTTTTCTTACTGATTCCTAGTGGGGGTCCTCTCCCTCTCTCCATCCCTCCCTTCCTTTCTTCCTCCCTCCCTTCCTTTCGCTTTTTAGGGCTGCATATGGAAGTTCCCAGGCTAGGGGCTGAATTGAAGCTGCAGCTGTGGGCCTGTGCCACACACAGCCACAGCAAATGCCAGATCTGAGCCATGCGTGTAACCTACACTGTAGCTAATGGCAACACCAAATCCTTAATCCACTGATGGTCCAAGGATTGAATCCGGGACCTCATGGATCCTGGTTGTGTTTGTTACCAGTGAGCCACAATGGCAACTCCTCTTTCTTTTTCGTAGTAAATTCTAGATATAAAACCTTTGTTGGTTATGTGTATTGCAGATATTTTGTCCCACTTTATGACTTGCCTTTTAAAACTAATGATGTCTTTTGTTAATAAAATTCTTTTTTAGAAAATTGAGATATAATTGATATATAACATTCTGTTAGTTTCAGGTCTGCAACATAATGATTCAGTATTTGTATGTATTTTAAATAAAAATTTTAACTTCATTATTGTGTAATTTATGGGTTTTTTTTATAGTTGTGTATTTTGTTTCTTGCTTAAAAAAAAAAAAATCTTCCTACCAAGATTATGAAGATGTTTTTTCCCTCTTTTCTTCTAGAGTCTCTCTTGTTTTGTCTTTTACCTTTTAATCTGCAATCCACCTAGAATTAATATTTAGCTGACATTTTAACATACTTCCACAGGTCTAGAAAAGAGCTAAAGTGATCTCTAGTGGTTTCTTTTCTTTCTTTCTTTTTTCCTGTACTTGGGGCATGTGGAAATTCCCAAGCCAGGATCAAGCTTGAGCCCCAGTTGCAACCTGTGCCACAGCTGTGGCAACTTTGGATCCTTAACCCACTGGGCCCACAAGGGAACACCCTCTCTAGTGGTTTCTATGATCAAATTAATTAAATTTACATGAAGAAACATATTTATTGATATTACACTCACATATGTATAGGAACTACACATGTGTTATTTATTAGTAACATTTTACCAACTTGCTCATGTATGAAAACATGTTGGGCACGTTTTAATTTTTACTACATTTAAAACTGCAAAAAACTCACCTTTCTATATCCACCAGCAGTCAGCTACAAAGTCTGCCTTTGGATGCGAATTTCTGTATTTCAGGTATTACCAGTGTTTCACATGTTATCAGGAAGATGAAATCCTGGTCTTTCTGGAATTTGAGATTTTCAGTTTTATTTCATCTTACATGCTCATTCAGTTCCTATCTCTTGTTCCAAGGAGTCTCTATAAACTTAAAGTAAAAGAACCAAAGGGAATAATTCTTGGATGTCTAGTAGAAGAACTAATTTTTGTTTTGTTCTGTTGTTTTGTTTTGTTTGGCCACTCCTGAGGCATGTGAAAGTTCCTGGGCTAGGGATCCATCCTGCGCCACAGCAGCGACCCAAGCTGCTGCAGTGACAAGGCCAGATCCTTAACCACTGCATCACAAGAGAACTCCCAGGATTTGTTTAATTAATTGTGTTTCTGTTATGCAAAGTCATTGGCAGAAGTTGAGAATGTTCCCTACAGAAGTCGTACTTACACTAAATATTAAATATCTATTGGAGCACAATTGCTATTATATATTTGTAGAATAGTTTGGGGATTAGGTTTTATCATCTAGTAGACTGAAATATTTGTTCTTAAAAACTGACAGAGCTGAACAAACTATTATTTGAAATAAGTTGATTTTACATTTATACACAATGTTTATTGTCCTTCACAAATATAAACATTTTAATCTTGGTAATAGACCTTATGGTTACAGTGAAAAGAAAGGCTAGTCTGGCTTGTCTTTTAGTGTTGACAGTTCAGCTTTGGAATTGGCCACAACTCTTACCTGAAAAAAAGTCTAAATTACTTAAATGGTAGTTGTTTAAGAAATAGTACACATTAAAAATCATTTTAAAGATTAAGGAATGAAAAATGACTTATCATAAAGGTTTTGTCCAATATAGAAATAAATCACATCTCTGTGTTTAACTAAAAAAAATGTCTGTGTATGAAAAACTCAGGGAGTGCTGCACAAATTATTTGCATGCAAATACTTAAAAATATAGTATGAAACTTCACATACTTAATATACCAAATATATTTAAAATATACTTAAAATACATTACAAAAACATCAGGATGCAGCCCTTACATATGTTTTTTGGTGTTTTAAATGTAACCTCTCAGAGGATTAGGTTTGATCAAAAAGGGTGTGGGATTACATCCCCAGGTATGTGACAGCAGTTCTATTTTTTGATAACTAGCAATCATATTGTGGATGTGCAATAATTTTTCTTAACTATTAAGTTAATTTCTAACCTTTAGATTTTGTGATTCTTGAGGACTTCTTAAATGCCTTGATGTTCAGATGAAGTAATACCGTTAGCTTTTAATGTTTTTAGTAGTAAACATGGACCATTATCCAAGACTTGTTTTATTTACAGAGTATTGCTCTTGCTTTTCAGCGGGGATCTGATGAGCTTCTTTCTTCTGGCATCATTAACGGACCTTTTACCATGAACAGTTCCACTCCTTCTACAGGTGTGTTTGGTGAGTTTTCTTCCCCCCCCCCCCCAAAATCTGGCATATTTTTCCCTTGGGTTTTAAAAATCTTTTTCTTATTTTGTTCATCTTATAATCATGCATTGAAGTGCCACTATTTACACAAAAAAACAAAAATTTGTTTCACTGAAGTTCATGTAGATGAAATTACTAGTTATAACGCTCTTAAATTTTAAGTATTAATTTAGATCTAGTTTGATAATTCCTTTTTTGACATTCTTTGTTGTGTAGTTGTGATAAATTCTCAATAAATTGGTGATCTAGAGCTATTGAGTAAAAGAGCTAGATTTTAAAACTTGTGTTAGGAGTTCTTGTTGTCGCTCAGCAGATTAAGAACCTGACATAATGTCTGTGAGGATATAAGTTTGATCCCAGATCAGTGTGTTAAGGATCTGGTGTTGCTGTGAGCTGTGGTGTAGGTCGCAGATGTGGCTCGGATCACGTTGTGCTGCAACTGCAGCTCAGGCCAGTAGCTGCAGCTCTGATTTACCTCCTAGCCTGAGAACTTCTATATGCTTCAGGTGCAGCCCGAAATAGCAAAAAAAAAAAAAAAAAGTAAGTGTTCTTGAAATTTGAGTTCTGTAAAATGAATTGGAGGAGTGCAATACTAGAGAGATAGCAAGCAGTTAGGAGGCTATTGCTGTATAGAAGATCTTAGTAAGGGAGGGTAATTGTGCTTTCATTTATATTAGAAAATACACAGAGAACAGGGTTGGACACCATGGTAGGTTCAGATATTTATAAACTGATTTGAGGTTTCTCTGCACCATTCACATGGAAGTGTCAGGTAGGCAGGGTGCTTTTTTCTTTTTATGGCCGCACCTGTGGCATATGGAAGTTCTCAGGCTAGGGGTCTAATCGGAACTGCAGCTGCCAGCCTATGCCACAGCCACAGCAATACTGGATCTAACCCGCATCTGTAACCTACACTACAGTTTTATGGCAACACAGTATCTTTAACCCAGTGAGGGAGGCCAGGGATTGAACCCACGTCTTCATGGATACTAGTCTGGTTCTTTTTTTTTTTTTTTGTCTTTTTGCCATTTCTTGGGCCGCTCCCACGGCATGTGGAGGTTCCCAGGCTAGGGGTCTAATCGGAGCCATAGCTGCGGGTCTACGCCACAGCCACAGCAACAGCAACGCAGGATCCGAGCCGCCTCTGCGACCTCCACCATAGCTCATGGCAACACCGGATCGTTAACCCACTGAGCAAGGGCAGGGATCGAACCGGCAACCGCATGGTTCTTAGACGGACTCATTAACCACTGCACCACGACGGGAACTCCCCTAGTCTGGTTCTTAACACACTGAGCCACAACAGGAATTCCCAGCAGTGGGTTCTTCTGATTTCAACATCATAAGAGAAATTTGGAAGTCAATATCATACACATTTGATAACCAAAGGCATGAGAGCAGACAGTCTCAGAAAAGGTGAGATTTGTATCCAAATGTTTTTGGAGTTTTAGTGAGTGAGTGGACCTCACTTTCCACACCCTGAATTAACATGGTGCTTGGAAGAGTGAACTGCCTTTTTGTGAAGATCCTGTAAGAGAAGTGGACTAGATTCAGTTAAGACAAAGATGTATAAAGAACATTCATTGAAGAGATTGAGTGTATGGGAATTGGTCAACCATGATGCATTGTTCTAGAAGACTAAATGGAAGGATTTTGTCGGCAAGGCAGCAGCAGAGGGTTTGTTCATGTGGAAGTATGAATAGGCATGAGACTGAAAGGGCTTTTCACCCTTCACCTGCCATCAGAATCACCTGGATGGCTTTTAAAAGCACAGTTTCTGAGTCTATCCTCAGAATTTCTAATTCAGTAAATCTCAGGTGGTCCTGTGAATTTGCATTTCCACAAGTTCCCAGTAATGGTGATGCTTCCATTTGAGGAACCACACTTTTTGTTGTTGTTGTTGTTGTTGTTGCTATTTCTTGGGCCGCTCCCTCGGCATATGGAGGTTCCCAGGCTAGGGGTTGAATTGGAGCTGTAGCCGCCGGCCTATGCCAGAGCCACAGGATCTGAGTCATGTCTGCAACCTACACCACGGCTGACGGCAATGTCAGATCCTTAACCCACTGAGCGAGGCCAGGGATCGAACCCGAAACCTCATGGTTCCTAGTTGGATTCATTAACCACTGAGCCATGACGGGAACTCCTAAAGTTTGTTTTTAAAGTTTTTTAGGTGACACATAGCAGATGCAGCCAGGGTTGAGGACCACTGCTGGAGAGTTACTTTCATTTATCCTGAATAGGAATGAACTAGTTCTCTACAGAATTGTTTCCTTCTGGAATTTCAGTTGACGTGTATAGGACTACTCATTTAGTCCTGCCCCCCACCTTTTTTTGGCCACACCCACGGTATGTGGAAGTTCCCAGGCCAGGGGGTTGGAACCCACACCACAGCAGTGACAAAGCCAGATCCTTAACCCACTATACCGAAAAAGAACTCCAGTCCTGCATTTGTGTTAACCTCTTATTACATTTATTGTCACCTCTTTCTTTTTAAAGGTCCTGTATTTTGGATAATTTCCTTTTTTTCAGTTTCACTGACTCACTGTAGTACAACTGGTTAAGGATTTGGCCTTGTCAGTGCAGTGGCTCGAGTTACTGCTGTGGCACAGGTTGCATCCCTGGCCTGGGAACTTCCACAAGCTGTGGGCATGGCCCAGAAAAATCACGTTGATAATGGGTAGCTAGAAGAAGCCATTTTGTGTTAAGTACAGTCTTCATCACAAAATTCTGCTTGTTCAGTTAACCTAAATGTGGCTTTTAAAATGTTTGTAAAATTTGTCAGCTGTAGTTTCTCTTTCTATCCAAAGAATATTGGCATATGGAGGTTCCCAGGCTAGGAGTCAAATCGGAGCTACAGCTGCCAGCCTGTGCCACAGCTACAGCAATGGAGGATCTGAGCCATGTCTGTGACCTAACCATAGCTCACGGCAACAATGGATCCTTAACACACAGAGCAAGGCCAGGGATCGAACCTGCAACTTCATGGTTAGTAGTTGGATTTGTTTTTGCTGCGCCACAATGGGAATTCCCAGAACAGTGTTTTTTTGCCATGACATTTTGCTGCACTATAATTTATGCTTCTGTGATTACCTCAAAGAAGCTTTTATCTTTAACATTGAAACTTTTTTTCATTTTTTAAAAAAATTTATTGAAGTATAGTTGATTTACAAGGTTGTGATAATTTCTGCTGTACAACAAAGAGATTCAGTTATACATGTACACACATTCATTCTCTTCCACATTCTTTTCCCACATAGATTATCACAGAATATTTTTTTTTTACAGAATAAAATACATATATTTAAACCCAATTACAGTCAGACAGATTATTATATCATGGATCTTAAACAGATTAAGTGTCTCCCTCTGGAGAAGTAGAATGGAAAATATGCTGAGACAAATAGGAAATTTATTCTATGCTTTATCCCATTTTGTATGGCTTTCATCTTTACTATTTAGTATTGTCTATTACATTTCAATTTTTCTTTAAAAATTAGCATTATATTAAAATTGTGTATATTATGCAACTAAAATTTATAGAGAAGAAAGCCTTAGTTACCATTAAATATTTTATATAGCATAATAAAAAGAATAACTTAACTGGTAAGAATAACAAAAATAATACACCCTCTGAAAATAAGTAAAATATAAAATGCATAAGTTGGTTAAAAAACAGTGTAACTATATAAATATAACATTGAAACTTTTTAAACCGAATTTTCATCAGTGTCAGACATTTTGACTTTTTAAGAATTTAGGAGTTCCCGTCGTGGCTCAGTGGTTAACGAATCCAACTAGGAACCATGACGTTGCGAGTTCGATCCCTGGCCTTGCTCAGTGGCTTAATGATCTGGCGTTGCTGTGAGCTGTGGTGTAGGTTGCAGATGCGGCTCGCATCCTGTGGTGCTGTGGCTCTGGCTAGGCCGGTGGCTACAGCTCCAATTGGACCCCTAGCCTGGGAACCTCCATATGCCGCTGGAGCAGCTCTAGATAAGGCAAAAAAAAAAAAAAAGAATTTAAAAGTTTTATTTAATTAATTAATTCATTTATTTTTGGGTGTACCCACAGCATATGAAAATTCCCTGGCCAGGCATCAAACTCGCATCACAGCAGCAACCCAAACTGCTTCAGTGACAAGGCTGGATCCTTAATCTGCCTAACCACAAGGGGACTCCAGACATTTTTAGTTTTGATAGAATAACTTCCCAAAGGCTCTACTTTAGTAGAGTCCATTGAAAAATTCAGTATTAAACCATTGCTGGGTAACAGTTGATTTTCTAATGTTAGCAAGTGATGATAAAACTAATAATTTAACTGTTTGAGAAGTTCTGTTAGTGGAGTCAGTGTATAATACCTGATGCTTTATTGTTTACACATAGAGAAGCAACCTTGTAAGTTAAATTATTTCAGAATTACAGATTTATGGATTTACTACAAGATACAAGATGGAATGGCAATAACTGCATCTGGCCTGTAATTCCAACATTTTCCACTGACCGGCAGCCTGGCAGCTAAATGAATAGCATAAGTAGCAAGCTGAGTACTGATGGACAGAGTGAGGAGCTATCCTTAGTTACTTGTGTCCCACTGCATTTCTCCCCCGCCCCCTTTTTTTCTTTTTAGGGCTACACCCATGGCATATAGGAGTTCCCAGGCTAGGGGTCAAATCAGAGCTATAGCTGCTGGCATATACCACAGCCACAGCCACAGCCACAGCCACGTCGGATGCAAGCCGCATCTGTGACCTACACCACAGCTCATGGCAATGCTGGATCTTTAACCCAATGAGCAAGGCCAGGGATTGAAAATCCTCATATTTGCTAGTCGGGTTTGTAACCTGCTGAGCTACACTGGGAACTCTCCTTTCTTTTTTTGAAATTAAAGGCTCTATATGTTGTCTGTGAAAAAGTCATGAAAAGATTCAGCCTCTCAGATTTAACTACTGGCTTATAAACTTTGCTAGATGACTCCATGGCAAAAACTGGAAGTTAAAAAAATCAGTTGGGTCTATTAGGCCTGTTCTGACTTATTTCAATGAAACTGTTAATAATTTTTTTCAAAAGAGAAGTTGTTAAACTGGATAGGATGCTGTAACAATGATGCCAAATTGTGACTGTCCCAGGCAAACTGGGACATATGGTCATTCTGCCTAGGTATTAGTTATAAATATTCCTTTAAAAATGTCTGTTAGCTTATTGTGAACTTATCTTCTTCCATATGAACTTTATTTTGTCTGGTTCTAAAACAAATAATCCCTCATTCCCCATTCTTTTTTTTTTCTTGTCTTTTTGCTATTTCTTGGGCCGCTCCCACGCATATGGAGGGTCCCATGCATATGGAGGGTCCCAGGCTAGCTCAAATTGGAGCTGTAGCCATCGGTCTACACCACAGCCACAGCAATGCGGGATTCGAGCCGCGTCTGCAACCTAAACCACAGCTCACAGCAACGTCGTATCGTCAACCCACTGAGCAAGGCCAGGGACTGAACCCGCAACCTCATGGGTCCTAGTCGGATTCGTTAACCACTGCGCTACGACGGGAACTCCTCATTCCCCATTCTTTACCCACAGAATCTTAGGGATTATGATTTGAACTATATCAATTTATTTGTTAACATGAAATTTGATATTTTTGTGGCATTGTTTTTCCATCTGGGAACATGACACATGAGTCCATGGTTTTATGTTAAAAGATGTTACGTTCTTTGGCGATTATAAAAATGTTTTACACTTTTCTACATAAATCATATGCTTTTCCTCCTAAATTTAAGCACAGGAATGATGGCAGAGACTGTGTATTTTGTACCCCAGTACTTTCTATTTTCTTTAGCAACAGAGCCCTAAGTTTTAACTGGGCACACTGCCATCCAGATTAAATGACTGTTTTTCAGTCTTCCTTATAGCTGGGTGTGGTCATATGATTAAGTGCAAGTGTTACTTCTGGGGCATCTGTGCATGGGTTTTTCCTCCTTTATCGTGGTACCTGTGGGAGTTATAACTTCTATCTATGAGGAAAGTGTTCCAGAAATCTGCCCTTAAATCTTTTGTTGAATATTAAGCCACACATGCCTTACCAGTAGGGGTGGTGTACCAGCTCTAACATAAAGGCTATGCTAAACCCACTCACAGTACTTAAAAACAAGCTGTAAAACAGTTAAGTGATCTGAAAGTAACTTTTAGAAAGGAGACTAGCACTTTAAAAGAATAAAATAAATTCTGGTGCTTGCAATGTTGAGCACTCAATCAAAAATTGCCAGACATGGAAAGAACCACAAAATTGTGACCCATAAGTGGGAGAAAAATCAGTCAACAGAAATAGAGCTAAAAAATGAAAATGGCAGATGATGAAATTAGCATATTTGCACTTTGGAATGGCTGTTAAAAGTACAGGAAAGGATTTAAAGGAAAATAGCATGATAAGGAGAAAATGAAAGATAAAAATCAAGTAGAACTTCTAGAGATAAAATTTAACATCCTTTTAAAAAATCATGGCACGGCTTTAGTAGCATTACTATTCTACAGAAGAAATGATCAGTGAACTTAAGACAGCAATAGAGATTGAAGCACACAGACCCCAAAGAAAAGATTGAAAAAGAAATTAATAGAACCTTAGTAACCTATAGAACAAAATAAACTGCTCTTAACATATGTATAATTAAATTCCAGAAAGAAAGATAGGGGTGGGGAAACAAATCTATCTGATGAAATCGTGACTGAAAATATTCCAGATATGATGGAAACTATAAACCCACTTATCCAGAAAGTTCAGTGAACCACAGGCAGGATAAACACAATCAAAACCACACTAAGTCTCATCATAATCAAATTGCTGAAAACCAGGAATGCAGAACAAATCTTAAAAGTAGCCAGAGGAAAAAGGTTACATTTTATTCAGAGAAACAAAGATAAGAGTAATGAGAGAGTGCTTGCCTGAAACTGCAAACCAAAGGACAGTGGGACAACATCTCTAAAATACTGAAAATAAATCCAAACTGGAATTCTATGTCTAGTTAAAATAGTTTAAAAAAAAAAAGTTAAAATAAAGCCTTCTTTGGAACACACAAGAGCTGAGAGCATTTGTTAGTAATGCTTACATTTTATACAATGGAAAAGGAAATTCCTCAGACTTGAGGAAAATGACATCAGGTGTGCATTGGGTGTACAAAAAGAGATAAATATGTTGAAGTGTGACTTTTAGTCCTCAGTTTTGCTCTTGTTGTTGTTGTTAATTTAATCGAGGTATTCTGGGAAGATGGTGGAGTTAGAAGTACCAGGAGTCTATCTTTCTACCTAAACAACAACTGCACTGGCAGAACCTAACTAATTTGGAACTCTGGAGTCTTTTGAAGGCTTCCAAGTTTCAGGGGCAGACTTGCAAGGTAAATTGTGGTTAATTTTGGTCAATTTGAGCTCTTATCACTGTAGCAGACAACCATTCCTCACCCTCAGTCACATGGCAGGCAGCTGAGGTGAATTCCAGAGCAGGAGCAGGAGCCGGAGCCAGGGTGGACAAAAAGGGCTTTGTCTTTCAACTTTCAGAGGTCTGTGCTCAGATTGCTGATTGCTTTTTCTAATCACATAGTTACAGGCAAAGAGGCAGGTAACCACTGTCCTGTCCTTGCATCTCTCCCTATTGTTGCAAGCCAGCACCCACTGCCACTCCCCCCCCCCCATACCTGTAACTTCAGGGGATTTAAAGGACTGGTGCTTTCCACTCCCTCCTTCCCTTCATTTTTCCTCCACCTCCCCATCCTTTTGGAAGCCAGAGATTGAAGACGAGGACATTAAAAAAAACAACTCTATCTACAGGGAAAATAAGAAAGTGATTGTACATGCCCAGGAAAAGACTCAAAAAACCCTGAGAAGAACTTCAGTTTACACCTCAAGCTGATCCTTGGCATAGAGACAGTCTAGAACAATCAGAAAAACAATCGAAATAGTAATACAAACCAGAAAACCTTGAGAAAGTGAAAGAGTCTAATTTCCAGTTACCATATCCCCAAATTTAATGAAAAACATGACTATAGGCATCCAAGAAGCTTAGTGAACTCCAGGTAAGATGAATTCATTGAGACAACATTTATAATCAAACTTTTGAAAGTCAGAGACAAAGAGAGAATGCTGAAAACTGCAAGAATCAACTCATTCACATACAAGGGACTCTCAATAAGCATATGAGTGTATTTCTCTTTAGGAACTTTGTCCAGAAGTCATTGGGCCAATATATTCAAAGTGCTAAAAAATAAAACTGTCAACCCAGTATCCTATATTTGGTAAATCTGTCCGTCAAAAAAGTAGAGAAATTATGACATTCCCAGATGAGCAGAACCTGAAGGAGTTTGTTATCACTAGATCTGCCCTGCAAGAAATACTCAAAGGATTCCTTTAGGGTGAAATGAAAGGACACTAGACAGTAACTCGAAGTCATATGGAGAAATAAAAATCTCAGTGAAGGCCATTATAAAAGCCGATACTATTCTAACAGTGGTTTGAAACCACTTTTTGTCTTCTGCAGATTTAAGGGACTGATACATTTTAAAAAAATTGCTAATCTGAAAGCTACCAAGTAACTTGGTTTGTAACTCCGCATTTTGCTTTCTACATAATTTAGGAGACTAATGCATTTTAAAGAATTGTTAGTTTGTGTTTCTGGGCACACATTGTTTAAAGATGTAGTTTTGTGATAACTGAAAGGGGTGGGGACAGAGCTGGAAAGGAGCAGTTTTTGTGTGTTCTTGAAGGTAAGCTGTTCTAAATTCAAATCAGAGTCTTGTAACTTTAGGATGTTAAATGTAATCCCCATGGTAACCACAAAGAAAATAGCTATAGAATATTCACAAAAGGAAATGAGAACAAATACTTAGTCAGAATCTTAGAGACAGGGAGTAGAATAGTGGTTGCCAGGGACTGGAAGAAGTGGGGAACGGGGAGTTACTGTTTAATGGGTATAGGGTTTGAGTTTTACAAGGTGAAAAGTATTACGGAGATGGATGGTAGTGATAGTTGTACATTACGAATATATTTGACACTGCTGAATCCTGCATTTTAAAATGGTTAAGATAGTGAATTTTATGAGCATTATACCCCAGTAAAAACATTTTTTTTTTTTTTTTGTAAAGTATGGAGTCCTCTCTGTGGAAAGCTCTATAAGATACAATAAATGAATAAAACAAGATGCAAAAAGAAAAAAGATAACTCTCTCTAAAGCAAGATAACATTGATGTATTTGGGGGGGGGGGTTATACCATGTATGAAAAGTAAAATATGTGGCAGTAACACAAAGGGTATGATAAGGGAAATAGACATATACTTTGAAAAGTTCTTACATTATATCTAGGTATTATTTTAAGGTAGACTGTGTTAAGTTAAAGATGCTTTTTTTTTTTTTTTGGGTCTTTTTGCCGTTTCTTGGGCCGCTGCTGCGGCATATGGAGGTTCCCAGACTAGGGGTCCAATCAGAGCTGTAGCCGCCAGCCTACACCAGAGCCATGTCTGCGACCTACACCACAGCTCATGGCAACGCCGGATCCTTAACCCACTGAGTGAGGCCAGGGATCGAACCCGCAACCTCATGGTTCCTAGTTGGATTCGTTAACCACTGAGCCATGACAGGAACTCCAAGATGCTTCTTATTGATTTAACTCCAGACCAGTCACTTTAAAAAAGTAAACAAAAAAGTAAAGATTACAGTTAAAAAGCAGAGATCATTGCCATTTATGTGTATATTATGTGCCTTTTGTGTGTGACATTATGTTTTCTTGATAAATTGATCTCTTTATCATTATGAAATGACTATTCCTGGTTATATTCCTTTTCCTAAAGTCTAACTTTGTTTGATATTAGTATAACCACTCCAGCTTTCCTATGATTAGTTTTGACAAATTTATCTTTTTCCATCTTTTTATTTTCACCTGAGATTTTATATTTTAAGTGGATTTCTTATTCCCAATATATAATTCATCTTTGCTTTTATCCAGACTGATTATCTCGGCCTTTCAGTTGGACTATTTATGCCATTTTCACTTAATATAGTTATTGATGTGGTTGAATTTTATTCTGTCTTCTTGCTATTTGTTTTCTGTCTTTTGTATTCTTGGTTTCATCTTTGTTTCCTGTAGATTTTTTTGTATATGTTTTATTATTTATTAATTTGTATTCTATTTATATTTCTTGATAAATATGTATAGTGAATATATATGTATTCACATAATTAAAAAAGTTCAGACTATAAAGTAAAACTAACACAGCTTAACAGAGAAAACAGACAAATCCACCACTATGGCTAGAGATTTCAACACTCTTCTCTCAGTAATTGATGGTATAGTTGATAAAAATCAGTAAGCATACAGAACAGGGGTCAGCAAACTCTGGCCTAAAGACTAGATACATTCTGTTGCCCACTTTCGTTTTGCCATGAGCTAAGACTGATTTTTACATTTCTTCTTGACAAACACAAAGAATATTTTGTGATGTGTAAAATTTAAATGAAATTAAATTTCAGTGTCCATACATAAAATTTTATTTGAACATAGTCATGCTCACTTATTTACATGTTACCTATGGCCACTCTCAGGTTGCAGCTACAGAGGTGAATAGTTGTGTCAGAGCCTGAATGGCCCACAAAGTCTCAAAAATTTATGTCAACCTTTAGAAGTTTGTAAATTCCGTAATACAGAAGTTTTCAACACTATCAATCAGCTTGACCTTGTTGACATATGGAACAGTCCCCAACTCTATCAGAATACGTATTCTTTTCAAGTTCCCATGAAATGGTTAGTAAGGTAGAGTGTATGCTGAGTACTTAAACAAGTCTTAGCAAATGTGAATGTATTAAAATTATGCATTAGAATTATATTAGAAATTTTAAAAAACATGATCCTCAGTTATTTGGGGGAAGTACCCAGTTCTTTAGGAAAAGCAAGTAACACTTAATCCATGGGTCGCATAAGAAGTCACAAGGTAAATTAGAAGATATTTTAAAGTGAATTAAACTGGAATTCCCTGGTGGCTCAGTGGGTTGAGGATCTGGCGTTGTCACTGTTGTGGCTCTGGTCACTGCTGTGGTGTGGGTTTGATCTCTAGCCCAGGAACTTCTGCATGCTGTGAACACGGCTAAAACACCAAATACATAAATAAATAAAATGAGAACACAGCTTACTGAAGTGTGTAGGGTTCCGCTAGAGCCACTCTTGGAAGGAAATTTACAGCTTTTAATGTTTTATTAGAAAAGAAAAAAAAGTCTAAAATGAATGATCTAAGCTTCTAAGTGTAGCATAAAAGAGCAAGTTAAACCCCAAGTAAATACAAGAAAATATTAAATATGAAAGCAAAAGCTAATAACATAGGAAATGAGAAGAATTAATTAAATCAATAGCTGTTTTTTAATAGATCAATAAAATTAATAAACACCTAGACAAGAAAAGAAGATAGAAACTACCAACGTCAAGAATGATCCTGTAGACATTAAAAGGATATTGTTATGGACTGAATGATGGTGTGCCTCCTCCCCAAATTCATATGTTTAAGCCCTAACTCCCAGAGTGATGGTGTTTGGAGATCTGGGGACTTTGGAGTGGGGACTCTCATGATGGAATTAATGTCTTTGTAGGAAGAGTTATCAGAGAGCTTGCTTTTTTCCCTTCATCTCTGCCATGTGAGGACACTCTAAGCCAGGAAGAGTCCTCACTAGAGTGACCATGCTGACCCTTGAATTTGGACTTCTAGTCTCCAGAGCTATGATTTTATTGTTAGAACCACCTTGTCTGTCATCTTTATTATGGTATCCTGAGTAGGCTAAGATAGATATCAACTGAATATTATGAACAATTTCAAGACAGATTTGACAGTTTAGATGAAGTAGACAGCTTCCTTGAAAAAACTTAGGTACAAGAGGAATGGAAAACCTAAATACCTATTTTAAAAATCAAATTGATATTTAAAAAGTCCAGGTTTGGAGTTCCTGCTGTGGCACAGGAGTTTGGGTGTCAGACTGCAGCAGCTCAGGTCACCCTGGTGGTATGGGTTTGGTCTTCATCCTGGCACGGTAGGTTGGAGGATCTGGCGTTGCCACAGCTGTGACATTGGTTGCAGCTTTGGCTTGGATTCAGTCCCTAGTCTGGGAACTTTCATGTGCTGCAGGTATAGCCATTAAAAAAACAAAAAAACAAAAAACAGAAACCTAGGTTCAGTGGGATTTTTGGTAGTCATATTGGTCATTTGCCAAAGGTTGTCTGCGTTTAAAATGCAGGTAGATGTAACTCTAGATGTACCTAATAAAGTTGAATTTTTTAAAAGACCCATATTTCTAGGATAGTTTTTCTGGTAGATCCCTTCAGTTTTGAGGTGGGACTATAGGAATTTTTTAAAAGCCTCTTCCACTTATCTCTTTGGAAAGTGATTTTTTTTTTTTTTTTTGGCCACACTTGTGGCATGCAGAAGTTCCTGGGCCAGGGATTGAACCCCTGCACAGCAGTGACAATGCTGAATCCTTAACTCCTAGGCCACCAGGGAACTCCTGGGACATGAGAAATATGTAATAGGCATTTAGGAGTTTTCATTATATTGTTAAAAAAATACAAGTTTTATGTAAGCTAAGTATTTAGAATGCTTATTTTCTTTTTAAAAATTTTTTTATTATAGTTGATTTACAATGTTCTATCAATTTCTGCTGTACAGCAAAGTGACCCAGTTATACATATACACACATCCTTTTTTTTCACATTGTCCTCTATCATGCTCCATCACAAGTGATCTGATATTTTTCCTTGGACTATACAGCAGGATCTCATTGCTCATCCATTCCAGATGCAGTAGTTTGCAACTACTAACCCCAAACTTCCAGTCCCTCCCACTCCCTCCCTCTCCCTCTTGACAGCCACAAATCTGTTTCCATGTCCATGAGTTTGTTTCTTTTCTGTAGATAGGTTCACTTGTGCCATATATTAGATTCCAGATATAAGTGATATCATATGGTATTTGTCTTTCTCCTTCTGACTTACTTCACTTAGTAAGGGAATCTGTAGCTGCATCCATGTTGCTGCAAAATGGCATTATTTTGTTCTTTTTTATGGCTGAGTAGTAGTCCAGAAATTTACTGGAATGCTTATTTTCATGATAAAATTTTTGGAAAATCCATAGTATATCCTTTTGTAAAATAATTCATCCATGTTTTGTATTCATTGCATTAGCATTTCCTCATTCCTTTTTTATTAAATTATGATTCCATATGATTGCTTATATATACTTTCCATCTTCAGATTATTGTATTTATCCACTATATATTAGATATAACCTTTTTTGGGTCATGTAAGTGAGTAGTCCTTAGATTTTTAGATTTCATATAGTAATAAAATTTTAAGTTAATTTTGAACAATGTGTGAATTTTACAAAGTAAGTACATCAAGGGATAAAAGTCACCGCTGTATACAGTCATCATTTTAACACCATAAAAGTAGAAAGAACATAACTTGCAGGTAAAAACAGGCCCTCTTAAGAAAATCTAGCCAGAAATTATTGATCACTTTGTACTAGGCATTACACCTAATATTTAAATGTTACCTAATTTAATTTTCCAAATACTCATCTAACATTTTCTAAATAATGTTATTTTACACACTTTATAGGAGAAAAATCTGAGGCTCAGTTATGTCAGGTAGCTTGCCCAGAACAGGATGTCTGATTTCAGAGCCCATGTTCTTAGCATAGCATAGGTACTTTTATAATGCCGAATAATTTAACAACCTAAAATGGTGATTTGTTTGCATGTTTTTTGATGAAAATTTGTCAAGATAAGTCTTTATTTTTATTTGATGGTACAATGCAAACTCAAATAGCTTATGTAGGTGTTCCTTTTTTCTCACATGTAGTTTTGTGGAGATTATGAATACCTCAGTTAAAGAAGCAATCTTCTTAATGTTCATTCATTTTGAAATATTTCAGGTGAACTGATAAAAAACCTTTTGCCCTTAGGATATTTTTCTAGTCTTTAACACCTGTTGGGGTTAAGAACACACAAGGCAAGTGGTGTTATCTAGCCTTGTAGGCTCACAGGGAAGTGCAAAAAAGCACTTCCTGCTTGGCTTTCACTCCTGTCCAGGAGATGGATGTTTGGTGTTTAATCTCATGGAAGTCTTATCATTATAATCTTCATATAAACCTGCACATATGCTGAAAATTTATTGTCATTGTCAAGTTGCTTACTTTTTTTGTAGGAATGGTTAAGTCTCCTGGAGATTTTTGTGGTTAAAAAAAAAAAATTACCGAGAGTTCCCATGTGGCTCAGTGGTTAATGAACCTGACTGGCATCCGTGAGGACACAGGTTTGATCCCTGGCCTCGCTCAGTGGGTTAAGGATCTGGCGTTGCCATGAACTGTGGTGTAGTTCGCAGACGTGGCTTGGATCCTGCGTTCCTGTGGCTGTGGCGTAGCAGGCGGGTACAACTCCGATTCAACCCCCAGCCTGGGAACTTCCATATGCCTCAGGTGTGGCCCTTAAAAAAAGACCAAAAAAAAAAAATTACTTTTAAACTTTAGTTTGAGGAGTTCCCTGGTGGCTCAGCAGGTGAAGGATCCTGCATTGTCACTGCTGTGGATTGGGTCACTGCTGTGGGACTAGTTCTATTCCTGGCTGGGTAATTTCCACATGCTGTGCACACAGCCAAAACAAACAAACAAAAAACTTTAGTTTGAATAATGCTTCTTTCACTTGCTAGTGTGTTTAAAATTTATTTAATCTTTCAACCTCTCTTCATCTGTTGAAGTTAATAAGATTTAACTTAATATATTTTTATGTGTCAACTCATTGAGGCAGTATAAGTGAAAATGGTATGAAAACTAGGAACTGATGGATATTTTAGGTAGTTGGAAGCCTGTCAGGGTTTTTAGAGCAGGATAGTGATAACATACATATAGGTGGATATGATGTTGGATCTGAGTGGAAGAGGAGGGGGAGTGGGACTAGAAGAAGGGAGAGTAGAAGGGGACAAGATCAGAGGTGAAGTTGGTGACCTTGAGAGTGGAGATGAAAATGGAATCAGTCATTTTGGAGGGAAAAATCAATATTTCATAGTAATCAGTGAGAAACGAGAAGGAACCTCTTGCCTTGTCAGATTAATTTCCAATACACATTTTCCTTTTATTTTTCACAGTCTGTCCTAGGCATTTGGTATATACAGGCACAGGCCTATGAGGTCTTCTAGGGGAATTGATAGTCTTTGGGTCTGGGTAGGATGCTGCCTGCATTCATGGATGTAGATGGTTTTGGTATTAAGTCAGCCTATTTACATGTAAGCAAGTTGAGTTCTGTGTCACAGATGTAAATACAGAATATTGCCATATAATATTTATGTGGTCCTCATGAAATTTGTTTACTTAGGATCACAGACATCTGATTTTAAATTTCCATTAGTATGTAGAAAAATGATCATTTTATGCATTTGGAAAGATTATATTTTTCTCCTAATAGGGCTAACCATGTTGTTTAGTATTTAACAAAACAACACAGTCGTGAAACTTTCAGCTTTCAGATAATTTGCATTCAGTCTTACATGATACTATTTCTGGGGAAAAAAACATTTTTGTACCTTATGTACATAAATTTGAGTACTTGTTACAGGCTTGTCAGTTCTAGTTACCGTCAGTGTTAAAACAGGCTTTAAGTAAAATTTGGCATAATAGATTTATTTTACATCAGTGGTTCTCAAACTTCAGGTTGCCTCAGAATCATATGGAAAGCTTGTTAAAACACAGGTTGCTGGATTATTTCTGATTCAGTAGCTCTGAGATATGACTAAAAATTTGTATTTCCAACAAGATGATGTTTATGTTAGGAACTTCTGTTATAAAGGAATAAGATTATCCTAGGAAACTACAATTTAGCTTCTAAAAATAGTTGTAAAAATAAATTGGCAAAAATTATATGATGCTTAAGAAATAAACCTATTTTCATAAACATACATCTCAAATTCAGATCCTCATAGAGTGTGATAAATGCGAAATTTTTTACTATAGTCTTTCCTAAATGATGTTATTTATTTAATTAGTAATAAGACAAATAAGGAAAATACCTCTTAAAATACATTGAAGATAATTATAAATACTGTTTTCTATTCACAATAAATAGTTGACTATTTACAGGTTTTTCGATACCTCTAAATATGTAAATCATTTATCCATCACTTTTCCTTGAAGTTAAAAATCAGAGTTCAGTTTTTTCCTTTTTTAAAAGTTTTATTGAGGTATAGTTGATTTACAATGTAGAGTTCAGTTTTTTTCAGTAAAAAACCAGAAAACCTATTCATTGAAAGGTGGATGATTTTGTTTTCCACTGTCTTCATTTCTTCCCCAAGAGCCCCATAATTCCCAGAAACCTGAATCTTAGAAAGGTCAAATGTAATGCTGTGGTTAATGTAATATGGCAGTCGGCCCAAATTAGTTTTAGTAATTTTTAAAAATTTTTATATTTTTTAGCTAATGGGAATGACAACAAGAAATTTAAAGGAGATAGACCTCCCTGTTCGCCTTCCCGTGTTCTCCATCTTCGAAAAATTCCAAGTGATGTCACCGAAGCAGAGGTCATATCATTAGGTCTACCATTTGGCAAAGTAACTAATCTTTTGATGTTGAAAGGAAAAAGCCAGGTATGTAATTTTTAAAGATTGACCCACAATTATTATCTCTGGGTATTAGTGTTAACAGTAATTTTTATTTTCTTGAACTTGCCTGTATTTTCTAAATTTCATTCTATTTACATAAAGCAGTTTTTATTTTTTAAAATTGGTTTATTTTTGGGGGTTATGCCCACAACATGCACAAGATCCTGGGCCAGGGGTCAAACCTGTGCCACAGCAGTAACCTGAGCCACAGCAGTGACAATACCAGATCCTTAACTGCTAGGCCACTAGGAAACTCCCAATAGAATTTTTTTTTAATGACAGGAAGCAACAACAACAAAATATTATTACAGGAAATAGTTCTCTCTTATTTATTGACTTGTTAACAAACATTTGTATTCTTAATTACAAAAGGGTTTATGAAAATATCCAGTGATTATCAGAAGACCCTGACAGAGGAGAGGATGTAAATTATACCTCATTTAGGAAAGTAAAGGACATTTAAGTTTTAAAAGATCTATTTAGAAATGTTTAGGAGTTCCCGTTGTGGCGCAGTGGTTAACGAATCCGACTAGGAACCATGAGGTTGCGGGTTCGATCCCTGCCCTTGCTCAGTGGGTTAACGATCCGGCGTTGCCGTGAGCTGTGGTGTAGGTTGCAGACGCGGCTCGGATCTAGCATTGCTGTGGCTCTGGCGTAGGCTGGTGGCTACAGCTCTGATTGGACCCCTAGCCTGGGAATCTCCATATGCCGTGGGAGCGGCCCAAGAAATAGCAAAAAAGATAAATAAAATAAAAAATAAATAAAATAAAATAAAAAAATAAAATAAATAAAATAAAAAATAAATAAAATAAAATAGAAATGTTTAGTATATTGTAGTTGTAGAATTAAGTAGTTTCTTTAGCAATTTGAAAGAGATTGTAAGAAGTTCTTCATTTCAGGATTTTTTTTTTTTTTTTTTTTTAATGGCTGCCCCTGGGGCATATGGAAATTCCTGGGCTAGGGGTTGAATCAGAGCTGCAGCTGCGCAGCCACAGCAGTGCCAGATCCGAGCCGCATCTGTGACTTATACTGCAGCTTGTGGCAGTGCCAGGTCCTTAACCTGCTGAGCAAAGCCAGGGATTGAACCTTCATCCTCATTGACACTATGTCGGGTTCTTAACCCCCTGAGCCACGACAGGAACTCCTTCATTTCAGGATTTAATAGGTCTTTCTTAAGATAAGGCAACTTGCTTTTGTGGTGACTGTAACAAAAAATACTTGTCATATTGATTTGAACAATCATGTGCTTTCTTGTCCCAACTCTGACCCCACTGGGAGAAATTCTTCATTTCTTTCCTAGTGTTTGGTTGTCCTGAGAATCTTTTACACTTGGCATCCGATGAACGAAAAGGACAACAAATCTGGGTCCTCGACATTTTTGTAGTACATTGTGATAAGTCACTATAAATAAGTTAAAGAAGCATTATAAATGTACTTTTCATAACTAATTTTAAGGAACATAAATATGTTTATAAGTAAATAGATTGACATTGGACATGAAAGAGATTGGATAATAATGTGTAATTCAGACCCCTGTCTTTAGTAAACTGCTTAATTAACATCCCTGTTTAAATCACGAGGTTATTAGGAGTTCCCTTTGTGGCGCAGTGGTTAACGAATCCGACTAGGAACCATGAGGTTGCGGGTCCAATCCCTGCCCTTGCTCAGTGGGTTAAGGATCCGGCATTGCTGTGAGCTGTGGTGTGGGTCGCAGATGCGGCTGGGATCCCTCGTGGCTGTGGCTGTGGTGTAGGCCGGTGGCTACAGCTCCGATTCGACCCCTAGCCTGGGAACCTCCATATGCTGCGGGAGTGGCTCTAGAAAAGGCAAAAAGACAAAAAAAAAAAAACCAAAAAAACCACACACACGCAAAAAAAACCAATCAATCAGTCAATCACATGAGGTTATTAGGAACTGGAGAAGTTAAATAACAGGGCTTAGTTGTGTTAACCTATTTACCTTTACATCGTTTGCAGATAGTGCCGCACTTGGATCTTTATTTTATCACAGATAACACTATTAAGAATAGTATGGTTTGCACAGTTTGAAAAGAGCCAACATAGCCATGTCTAATGGCTGTGAAATGTCTAACAGCCATGTGTTATGTACGTTGTCATGTTTCATGTAGCATACCCCGTATGTCAAATAGCTATGAGAGGCAGCAGGCAACGTCACAATTTCCTTTGTCCCTACTCTTGGTTCTAGGTTTATATTTACCTGTAGTGCTAATTGACTGGTAAATTGCTTGTCTTTTATCATAACTCCTGTTTGGAGAATATCTTGTTAGTAATATTCTTCAGCAAGAGATTGCGATGTGAGTCACTAGTGGTACTTGGTACTTGTAAGCATCTTTCCTGTGGTTCTTAGAGGTGGAATGTTGAAGGCAGAGCAAGAGTTATTTTCCCCAGCCTTTCTGTGGTTAATGACTTGGGGTTTTCTCTCCATCTTAACATTAGGAAAATTGATCTCTTTAACTGGATCCTTTGGGAAAACATAAATAATTCTTTTATTGGACTCCATGTGGAAAAACTTATTTTTGTATGTGAATTTTTGGTTGTTTATGCATTTGGGAAATTTTTCCTATGAACAAGAATCACATATCCTAAAGACATTGTTTAGCTTTCCTTTGTGTGACTGATGTTAGACATTGTGGGAGTATTAACATTTAGTAAGGCCTTTGAAGAAAGGGACTCTCCCTATAGAGTGAATATTAGAATGCAGTTTAAAAATAATTTGTTGAAAAGATGATTAAAAATCAGATAAGAAGTATTTCCATAGCTATTTTTGTTACCTTGGTCATTTTTATTCACTTCTTATAGAAATGTTAGAAAAAGTATATAACTGATACAATTGGATAGCTGCTTTAAAGTGTGTCATGGACATTTATACCTTTGAGATAGTGTAACTCAAAGTCTGTTCTGTTCCTCAAAGACAGTAGAATTTTATTTTATTTATTTTTTGTGGATTGATTAATTAATGGTATTTGATCCACTCTGTTGTGGCAACACATCACTACTTCATAGAATATTATTAGTCCAATTAATTGATTCAGTTGTGACATTTGATTGATACAGTTAAGCATCATATTTGACATTTGTTAATATCTTCTACTGAAAGAAAAATATCCCTTTACTGGAATATTTGACAAATGAAAATACTTGACAAGTAAGTTAACTCTAAACAAAGAGATAGTGTGATTTGACTGATGGCTAGTTACCATTTCCCGTGTTGAATAAGTTTTGTTGTTAATACATATATATTTCATGAATAAATTGTAGATGTTTCATACATAATTTGAGATAGTTGCTATTTAAATGCTTTGTAGTAGTAAAAGAGAATTGAATTGTCTAACTAGAGATTTTGCTTTGCTTTGGGTCAGGGGTTCTTCCTGCATTTTAAGTTGAAGATGTTCTTACAGGTAGTTCTGAGAGTTCAGAATAATTAGTATATGTCTATATTTTATTTTCTTAACCATTAAGATAGGGTGGCAAAACCTGCCACTCTAAAGCTCTGTAGTATCCTATTCCTGTAACAGAAGTTAACAAGAGTCATGACAGCTGGGAGAGGCCATGTGCAGAGTAAGACATAAATCCCAAGGAGCTTCTTCGGTCACAGTTCTTATTGTGTTAGTCTCTAAATAGCTAATATTAGTGCAGTGATTGCAGATATCCAAACTAGGTCACTTGAATGACTCAAATCAATATTGACTTAATGTAGGAAGTTCTCCCATTTTGCTAATTTGTTCAGTTGAGCCTTTGCACCTGAATGTTCTAATTGTATTCATAAATGGCTGTTTCATAAAAAAGGTAAAGGAGAACAAATCACCATGCTTCATCTCAGAATTTTTTAGGAAGAACTAGTAAATCTCAGTCTGTGAAAGTGTCTATTTACTGGAACGATGCATACATTAATTTTTGCCTTTTCAGTTACTTCTAGATTTTAGAAGAAACAGAACTAAGAAGAAAACTGAAAACCTCCATAAAATAATCAGTTGGCAACTTCCCAATCCCAAATCTTTATTGAGCCCAACTTTTTTCAAATATGTTTTCAATTACTATCCATGATAACACTTTGAAACAAAAGTCTTTTCATCCCCTTGGGGGCAATGTGATTTCAGTTGAGAATGCAGGAGTTTAGAGCAAGCTAGAATGACAAAGTAGTTCTTAGTTGCCTTTTAAAAACATGAGCTTTCACTTTACTTTTTTGTGTTTATTGCAGGCTTTCTTAGAAATGGCTTCTGAGGAAGCTGCCGTTACTATGGTGAATTATTACACTCCGGTTACACCTCACCTTCGAAGCCAGCCTGTTTTTATTCAGTATTCCAATCACAGAGAACTTAAGACTGACAATCTACCTAATCAAGCTGTAAGTATTTAAAGGCATTAAAAAAAACAGTTATAAGAAACAGCTTTCTGTTCTTCAGAGGAAAAAATCATGTTTTTCTTCATTTTTGATGCTGTATTAGTAAAATGTACTTTCTTTTGTAAAGGCTTAAGAGTAAGAAAGCAGTGCCATTTAGAAATATGTTTGAATATTTAGTATTAGGAATGGCAGACACTTAGTTTTCCTTTGAACCTGTTTTCATGAGGGAAAAATTTTTTTATATCTCTCAAAAATCTCAGATATAAAAGAAACTATAGAAGTCTTCTTTTTTACAGAATATATAATGTTTGTCTCTGTAATTAGAAGTCAATCCCTTCTTGTTACAGAATATATAATAGGAGTTCTTGTGGTGCAGTGAGTTAAAAGGATCCAGCGTTGCCACTGCAGTGGCTTGGGTTGCTGCTGTGACTCAGGTTTGATCCCTGGCCTGGGAACTCCCATATGCCACAGGCAAGGCAAGGCAAAACAAAACAAAACAAAAAGACTGTATAACAAAGACATTAAGAAGTTGAGGAAGATGAGCGATGGGAGTTCTCTTTTGTGGCACAGTGGAAATGAATCCGACTGGTATCCATGAAGATGCGGGTTCGATCCCTGGCCTTACTCAGTGGATTAAGGATCTGGCATTGCTGTGAGCTGTGGTTCAGATCCCGTGTTGCTGTGGCAGTGGTGTAGGCCGGCAGTTACAACTCCGTTTCAACTCCTAGCCTGGGAACATCCATCTGCCACAGGTGCGGCCCTAAAAAGTGAAAAGAATTAAAAGAGGTTGAGTGATGCTTCTATTGTGACATTATCAACTCAACTTAAGATATTAATAAGAATTTGTATAGGTATGTTCATGAAAGGCTTTTGTTTCTCCTAGATGAGTAAGGAGTAAAGAATATGAACATTCCTTATACCTCATTTCCAGATGTTATTTTGATACAGTTCATGTTGAAATTTTTGTGTCTCTCCAGATTAATTTTTAAGTAGTTAAAATAGTAATTTGAAGTAACTTCAGGGTGGGAAAAATTTATCTGCAAAGCAAGAACATTTTAAGAAAGATATTTTTTTATTATGTTAAGAGCATTGTTTGGCCCCTCTCCTCTTGCTCTAGGTGAAAGAACTCCTTCAGCTTTGATTCTGTGTTGAAAGTCATTATAAGGCAAACTGCTGAATTAAGAGTTTTCCACATTTTCAAAAACAGTGACATTTCCTGTGCATGATCCTTAACTTGTTCTAAGAGATAATAATGGCATATAATAAATTATATAAACTTAGAGTAAATGAAGTGTTGGATATTTTTTAATAGTATAAAAATTTTTAAATGAAACTTGCTTTGTAAATAGGATGCATGCTCATGGTAAATCATCGAAACAATCCAGAAAAATAAAAAATAAAAAACAATCCACTCACTCAAATATAACTAATATTTTGCTAACATTTTACTTTGTACAACTTCTCTATTCAGGTTACTGTCTATGTATATAATTTTACCAACAGAATCCTAGTATTTTGAAAGCTCTTGTTTTTTCTCTACAATATGTCATGGGCATTGTTTCATGACAGCAAATATAGAATTCATAATTTTTTTACTTCATAATTTTTAGTTTTTTACTTTTATTTTTTTAAAATTTTATTTTATTTTTATGGCCACACCCATGGCACATGGAAGTTCCCAGGCTAGGAATTGAATCAGAGCTGCAGCTGCAGGCCTACACCACAGCCACAGCAATGCTGGATCCTTAGCCCAATGAGCAAGGCCGGGGATTGAGCCTGCATCCTCACAGACACTGTGTCAGGTTCTTAACCCGTATAGCCAAAATGGGAACTCCTTTTTAAATTATTACCACTTCATAATTTTTAACTGACTGTATAATACTCACTTCAAAAGGACAGCCATGATTTATCCAGTTTCTTATGAATAGACATTGAGATTATTTGCAGTTTTATACCTTTGCAAATAGTACTGTAACAACATTCTTATGTATCTCAGCACACTTGCAACATTATTTTAATATTTTATGTTTCTGGCAACAAAATTGCTGGGACTAATAGGCCAATGCATGATTTATGCTTTGATATACATTGCACAATTGCTTTCTGAAAAGATTATTTGCTGACTTATAATGCCACTGATAATATATGAGAAAGCAGTTTTCCGGTCTATCTTTGTCAGTCTTTGTTAATATGATAGGTGATGAATTATATCTTGTTATTTACTAACTTGTGAAGTATTTATGGTGATTTCTGCTAATGCAGTTTTTCTCAAATTTTTAAAATTGTGGTAAAATATATATATAACAAAATTTGCCATTTTAGCCATTTTTCAGTGTACAGTTCAATGGCATTAAATACATTCACATTGTGCAGCCCATCACCACCATCCATCTCCAGAACTTTTTCATCTTCCCAAACTGAAACTCTGTACCCATTAAAGACTAACGCCTCTTTTCCCCCTACCCCTCCCATAGCAACCACTATTCTACTTTCCATCTCTGAGTTTTGTCTGCGAATGCATTTTTAAAAATATTTTTATATAGTAGTCAAATCTCTTAAATTATATTACAGTTTCTTACATGGGTACCATACTTATAAAAACCTAGCATAGCAAAATTAAAAAAATTTTTTTTTGCCTGTTTTCTTATACTTTGATGTTTTACTTGTTTTTATTTTAACATTTAAATCTTTTGTTAAGAATATTTTGGGGGAGGGAGTTCCTGTCGTGGTTCAGTGGTTAACGGATCTGACTAGGAACCATGAGGTTGCAGGTTCGATTCCCTGGCCTTGCTCAGTGGGTTAAGGATCCCGCGTTGCTGTGGCTCTGGTGTGGGCCAGTGGCTATGGCTCTGATTTCGACCCCTAGCCTGGGAACCTCCATATGCCAAGGGAGCGGCCCAGGAAATGGTAAAAAGACAAAAGAAAAAAGAAAAAAAGAATATTTGGGGGGAGGGAGTTCCCGTCGTGGTGCAGTGGTTAACGAATCTGACTAGGAACCATGAGGTCGCGGGTTCGACCCCTGCCCTTGCTCAGTGGGTTAACGATACGGCGTTGCCGTGAGCTGTGGTGTAGGTTGCAGACGCGGCTCGGATCTAGCATTGCTGTGGCTCTGGCGTAGGCTGGTGGCCACAGCTCCGATTAGACCCCTAGCCTGGGAACCTCCATATGCCGCCGGAGCGGCCCAAGAAATAGCAAAAAAAAAAAAAAAAAAGAATATTTTGGAGGTGGGAAGTGAGGGTAGGGCTTTTCTCTTTCTTTTACACTAGTGACCAGTTTTTCCTTTGTTGTTTTTGGGTAGCCCATTTATTGTCCATTCTTGTGAAACTTGTCCCTTGTCATATTCTAGTTTTCCTTACGCCAGGCTCTGCCTACTTAAAACATGCATGTATACGCCCGTTAGATATGACCACACATTCTGCTTGCATAACCCCCATCTACCCTGATGTGTGTGCTGCTCACATGGTATGCACTCCATGTCTAATCCGGACTACCTTTTGGGTTTCATTCTGTCCCATTCCTATTTCAGTGTCCCTGTGGCTTAATATATTAGGGCAAGGCCCTATTTACCCTCTTTTTAGAGATTAAACGGATAATATATCTTGTTTATTTCTCAGGGTATATTAGAAGTATTTTGATAAATCCTAGCCCCATGATTGGAATTGGGTTGACTTTTTTTTCGGATTAATTTGAAGATAAGTAACATATTTATATTGTATCTGAGCCTTTTGAGGAGGAAGTTATATTTTATTTGCTATCTTTCAGTAGATTTTAAAATTTTTCTTCGTGTAATGTAAGTCATGCAGTTTTCCATTAGTATGATTCCTAAATATGTTAGTTTAAGTCTTGAAGAAGAAATAAACAATTTAATAAAACTCTTAAGGACTGGATTATTCTAAAGGGAAACAGTGAGAAATCCCAGTTGCTTGGCAACCAAAGCCAGCCCAAATGACCTAGTTTATTCTTAGATAGCCTTGATTTCTTCCTAGTGTCCTTTCCATTTTGTTACTTTTGTCCAAGTTGTTGCATTGATGTTTGATAAAATAGTATTTTTTCTTTTATTCAAATCCTATACCAAAGCTGAAGTCAAAATTGAAGGTATCTGTTTGCTTGTATAAAATGTACAAGATGTTTTTTTAATTCAGACAGCCCCAGGAAGCTGATAAATTACTGTTTATTTCTCTTTCATTCTCTCAATAGCAAGATATCCCAAAACACGCACATAACTTCTTTTCCAGCTTATGGGCATACTTGCCAGAGTCAGGTGGATGTCAGTTAATTTTGTCTCTTGATTTAAGCTAAAATTCAGATTTAAGCTAAAAACTTCAGATCATATTTTGAGGTACAGAATTTGGGAAATGGTTGTATTAATAGCAGTCATTTTTGTATACATGGTTTTTCTTGACTTCATAGATGGAAGTTTATAAATCTACAAAGAGGTAACCTTGGAAAATTTTTTCTAAAAAAATTTCCCTAAAACCTCATCAAACTGAATACTAAGATCTGTGAATTTTATTATATATTCATTTCCATCTCAATTTTAGAAATGTCTTCTTCACATTATGCAGGCATGTTTAAGTTTTACATGAAATATTTTTTCCTCCTCTACCTCAATGAAACATTTGTTGGTTTTTCCATCATACTTACTGCTGTTTTCCTTTACTAGCGCTTAATGTAACCATTCCAGAGGCTTTTTTGCTGAAACACTTAAAAATTATTTCCTGTAATACGAATTCTGCTGCCTTATAAAGTTTAGCATCCGATAAATAGAATTTCTATGTATCTGAAACATCTCTTCATATTGAGAAGACATTTTGGGTTTTTTGCTCAGACTTTTTTGTTGTCCTCAGTGGAGAGTAGGCCTCCAATTTCGTTGTTTTACCTAAATGTCTTTGCCTTATTAAAAATTGAAACTGTGGAGTTACTTATTAAATAAATCTATCTCTTTCTCAGGCTTTTATTGTCAAAAGCACTTTTTGCACGCCTGCTAGACAGAGACCTTTGTACTCAGTGTTCTGTGAAGTATTAATGCAGACTATATTGACAACACTAGAATGATGAGGACAATATATATCATGGCTTCTCATATTTTTCCACTGTAGTAACCCTTATTGCCAAAGAGGAAGGTGCGTAGGAAGAAAAATAGCAACAACAGCAACAGTAACAGTAATATTAGCAGCAGTAAGCGTGTATATAGAATTGTTTAATAAAAAGGATCAATAGAATGGTTTATGGATAGGAAATAAAGTCATTGAGGTTAAGTTTAAGTTGTGCAGGCTTAGTTTTGGTAAGATTAGTCATCCTAATCTAAGAGGAAAAGGAACCATTATGCCACTGAGAGCCTCATTGTGATGATATTTTTTTCCCTAGACATTCTCAAGTTGTGACGTCCACTATGGTAGCTGCTAGCTAAATGTGGTTATATTTAAATTAATTAAAAAATTAAAAATTGAGTTCCTTAGTTGCACTGGGTACATTTTGGGTGCTCACTAGCCACTTCTGGCCAGTGGCTGTCATATTGGATACTATAGATGTGGAACCTTTCCATTATCACAGGCAATTCTGTTTGTACAGCACTGTTTATCTTCCATATCTCTACTTAACCTTTCTTTTGTGTGTGTCTGATACAATTATAATAACTACTTAAATGTTCTTGGCTGCTAATTCTAATTCCTGTGTAAATTCTGGGTCTTTTTTGAACTCCCAACCTCATCATTGCCTATTTAAAAGCTCAAAGTGGAAGTGCAAGCCAGTTTTCAAATTTGAAAGCAGTATAACCCTCTTTTTCAAGTAAAATCTTACTGAGGAGTGCAGTGTAAAATAGATAAACTGCCATGTTTGAAGCTGAATTGGGTTTCTCAGTATTCTGCACATTTGGCTTTATGAGAACACAGGTTTTTTTTTTTGGTTTTTGTTTCTTTTTTTCTTTTTAGGGCTGTACCCGTGGCATATGGAAGTTCCCAGGCCTGGGGTTGAATTGAATCTGCAGCTGCTGGCCTACACCACAGCCACAGCCCTGTACAGCCCTGTGGGATCTGAGCTGTGTCTGCAACCTACACCATAGCTCACAACAACTCTGGATCCTTGATCCACTGAGCAAGGCTAGGGATCGGACCTGAGTCTTCATGGGTACTAGTTGGGTTCATTACTGCAGAGCCACAACAGGAACTCTGAGAACATAGTTTTGGAAGCCAATGATATAAAATATTCGAACAACTCATGTATTATTTTCAAAGATGATTGGAAACTGAACATTTGGCAGTTTGTATATGACTCAGACACATAAAAATTTTTCTATGGGAGTTCCCGTCGTGGCGCAGTGGTTAACGAATCCGACTAGGAACCATGAGGTTGAGGGTTCGGTCCCTGCCCTTGCTCAGTGGGTTAACGATCCGGCGTTGCCGTGAGCTGTGGTGTAGGTTGCAGACGCGGCTCGGATCCCGCGTTGCTGTGGCTCTGGCGTAGGCCGGTGGCTGCAGCTCCGATTGGACCCCTAGCCTGGGAACCTCCATATGCCGCGGGAGCGGCCCAAGAAATAGCAACAACAACAACAACAATAAAAAGACAAAAGACAAAAAAAAAATTTGTATATGACAAAATGCTGTTAGAAGATTAAAATGTGGAGTTCTCGTTGTGGCACAGTGGAAACGAATCCGACTAGGAACTATGAGGTTACAGGTTCGATCACTGGCCTCTCTCAGTGGGTTAAGGATCCGGCATTGCCGAGAGCTGTGGTGTAGGTTGAAGATGTGACTTGGATCTGGCCTTTCTCTGGCTGCGCCGTAGGCCCGTGGCTATAGCTCTGATTGGACCCCTAGCCTGGGAACCTCCATATGCCGTGGGTGAGGCCCTACAAACAAAAGAAAAAAAAAATTAAAAAGTGGAAGATGTTCAACTCTTAAGCATACAGAAAGTAAAAGACTGCCTCTTTACAGATTAGTACTTATTTTAATGTTATTTATTTTAGCAAAATGTTAGAAAACTAATCTCATATTAGGTGGTATAATAAATAGTAAGCTAAAAAATAAAAATAAATAGTAAACTAAACTTTAAAATCATGAAAACAAAAAGTGTTAATATAACAAATAGTGTGACAAAGTACTGTGATCTTTAAAACTGCAAGTGAAACTTTGTCTAGATACTCATGTTGCAACAGAACAAAGGGTGGGGGAAAAAAATGTATACTTGTAAGGATAACTTGATCCCCTTGCTGTACAGGGGGAAAATAAAAAAAAAAAAAAAACTGCCAAGTGAATACAATATGTAAACATGAAAGAAGTGTCATTAAAGTTGTGGGATTTTTTTTTTTCATTTTGGGGCACATTTTACTAATTGTCACCTTTTGTAGGAAATTTTAAGTATAGAACAAAAGATTGATGAAGACTTGTATTTAATTTCAGTAGTCATTAACCATGCTTTTTTCCCCTTCAGTTTTCCCTCATTTTACCTACTTTATTTTTAAAAGACTTGTTTTAAATGATGAGACAGTCACAAGAAAAAAAATTTTTTTGGCCACACTAGCGATATGTGGAAGTTCCCCAGCCAGGAATTGAACCTGCAGTACAGTTTCGACCTGAGCCACGTCAGATCCTTAACCCACTGTGCCACATGGGAACTTCCAACACAGTCACAAAATTGAAAAAGAATTATAGATACAATACAAAGAACTTCCAATATCTTGAGGCATTTGGGAATAAATTGTTAATCTGGTGTCTTCATTGGCCAAACTTTTAGTGTGCATTTCTTCAAGCAAGGACATTCTGCATAACCAGAATACAGTGGTCAAAAATTAGGAAATGAACATTGATGCATTACTTCCCTCTACTCCTCAGTCCCCATTCAGGTTTTGCCTGATGTGCCAGTAATGTTTTTTCTAGCAAAACAAGCATTATTCGGAATCACATATTCCATTTAGAAATCACATTTTCTAAAAAAAAAAAAAATCAAATCTTCTAGTCTTCTTTTATCTGAAATAGTTAACTCAGTTTTTCCTTGACCTTTGAAACCTTGACACTTTTAAAAATTATGAACAACTTATTTTCTAGGCTATTCCGCAGTGAGTTTGTCTGATATGTTTCCTTGTGATTAGATTCAGTGTCTGTAGCTTTCCTGGAACATCACAGAAATAATGCCTTTTTTTTTCCTTGTTGCATCATATGCAGTGGCACATAGTTTTAATTTGTTGTATTACCAGTGGTGTGGTCTTTGATTACTCGATATGCCAGGTGTTTATCTGGCTTCTCCATGTAAAGTTATGGTCGTAAAAGGGGGAAGGAAGAATATTTGGGGAAGGTACTTTAAGGCAGTGTAAACATACTGTTCCTCATTAACTATCAATTTATATCAACATATGGACTTAAGGTTTCCTATTTGATGAGTTTTTATTTGCTAAGAATATTTTTTATTATTATTATTATTTTTATTCGATCTTTCTAGGGCCATACCTGTGGCATATGGAGGTTCCCAGGCTAGGGGTCCAATCAGAGCTAGAGCCGCCGGCCTACACCACAGCTACAGCAATGCAGGATCCAAGCCGAGTCTGCAACCTACACCACAGCTCATGGCCACGCCAGATCCTTAACTCATTGAGGGATCAAACCCATCTCCTCATGGATGCTAATCAGGTTCGTTAACTGCTGAGCCAGGATGAGAACTCCAAGAATCATTTTTTTGGTTCTCATAATGTCTTATGTTTGGCCAGTAGGAGCCCCTTCAGGCTGTCTACCATGTCCTGTAGGCTTGTTCCCATCATTCTTTGAAAGCTTCTTTGTATTCTGGGACAAAACAACAACAAAACCCCTACAACAGCAAAAAATTTATGCAGTCACCTTGTGCTTTCCTTGCTCCAGTTTTAGAACTAGACTCTTTTTTTGGTCTTTCTAGGGCCACACCTGTGGCACATGGAGTTTCCCAGACTAGGGGTCGAATCCGAGCTACAGCTACTGACCTGTGCCACAGCCATAGCAATGCCAGATTTGAGCAGTGTCTGCATCCTACACCACAGCTCACGGCAATGCCGGATCACCCATCCACTAAGCGAGGCCAGGAATTGAACCCGCGTCCTCATGGATACTAGTTAGATTCATTTCTGCTGAGCCACAACAGGAACTCCTAGACTTTCTTTTGGCTGCGCCCATGGTATGCAAAAATTCCAGGGTTAGGGATCAAACCTGCGCCACAGCTGCCACTCGAGCCACAGCAGTGACAATGTTTGGATCCTTAACCTGCTGTGCCACCAGAGAACTCCGCAAAGGTTTTAGGACTCAATTATTCAGGGAGTGAAAAAAGAAGAGGGACTGCAGTGATTTTTTAAAAATTTAATTTAAAGTTGTTTTTGTTTGGTTTGTTTGTTTGTTTGTTTGTTTTTGGTTGTGCGTGCAGCATGCAGAAGTTCCCAGGCCAGGGACTGAACTTGCGCCATGGTAGTGACAGTACTGGATCGTTAACGCGCTGAGCCAGCAGGGAGCTCCTTGAGTGATTTTTAAGTGGTCTTTAATGTTACTTTCACACTTTGTTTTCCTATTGTTATTTTTAAAATTAGGAAATAAAAATCATATCCAAATTTTATTCTTTTTGGCCATTTATTTCCATTTCTTCAAGTAAATTTAAGCAACCTTCTAAAATATTATGTCATTGTGAGAAATCAAGTCTTTTGAATCTTGACTGATTACAATTTTAGGATATATGCATCCAGAGAGAGTAGATATGTATAGTTTTATTTAATTATATACTTTACATCAGTTACTTTTAAGAATTATTCAGTGCTTCTGGGTAATCACAAGTTCTCATTTTGGATTGTTGTGCAGAGAGCCCAAGCTGCACTGCAGGCCGTCAGTGCTGTCCAGTCAGGAAGTCTGGGCCTTCCTGGAGCTCCTACCAATGAAGGCACAATCCTACCTGGGCAGAGCCCTGTGCTCCGAATAATTATTGAAAACCTCTTTTATCCTGTTACTCTGGAAGTTCTTCATCAGGTAAGGAGAAACACTTATGAAAGCAGAGTCACATGTGATCTTTGTAACTTTTGCTGTTTTATACTTTTAGTTTTTCATGTTGTTGATTTTGGTTGATATATTTGTTTAAAAAATAAAAAAGCTCTTTAGCATCCTGTTTCATGTAAGAAATCAGAGAGTTTTTGACAGCTGCCTTTTTCTACCTTATGTACTTGATTTAGAAAACTGTGTAAGAAATTCTGGTGGGTTTTTTTTTTTTTTTGATACCTCAGCTTGAATATGAACAAAGCACAGACTCCTATAAAAAGCACTGGTAGTAGTTACTCTTGAGAAAGTAACACCAATATAGAAAACTAATTTATTTCTATTGACTTTTCCTTACATTTGAGTATTTTTGTTTTAAAAACTTTGAAAGGAGTAACTCTGCATACATGATATGGAAGTATCATGTTACATAGTGACTGATGTTTACTATTTTGGTATTTTGGGGTGGGGGTTGGGGTGGTCTGTATCTGAGGCATATGGAAGTTACCTGGCCAGAGTTCAAACTTGCACTGCAGTTGCAACCTACATCACAGCTGCTGCAACACTGGATCCGTAACCCACTGCACCGCATGGGAACTTCCTCAACGTAGCTTTCATACCCATTACTATGTCTAAACTGTCTTGATAAGAGGCATATACTATGAAGATAATTTAAGAGCTAGAAGATCAGTCACCTAGTTACATGATTTTGTAGTGTATAAAACTGAGGCTCAGATAATTGATGAGTTGAATATTGTAAAGAGCAATCGAAGAGTTGGAACTGAGCCTCCTAATGTGAACTCCAGTATTCCATTTCATTATGCTTGACAACCTTTGTATTAAAATTATTAAAACACTAAAACATGTTATATGCCTATTTTCATCTTCGTATGTCAGTATATATTAAACAGCAAGATATCAGGCCAATCTAGAATCATTTAACTGTTTTCCAAACCTCTGGATTTGTACTACTAAATGAAGAGTCACAGGGGTGTATGTGTGTGCACTTACATGTATTTAAGAATTTATTTATTTATTTATTGTCTTTTTGCCATTTTCTTGAGTTGCTCTCACGGCATATGGAGGTTCCCAGGCTAGGGGTCCAATCGGAGCTGTAGCCACCGGCCTACGCCACAGCCACAGCCACGAGGGATCCGAGCCGCGTCTACGACCTACACCACAGCTCATGGCAACGCCGGATCCTTAACCCACTGAGCAAGGGCAGGGATTGAACCCGCAACCTCATGGTTCCTAGTCAGATTCATTAACCACTGCGCCACGACAGGAACTCCTGTATTTAAGAATTGAAATGCATCCTGTCCTATTTTCATTTTCCAAATATGGGGACTGGGGACCTTAGAAGTTAGTACTTTCCCCCAGTCATTGTACCAATTGGTGATAGAGCTCCATTATATTTCTTTTTTTTTTCTTTTGTCTTTTGTCTTTTGTCTTTGTTGTTGTTGTTGTTGTTGTTGCTATTTCTTGGGCTGATCCTGCGGCATATGGAGGTTCCCAGGCTAGGGGTTGAATCGGAGCTGTAGCCACCGACCTACGCCAGAGCCACAGCAACGCGGGATCCAAGCCGTGTCTGCAACCTACACCACAGCTCACGGCAACGCCGGATCGTTAACCCACTGAGCAAGGGCAGGGACCGAACCCGCAACCTCATGGTTCCTAGTCGGATTCGTTAACCACTGCACCACGACGGGAACTCCCCATTATATTTCTTAATATGATTTATGTGCCATGAATGTGAGTATCAAAATACACCATTTATTATGCCTGCTGTGTTCCCTATGAGTTTCCTGGGTTCCAGTGTGCATTTGTGAAGCATGTTCTTTCGAGGGCTTTAGCAGTGGTAGTTATAGCTGCTGTTGTTCCCTGAAAAGGTTCAGCCGTTACTTAAGTGATTGGCTTCGTTGTTCTGGTGGATTTTCTTTTCTTCTGCTTATCCTACAAAGTGGCATTGAACACTTCTGTGATCCATCAGGAATGTTTGTTTACTATTGTAGCACTGTAGCTACTGCTTTACAAAAGATGTTCTTAAACTCGTGGCTCAACTCTGCCATCAACAGTGAGCTTAGTCAGCGTTATGTGGTCCAGTCTTGTCATTCTATTTATCATTTCCCTGAGACCAGTAACAAACCTTGTTTCTCTCTCAAAAGATCACTTGTTCTTTAGGTGAAGGGAAGTAATTCTGAGAGTCTTCGATAATAACTTATTGGGGTAGGACTCTCAGCCCTTTAGTTATAGCTTTCCCTTTAACCCTTGAATCATCCTTCGCACAGCTGTTGGAAAAAAACCAACTTCCTTACCAAGGCCCATAAGGCCCCCATATGCAGTCCTCTCCCCATCTCTTTAACCTGACTTCCTAACTCTTTGACTCATTTAGTACCCTGGCTTTTCTGGCCCTTAGACCCTCTCCCCTTACTCCCAGCTTATTTCTGTCTTAGTCCTTTTCTGTCTTGTAGTTCTTAGGCCTGAAACATTCTTTTTTTTTTTTTTTTTTTTGGTCTTTTTACCTCCATATGCTGCTCCCTTGGCATATGGAGGTTCCCAGGCACAGCCACAGCAACACGGGATCCGAACTGCGTCTGCAACCTACACCACAGCTCACAGCAACACTGGATCCTTCACCCACTGAGCAAGGCCAGGGATTGAACCCGCATCCTCATGGTTCCTGGTCGGATTTGTTAACCACTGAGCCATGACCGGAACTCCAGGCCGGAAACATTCTTTGCTGAGATAGTCACTTAGTTGAATCTACATCATTCTGTTTTCAGCTCAAATCATCTCCTCAAAGTCTTTCTCTAATTATATAAGTAAGCCCTCTCCCCCGGCACTCTCTCTCATTAGCCAGCTAAAGTGTAGTATAACATACTGATTAAGAATAGAGGATCTGCAGCTGGTTTGAATCCTGACCGTACTGCTTACTACTACCTCTGTAATCTTGGGCAAGTAATTTACTCCCTCTATATCTTTTTCTTGTATAATAGACATGAAGATAGTATCTTTTTTATACCTTCATGGTAAGGATTCCATGAGTTTATGCATTGAAAGCACTTGGAACTGTGCTTGTTACATAATAAGTGTTCAAGAAATGTTAGCTGTATTTATCAGATGCAGGTAAATTGCATTGTGAGAAACTGATCCTTGCTCCTGTGGTCTTGTAGATAAGATATAATTTCATAAGGAATAGCATAAAATGTGATAAATATTGTGATTGGGAAATGCATGGAAGTGTAGAGTTGGTTGCGCATGTTATAATTAATTAGCAAATAATTTTATCTATTTTGTTGAAGAGTTAACATTAGCTAAACTACTGTCTAACACCTGCAGAAGCTAGTGATTTTCCCTTTAGCCCATGGTAAGGGGATTAAGAGTGATTGAGATAGGAATGGTGTTGTTTCAGATGAGGTAAGTTAAGGAAGGTGTTAACAGTTTGATGATACCTGAGCAGAGGTTTGAAGGATGTGAGGATTTCAGTTACGTGTATATGTGATAGACTAATGATCTAATCAGAAAGAATAGCAAGTGCAAAGTCCCTAAAGTGGAATGGTGTTTATTAATGAGTTCAAATATCAGAAAAAAGACTTATGTCATTGGAATGTAAAAAACAGGAAAAGTCATAAATGATAGGTTCAGAGAAGGGGTTAAGAGCTAGATGATGCAAAGCCTTTGTAATCTTTATACCGAGTAAAATGGGAAGCCATGGAGGATTTTGAGTAGAGAAGTGAGATGATGGATTTGTTTCAACAGAATCACTCTTGTTGCTATGTTAAGAATAAACTGTAAGCATAAGGGGAGGCTCTTATCATAGTCCAGATGAGAGATGAGAGATGGTGGTGGCGGTCCAGGTGGGGACATGGGCACTGAAGTGGTGATTATGGATGTATTTGGAATGGTTTGCTGATAGATTGAATAGATGTGGGTTATGGAAGAAAGACAGTAATCAAGAATGCCTTCCAGGTTGTGGAAATGAGTCTGGTAAAATAGATCTATCTTAAACTAAGGTAGTAAGGACTGAGGGGGAAAAAAAGGTTTGGGCCAGGTGGGAGGAAGGACAGGAATCAAGAGTATGTTTTGGATGTGTTAAATTTGAGATACCTGTTAGGCATTCAGGTGGGAGATGTTGAAGGGACAGGTGGGAAATAAGTATGGATTGGGCATGAGAATTCAGGGCTGGAGAATTGCTAATCATCAACATAGGGGTGATAATTAAGGCTGTTATATTAGTGTCACTTAGTATTCGTAGTTAAAGAAGGCATTCATCAACTGATCGATTGTGCAAACTCAACTTTGCATTCTAGAAAATTTCCTTGTGCACTGAAGGAGTAGGTCAAAACAGTATTTTTATGGAATTCATTACTTCCAAGTACTGTTATGTATGAGGTTATTATTATTATTATTTTTTGTCTTTTGTCTTTTTATGGCCACACCCGTGGAATATGGAAGTTCCCAGGCTAGAGGTCTAATTGGAGCTGTTGCTGCCGGCCTACGCCAGAGGCACAGCAATGCCAGATCCGAGCCGCGTCTGCAACCTACACCACAGCTCACAGCAACACCAGATCCTTAACCCGCTGAGTGAGGGCGGGGATCGAACCTGCAACCTCATAGATCCTAGTCGGATTTGTTTCTGCTGAGCCACACCAGGAACTCTTATATGGGGTTATTTTATCAATATCCAATAGACAAATCTCTTTAGGATGGAGGACTTATCTTTTTGAATTGAAAAATGCAAAAACCAATTATTGTGATATTAAATAATGTAAAATTCTAGTTCTTAAGTCTTAAGTGTTTTGGAAGCTACAGAAACTATTGTAAACAAACTGTGGCCAATGTGCTTGCTGTTTTAAAAAGTTCTGATGTAAATGTGCCTTTTATAGGTGAATACTAGTGAACATTTTCAGTTTCTGGCAAGTTCTACCTTTATAAATATCACCCTGAAGATAATTTTACCCGCATTTGGGGAGTTCCCGTCGTGGCACAGTGGTTAACAAATCGGACTAAGAACCATGAGGTTGCGGGTTCGATCTCTGGCCTCTCTCAGTTGGTTAAGGATCCGGCATTGCCGTGAGCTGTGGTGTAGGTTGCAGACTCAGCTCGGATCCTGTGTTGCTGTGGTTGTGGCTGTGGCCGGCAGCTGTAGCTCTTATTCAACCTCTAGCCTGGGAACCTCCGTATGCCACAGGTGTGGCCCTAAAAAAAGCAAAAAATAAATTTTTTACCAGCATTTAAAAATCTTTACCAGCATCTTTAAAGTCTGAAAAGATTAAAATGTACAGGAGATGTCAGGAATTGAATCTGTGTATTTATTTATGTCAGTAAAGTAAATATGTTAGGTAAGTAGTCAAAGACCTTATAATCAATAAAAAAATATATATCAAACTTCCCAAACATTAGTCTTTTGATACCAAATCTGTTTAAAAATTAGTAGCTTGATAATTATAAAAAAATTGTTAAAAAAAAAAAAAAAAACACATTTCAGTCTTTCCTGAATTCCCTGATGTTGGTTGGTGCTCACTTACTTTATTCAGAAGTATCAGGTTGGAGTTCCCGTCATGGCTCAACAGTTAATGAAACCGACTATTATTCATGAGAACGTGGGTTCAAACCCTGGCCTCACTCAGTGGGTTAAAGATCTGGCATTGGTGTGTGCTGTGGTGTAGGTCGCAGACGCGTCTCTGATCCAGTGTTTCTGGGCTTGTGGTGTAGGTCGGCAGCTGCAGCTCTGTTTGGACCCCTAGCCTGGGAACTTCCCTGTGCTGTGGGAGCGGCCCTAAAGAAAAAGAAAAAAAATCAGGTTGATTTTTGTAGCTAGCTACTCTCAGTAAATACAGCCCAGGGGGCTCTAGAGAGCTATCCTAGAGAGCTATCCCTGGTTACCCAATTGAATAAATGTGTATTTTCTCATCATACTCAGATGAAAGTCACACAGGCAAACACATCTGTCAGTGAGGATATGCTTCAGATTGTTCAAGTTTAATGAAAGAAAAGAATCAGAACATTAACAAAATCAAAGTTGGAAATTAACTAGGTTCTATAGCATAATGCAGCATAAAATCTCAAATTTTGGAGCAAATTTTATGTTCTTATTATTTCGTTAACGAGATAATTTTACATCAAGGATGTTTTTCATTTTAAAAAATTGCACATTGCCTTAATTCTTAAATCAGGTTTCAGAGTATAATTTTTTATCGATTAATGATAAGCATTTACTCTGTGCCTCTTACATGCCAGGAATTATACTCAAAGAGAAATGATTAAGCTCCTTTAAGGAGCTTTCAGTCTAATTAAAGAAGACAGGTATATAAGCAAATGTATAGTACAGTATTAGTAAAACAGCAAAATAAAAATTTGTATGAGGCCAAGGAGGGGATATTCATATTTGGAAAGGAGAGTTAAGTAGAGATTGGTGTGAGGCTAAGAATTTTTTGGTGGCATTGCTCCCTGTGCTGAGTTTTGAAAAAAAGTAAATGAAAATTTCCTAGGTTGTAGGAAAAGACAAAAGCTACGTATAGGCATGGCAGTCTCAAACCACATGGTATATCTGGAGAACTGCTGTGGGCAACTCCATATTGTTATAAACAGTGTAATATACAAAGTGTCCAGAGGAGTTTGTGCTGTGGAGCATTGGGATCAGTGGCGTCTTGGGAGCGCTGAGATGCATGTTAAAAGCTTGGATTTTATTGGTTTATGCCAAAGAGCTTGGAGTTTACCCTATAAATAATGGGGAGATAGGGAGGAATTTTAAGCAGGTAAATATATAATCTAACTTGTACTTAAGAACAAGGGTAATACGAAGGAGGGAGGCTAGGCAGTTATTGTATCCTCTTTTATGTATGTATATTTTAAAAATTGATTACTACTCCTTTATCAGGTGAAAGAAAAACACTCAGTTGATGCACTTATACAGGTGTGTGTGTGTGTACGCATGCATACAACATCACAGTATCACTATGGATGGAAGTTAAGAATATAAGATCTTTTCCTAAGAATGCTTTCATCTATATCTTAAAGAAAGATACAACATAAAATCCATATTTGACAACTGAGAAGAAAGTAAATTTGATATTCTTTTATAAACTTTAAGAATATTATCTAGGACATGAGGGCGTACTGAGGAAATAGCAGTTACAAAACCAAATTTTTCATTAAAAGAACGAAACAAAAAATTTCTTAGTATTTTTCAAAACACAGTTATGTGAGGGGTTAAGGTCTCAAAGTTCTAAACCCTGAAATATGACCATAATGAAGTTAACTGCATTAGAATTGTTTTAAAATTTCAGTAAAGAACCTTCAGAGCCCTTCTGAGACGAATTGGTTTCACAAATCTTGTTGATCGTCTTATCCCTCATGGAAGTGTTTGGTTTTAAGCTAATTAGCTGTGAAAGAATATTCCCCCCCAACACACACCCCCAAAAAAACTGCAAGGTCCCATTGTGGCACAGCAGAAACAAATCTGACAAGGAACCATGAGGTTGCGAGTTCGATCCCTGGTTTCGCTCAGTGGGTTAAGGATCTGGCTTTGGCACGAACTGTGGTGTAGGTCGCACAGACACCACTAGGATCTGGCATAGTTGTGACTGTGACGTAGGCCAGCAGCTGCAGACCCCCAGTCTGGTAATCTCTGTGTACTCTGGGTGCGGCCCTAAAAAAAATTAAATAGGACATCAGAGGAAAGCAAAATGGCCATGACCCCTTGTGTGGGGAAGTAAAACAAGTATTGTAAGAGCACTGGTACTCAGGTGCCTGTCAGGAAACCTCCCCAGTCTGTTTACTCTTCTCCCAGCACTCTTCAGAGAGGCCTGCTTTGAGCACCTTCCCAATTTGCATTCCAGTTCCTGCTCCTCTCTTTCCCTTTTGTTTTTAAAACAGAACACTTTTTATTTGCTAATTTGTTTATCATCTGTCTTTCCTCATAAGGGCAGAGACTCTTGGGTTTTTTGTTTTGTTTTGTTTTGTTTTAGGATTTTCCAGGTATTTATCTGTTACTGATTTCTATTTTGACTCTACAACTGTTTGAGAATATACATTGTATGATTTTTTTTTTTGGTCTTTTTTCGCTATTTCTTGGGCCGCTCCCTCGGCATATGGAGGTTCCCAGGCTAGGGGTCCAATCGGAGCTATAGCCACCGGCCTACGCCAGAGCCACAGCAACGCAGGATCCGAGCCGCGTCTGCAACCTACACCACAGCTCACGGCAACGCCAGATCGTTAACCCACTGAGCAAGGGCAGGGACCGAACCCTCAACCTCATGGTTCCTAGTCGGATTCGTTAACCACTGCACCACGACGGGAACTCCTGATTTTTATTTTAAATTTGTTGCAGTGTGTTATATGGCTCAGAATGTGTCTATCTTGATCAGTGTTTCATACAAAATTAAGAATATGTACTCTGCTATTATTGGATGTACTGTTCTATAAATGTCAATTAGATCCAGTTGCTTGATGATGCTATTCACTTCAACTGTATCCTTAACTGATTTTCTGACTTTTGGATCTGTCAGTGATAAAGGGGTATTAAAGTCTCCAATTACAATGGCGTTTTTGTAGTTCTTTCAGCTTTTTCTTCTTCAGTATTTCGATTTTCTTTTATTAAGCACATTCATATTAAGGATTGTTATATGTCTTGTTGGATAAATGACCCCCATTATTATTATTCTATAGCATCCTTCTTTATCCCTGATATTTTTCTTCAGAAGTCAAACTTAATATAGCTAAACTTAATATAGCTATGTCAGCTTTTCTGAAAAATTAGTTTTAGTTTGATGTATCTTTCTCTTCTTTTAGCTTGAGCCTTTATACTTAAAGTGGGTTTCTCGGAAGTTCCCGTCATGGCTCAGTGGAAATGAATCTGCCTAGCATCCATGAGGATGCAGGTTTGATCCCTGGCCTCGAGCAGTGGGCTAAGAATCCAGCATTGCTGTGAGCTGTGGTGTAGGTTGCAGACATGGCTCCAATTCTGCGTTGCTATTCCTGTGGTGTAGGCCAGGAGCTGTAGCTCCGATTTTACCCCTAGCCTGGGACCCTCTATGTGCCATAGATGTGGCCTTAAAAAGACAAAAAAATTAAAAAATAAAAATAAAGTGGGTTTCTCATGAATAACCTAAAGTTGGGGATTATGTGTGCTTTTTAAAAAACCCACGCAGACAAGTGTATATTTTAATTAGCATATTTAGAATATTCACATTTTAAGTGATTTTTTTATGTAGTTGGACTTTTAATATCTACCAAGTTGGTAACTGTTTCCTACTTATTGCACTTGTTCCTTCTCCTGCTCTAATTCTTTAGAGCAGTTTTAGTTCACAAAACACTTGAGCAGAATATATAAAATATATACCCCCTTTACCCCTACAGACATACACAATTTCTCCTACTATTAACAATCTTGCATCAGTACAGTACTGTTGTTAAAACCGATGAGCCAGTATTGAGACCCTTGTTTCTTCTTGTTCACGGCTGACTTCCCAGAGCTTAGATGGTACTCTCTGAGTATTTGATGAATTAATAGAGCACTGAACATTTTGTTGAATATTTTGTAGTTGTTCCTCTCTATAAAAATTTCAAGAAGTAGATGCTGATTCTCAGGGTGAAACAGTTGATCTGTATGACTCTTCCACTTCCATTTATATGCTTTGTAACACCATTATCTCATAGCATTAATTAATTCCTGCTGTGACCTCCTGCTTTAGTACTGTGCCATTTGTGACATGCTATAAAATAGATTAAATATTTAGTGCCTATTGTGTGTCAGGCACTGTTTTAAGCCAAGCATGGGTGTTGAAATATGAACATCTTAGTCTTGATATAAGTAATTTTGGTGCCAGTAGTTTTAATAGAGGAAATTATTTTCACTTAAAAATGAGACTCAGGACATCCTGTCCTGGTTCAGTGGAAATGAATATGACTAGCATCCATGAGGATGCAGGTTCGATCCCTGTCCTTGCTCAGTGGATTAAGGATCTGGCAATGCTGTGAGCTGTGGTGTAGGTTGCAGACATGGCTCGGATCCCACATTGCTGTGGCTGTGGCATAGGCTGGCAGCTACAGCTCTGATTCGACCCCTAGCCTGGGAACCTCCATATGCCACAGGTGCAGCCCTAAAAAGACAAAGGAAAAAAAAAATGAGATTCATGGAGTTCCTACTGTAGCACAGTGGGTTAAGGATCCAGGTTGTCTCTGTGGAGATAAGGGTTTGACCTCCAGTCTGGTGCAGTGGGTTTAAAGACCTGCTGTGTGCAGCTCGGGTTCGAACCCTTGTGCCACAGGTACGGCCAAAAAAAAAAAAAAAAAGTGGGAGGATTCATGAATCAAGTTGTATTTATGAAGATATGTTAGCCAAATTTTTCCCTTAAATATAACCTAATGTGCATTTTTTTCCAGATATTTTCTAAATTTGGCACAGTCTTAAAGATTATCACCTTTACAAAGAATAATCAGTTTCAAGCCTTGCTTCAGTATGCTGACCCATTGAATGCACATTATGCCAAAATGGTAATTATGATCCTTTTTTCATTTTTCAATTATTTTTTAAAGTATAGTTGATTTACAGAGTTGTGCTAATTTCTTCTGTACAGCAGAGTGACTCAGTTGTATACATATATGCATTCTTTTTTAAATACTCTTTTCCATTATGCTTTATCCCAAGAGATTGGATATAGTTCCCTATGCTGTACAGTAGGATCTTGTCATTTTTCAATTGTTAATCAGTCACTTCAGTGATACTGAAGAAAGCCAATCATGTCTTCCCTTTTGCTCTAGTTTACCATGTGTTTCATTGAAATAAAATATGCATAATATAAAATTTATCGTTTTTAAATATACTGTTCCATATGTTCTTTTTATAGTCTGAAATTACTTCTCTCTTCATATGAAATGGTTTCAAATCACCATTTCTCAGATTTCTGGGACTCATTACCATTTGTTGTATTTAAATTCTAGAGTTGAGCACAGTACTCCTGATTTAATCGGACTAATAAAGTAGAATTATCTTTGCCCTAGTGCCTTCATTTACCTCTATTAAATGAGCCAGAGATTGATTGATTTCACTATTTTTGCAGCCATAGTCACTGTTGAATATCATTGAGCTCTACAGTGGTGAAGACATTAAATCTCAGGAAACACGCTCCTTTCAACTTGTATTGTCTTCTTTTTAGTACATGAGTACTTGACTTTTGACAAGATATAAAACACTTGACATTTGGTTTGGTTATGTTTGACCCATCTCCTATTGAGATCTATACATAACTCTATCTTGTATCAGTATCTGAATTTTTTCTAATTTTTTCCAAAGGTAAGAGCTAAGGTTTATACTACTTTTGTGTGCCACATAGTGTCTGGCTCTTGATTAGGAATAACCTTTATATTTACTGTACCCTCTGCCTGCATATATTATTTTGTACCTTTTTGATGACATACTCATTTCTATAAGTATTGGAAGTCAGGATTTTTTGTATATTTGTAGTTTTTTTCTTTTTATGTTTTGGTTTCTGGTATCTGTTTTTACAAATGTGAGTATTTGTGAGGCCATAAGTGGCTATAAATATCCCTTTGGTAAACCTTTATTATTGTGAAGGGAGGAATTGCCAGTCTTTGGTCTTGTATTATCTGACTCAAGATTTTCCCCAAGTTTATTATTCAAGGAAAATAGATTTACAAGAAAAAAAAGTGGTAGATAATATTTCACATATTATGGTTCTGACAAGTACCATTAACAAAGGCTTTATTTCATCTTAACCTATATCGATTACCCTAAAATAATTAAGATGAAATGTAAAATTTAAATATCTTTAAACTGGGAGTTCCCATGTGGCTCAGTAGGTTAAGGATCTGGTGGCGTCACTGCAGTGGTTCAGGTTGCTGCTGTGGCGCAGGCTCCATCCCTGGCCCGGGAACCTCTGCATGCTGCCAGTGCAGCCAAGTAAATAAATAAATATCTCTAAACATTTGTTGTGGACCAAATAATCATAACTAGTATAATATACAATAACGTGTAATAGTTTTTCAAGCTTGTACATTTTTCCTCTTTCATTTGACCTTACTATAGACAATATAGGGATTATTATCCTTACTTTGCAGATGAAAAAAAAACCCTAAGAAATAGAGGCTTGCATTTTCTCTCTGGGGCTCACACAGTTAGTGACAGAGCAACACAGAAGTAAACACAGGTCTTTGGCTTTTACTTTAGTCCTTTCTGCTTTACTCCTGATTGCCACTCTTTGTCAAAGTAGAAGCTACTTGATTTATCATTGTTGTTGTCTTCTTGCAAAACATCAGTCCCTTTCTTACATGCTTTAGGCTCTGGATGGCCAGAATATCTATAATGCATGCTGTACTCTGCGTATTGACTTCTCCAAGCTCACCAGCCTTAATGTGAAATATAATAATGACAAAAGCAGAGACTTCACTCGCTTAGACCTTCCTACTGGTGATGGCCAGCCATCCCTTGAACCCCCTATGGCTGCTGCTTTTGGTGAGTAGTTCCATTTTGGGTCACAGAGCAAGTTTTCTGAAGTTAAAAGTTTCATTTATTAATCCATGTATGTCATCTTGTTGCTTCTTGGATATTCTCAGAATTTCTAAAGGGAAGTGAAAATCATGGAACAAAATGTGTCCATTAATTAAATCTTAGTAGTAGTAGTTCTGTTATTTGGCAAAAACAAGTGGGTATCTAAAATTGAATTTATTTTCTAATGTTGATAGTACTCGTTCTTTATAGATCATACAATCATTTGCTTCAAGTTAATAGTCTTATATATTAACACTGACTCAAATAAATTGATTTATAGTCAACAGAATATTGACATAAGTGCTCTTGAGAGAAATATCTTTCCCTTTTTAAATAGTGATATTTTAAAACAATGACCTATTCTTCCTTTATTCAAAGAAGAGGATATTTTTGGTTTGGTTTTGGTTTGTTGTTGTTGTTTTTCCATTTTAGGGATGCATCTGTGGCATATGGTGAAGTTCCCAGGATAGGGATCAAATAGGAACTGTAGCCACAGCCACAGCAACACCAGATCTGAACTGCACCTATGACCTATACCACAGCTTTCGGCAACACGGGATCCTTAACCCACTAGGTGAGGCCAGGGATCGAATCCATATCTTATGGATACTAGTCAGGTTCTTAACCCACTGAGCCACAATGGGAACTCCTTGTTTTTGGTTTTTAAACATCAAAATTTTCATCTTTACCTTAAGTTTATGTGAAGTTGCATTTTTACACCAACGAAAATACAGTCTTCTGTGCTTCTTAGGCAAATACCACTTGGAAGAGCTTCCTTCTTTTATTTAAAATTAGTTCTCAGTAATTTACACTTTTAAAATAAACCTTTATGTAAAGGGAAAAGTAGTGGATGGCCTAGTTGGATATATCATTAGGTTAATAAGTTTTATTATTTAGATAAAGTATTATATTTTATTACCCTTTGTGATTGATTTTTCCTTGCCAAATGACATCATAAAATACTGAGACCTAAGTGATATTTAGTCTGTCTTCATTTTATAGGTGAGAAAAAAAGAATCCTCAGGCACATGGTTATCCAGATTTTTCTAGATAATAGTTTGTAACTTTAAAACTTTGTGTTATTTATAACTAAAAAGGCCAAGTGAGTTGTTCAATTCATGTTGCTAAATTGTTGAAGTTTCTGTATGGTCTGACTGAATTTGTGTGTTTCATACACTTTGCCCTCCATATCTACAGGTTTGGCATCTACAAATTAACCAAAAATACTTGGGAAAAGAGTTCCCGTCGTGGCTCAGCAGTTAACAAACCCGACTAGCATCCATGAGGATGTGGGTTTGACTCCTGGCCTCACTCAGTGGGTTAAGGATCTGGTGTGGCTGTGAGCTGTGGTGTAAGTCGCAGATGCAGCTCAGATCCTGTGTTGCTGTGGCTGTGGTGTAGGCCCTCGGTGACAGTTCCAAATGGACCCCTAGCCTGGGAACCCCCAGATGCCAAGTGTGCGGCCCTAAAAGACCAAAAAAAACCCAAAAAACAAAAACAAAAAAACAACTTGGGGAAAAAAGTCCCGGAAAGTTCCTAAAAGCCAAACTTGAATTTGCCTTGCACTAGCAACTATTTATTTACATAGCATTACGTTGTACTTCTAGCTATTTATATAGCATTAATATGCTTATTAGGTATTATGAGCAGTCTAGAGATGATTTAAAGTATATAGGAGGGAGTGGTGAGATATTATGCAAATACTATATCCTTTTATGTAAGGGACTTAAGCATCCTTGGATTTTGGTGTCTACAGGGTGGGGAGCTGGAGAATGTCCTGGAACTAATCCCTCATGGATACTGAGGGAGGACTGTATTTGTTAGGAGCCCCTATTCATATATACAGTTTGGCAGAGCCAAAAGTCTTTGTAATTAAAATTTTAACAGCAAATGATAGAAGTTGAGGCTGTCATTCAAGTCTGCCAACACTTGGCTATCACATGAAGAACTGCACTTACTCCAATAATTGAATATATACTGTGGTGTATTAATATTCTGCATTGTGGGAGGAGGACATTTTAAAAATGCAATTGAGAATTTTGGTTTCTAATAAAATATCAGAATATTACCATCCTTTTTATTGTATTAACAAACCCTTAGTCATTATAAAGTAGCATCTACATTTTAACATAAGTTATTCACCAAACAGAACAATACTTTTTTATGTGTTGTGTGAAAATTTACTCTGCCTCTGACAAATATTTTACACAGTTCACTCTTCCTTTTTCTCTCTTGGCTTCTGAAATACCACACTTTCCTGACTTTTTTCCTTACCTCACTGGCTGATACCCTTTAAAGATTATTATCCCTTAAGGTTCCTGGGGTTAAGTTGTGAGCATTCTGTCTCTGGTCTTAGAGATATACCTGTAGAGAAGTTTGTAAAACATGTGAATATAGTTTTATTTTATTTTGTCTTTTTACAGCTGCAGGTGCAGCGTATGGAAGTTCCCAGGCTAGGGGTCAAAACGGAGCTACCACAGCCACAGCAACATGGGATCCGAGCCACATCTGTGACCTACACCACAGCTGATGGCAATGCCGGATCCTTAACCCCATGAGTGAAACCAGGGATCAAACCTGCATACTCATGGATACTAGTTGGGTTTGTTACCACTGAGCCACAACAGGAACTCCTGAATATAGTTTTAAATACTTGTGTAATTACCACCCAGGTTAAGAAATAAAATATTTACACATACTGAAGAGGCTTTCTTTGTGCCCCTCATTTACTGCCTGCTCCAAGATAGCCGTAGTCTCAAATTTTTGCTTCTCTGCTTTGTCCCTATAGTTTGTTTTTTTTTATTCCCTCACTATTCACTATGCAGCCCTAAGTGCTAATTTAAAATTTTTTCTCCTATGTTTAGAACTTAATGTAAATGGAATCATGATGTTTGTTTCCTTTCGTGATTCATCCATGTTCACATATATGTGTGTTGTTTAATCACCCTCAAGAGTGTCCAGTGTATAGACTCCCATTGTGTCAATATATCACAGTTTTCCTATCTCTTCTACTGTTGATAGACATTTGCATTATTTTGGTTTGAGGCTATTATGAACCCTGCTGCTATGAAATTGTCCTAATTACCAGTGAAGTTTATTTTTTTATTTTTGTTTATTGGCCATTCTCCTTTATAAATTTTCTGTTAATTCTTTTGCCCATTTTTGTATTTCCTTTATCTTTTCTTGTTTGTTTGTAGGAATTCTTTATATGCTGGTCCTTTGTTGGTTATATGTTTTGCAAATAGCTTCTCTCCGTTTTGGCTTATTGGTTCATTCTCTTCATGGTTGTTTGTTTTGCTTTTTAGGGTTGCACTGGGCAGCACATGGAAGTTCCCAGGCTAAGGGTCTAATCGGAGCTACAGCGGGATCTGAGCCACATCTGTGATCTTCATCACAGCTCAGGGCAGCGCTGGATTCCCGACCCACTGAGCAAGGCCAGGGATTGAACCTGCATCCTCAGGGACACCAGTTGGATTCATTTCCTCTGCGCCACAATGGGTACTTCCTTGGTGTTTTTGTATAAGCAAATTTATTTGCCATTTCTTTTAAATTTTTTTGTAGTATGTTTAAGAAATCCTTTGTTACTTTGACATTATAAAGATATATACTCATATTCTAAAATTTATAAATACTTTAAATACTTTAAGTTGCAAGAATAGTTTAAAGAATTCCCTCATATCCTTCAAATTCCAAGTTACTAATATCATGCTGCATTTACTTTATCATCTCTCTGTTTATATACATATATATGTGTGTGTGGTTTTTTCTCCTGAGTCATCGGAGAATAAGTTACAAGCATGTGCCCCTTCTAAATACTCATTGTATATTTTCAAAGAACAAGGACAGTCCCTTTTTTTTTGCTTTTTCTTTTTTGGCTGCCAGTTGTGAAAATAATGTTCTTTATAAGAAAAATTTTTTCTGATAGGGTTCCAAACCAGTAACAGGCTAATTATTTGTCATGTTTCCTTGGAGTTTAATTTGCAACATTTCCTCATTCTTTGTCTTTTATGACATTTAAATTTCTGAAGAGTTCAGGGTTAGATATTTAGTAGAAAGTCTTTCAATATGAGTGTCTGGTTTTTTGGCTAAAATAATGTTGTGTCTTTCTCAGTTCATTACATCAGGAGATACATGATGCCAGTATAGCCTATTCCTGGTGGTTTCCCTGTAAAGTTACTGTTTTTCTCTTCTTAGTTAATTTGTAGGGAGCTATGTTAAGGCTGTGTATAACCTGCTTCCTATGACTTCACCCTTTATTTTATTTTATTTTATTTTATTTTTTGTCTTTTTAGCTATTTCTTGGGCTGCTCCCGCGGCATATGGAGGTTCCCAGGCTAGGGGTCGAATCGGAGCTGTAGCCACCGACCTACGCCAGAGCCACAGCAACGCGGGATCCGAGCCGCGTCTGCAACCTACACCACAGCTCACGGCAACGCCGAATCGTCAACCCACTGAGCAAGGCCAGGGACCAAACCCGCAACCTCATGGTTCCTAGTCGGATTCGTTAACCACTGCGCCACGACGGGAACTCCCACCCTTTATTTTTAACATCCATTACTTGAATTATTTATTGTGATGGTCCTTGCCTAGTAGTGATTTGCTAATTCCATCATTCCCTCTAAGTTCTCAGATGGGATTTTATCATAAAGGGCTTTTCTCTTACCAACACTCCATTCACTCATTTTTGGTACTTAAATTTGTATTAATTTAAGGTTTATAATGTGCTACTTCGATGTGTTTTTATGTTGTAATATGATTGCCGATGTAGTGATACCACATTACACAATTTTAGTGTTTTAGTATAAAATTGTCTGTGTTCATTATACTGTACATTACCTCTGTGGCTTATTTACTGCTCGTTCTTTTTCTTTTTCTTTTTCTTTTTCTTTTTTTGTCCTTTTAAGGCCACACCCAAGGTATATGGAGGTTCCCAGGCTGAGAGTTGAATTGGAGCTGTAGCTGCTGGCCTCCACCACAGCCACAGCAACACTAGATCCAAGCCGCATCTGCAGCTTACACCACAGCTCACAGCAACACCAGATCCTTAACCCACTGAGCAAGGCCAGGGATCAAATCTGTGTCCTCGTGAGTGCTAGTCAGATTCGTTTCCACTGAGCAATGGCATGAGCTCCTCTTTTTATTTTTCATGTTAATGTGGACTCATAGATTCTTATTCTATGGGTAATAATTTCATACCGTCATTTTTCATTTTGTGTTCAAACTGTCCCAGTGGCTAGTGGGAGCCCTTTCACACCAGCTTCTATGACCTTTTGACATGTCATTATTGTTTGAGCACTTCCTTACTTTCTGGCAGAAGGTATTTCAGATCTTCTTTAGCTTCCCTGCCTTAGCACTGCAGTCAGCTATTTCTCCAATGAGTCCTGGTTCCTTTTAGTGGGAAAAAGTACTTGGAAATCAGTATCAAGGCATTATCTGTCCTCATTCCTAATAGGGTGTCATTGCTTCCAGAAACTTTAAATGGACATGACTAGGATACCCGTACATGTAAATACATGTAAGTAACCCTAACTCTGACACCTGTACTTCATAAATAACTCTAACCCTAACTGTGTGTGTGTGTGTGTGTGTGTGTGTGTGTGTGTGTGTGTGCGCGTGCAGGGTAGGTTGCAACTGCGGTTCAGATCTGATCCCTGGCCTGAGTATTCCACATGTCATTGGGTGGCCAAAAGAAAGAAAGAAGCCAGACAAAGATTATTATGAATGAAAGAAATCAGATTAAGAAAGAATACCTGTTTTGTATGATTCTGTTTATATATAATTCTATAAAATGAAAATGAATCTTTAGTGACAGAAAGGAGATCAGTGGTTACCTTTTACATTTGTATGGTTTATTGTACCTAAAATAGGAAAGAGAAGTAAGTCATACCATTTAGTCTAATACTGACAATCCTCAAGAGGTTCCCATTTCTTTCAGAGTAAATGCCCATATCCTTGCACTGGATTACAAACCCTATACTATCCATTCCAATTTGGCTTTTCTGACATATCTCCTTTGATGCTATCCTGTTGCTCCTTCTGCCCTCCAGTCTCACATCCCTCTAAAACATGTTAGATATGTTTCTACTGGTTATTCCCTCTTCCAGGAATGCTTTTCTCCCAGATACTCTCATATATTGCTCATGCTGCCTTCTTTGACCTACCCTGACCAGCCTTGCCTCAGTATCCCTGATTCTTCCTCATCTGTTTTTTAATACTGTTTTTCACCTTATTACCTGTTCATTTAACTTATTTACTGTGTTTATTGTTTAATTCCATTTTTCACCACTAGTTAAGCTTCACCAGGGTAGGTTTTTTCTTCTCTATTTAGTTTGCTGATGTTTATGCCTGACACAAAAAAATAGGTACTCAGAAAATACTTGTTGAATTGATCTTTAATTATTATTGTTTTTCCCACTACTGCTTTTGAAGTTTAACACTGTTTTGTATTATCATCTAGGGTCTTTAACTTTCATAGATGTTTTACCAAAATCTAGAGGTAATTGATACCTGTATCCTTTTCTTACATAATATAAGAACTTTAAGGCGCCTTAACTCCTTTTACCTTTTCTTATATCCTCCTGACTCCAAGATATTATTATGTTCAAAATTTTTTAGATTTTAGCCTTTCAATTTGTATTATTTTATATTATCAATATTCATTTATATTAAACCATATATAACTCTTTAGGCTTTTCATTCCTTCTTGCAACTTAGATATGCCATCTGGGATTGCTTACCTTCTGCCTGAAGGTCATCCTTTAGTATTCACTTAGGGAGGTCCATGGTAACGTATTTGAAGTTTTCATTTGCCCAGAAATGTGTTTTTTTTTATCAATTTTAAAAGATATTTTTACTTAGTATAGAGATCTAGGTGACCAGTATTTTTCTTTCGGTATATTAAATCATTCCACTATAGTCTGGTTTTTCATTGTTGCTCTTAGAAAGTCAGCTGTCAGCCTATCTACTGCTCTTTTTCTCTATTCTTTAGATTTTTTTTTTTTTCGTCTTTGATGTCTAGCTTCAGTATGATATGTCTGTTTAAGGGTTTATTTTTTCTAATTGGAGCTCAGAAAGCTTCTTGATTTGGTGGATTGTTGTCTTTCTAGATATGATTCTTTTATATATTTCTCCTTCATGCTTTTTTTTTTTCTGTTCATATCCGAGCTACAACTGTCTGCCCATGCCACAGCCACAGCAACACCAGATTCGAGCCACATCTACAACCTGTGCAGCAGTTTACTGCAATTCTGGATCCTTAACCCACTGGATCCTTAACCTTAATCTGTGAGGATTAGGGATCCAAACCCTAATCCTCACAGAGACGACATCGGGTCCTTAACCTGCCAAGCCGCAATGGGAGCGCCTCTCCTTTTTTCTTTTTACTTTCAGTAATTTTGATTAGGCCCGTTATATTCTCTTAATTCTTTCTGAATATCTCAAACTTTCTTTCATACTTTCTATTTCTTTATCTCTCTGAGTGCATCCTGAATAATTCCTTAGGGTATTTCATTTCACTAATAGTCTCTTCACCTTTGACTAATCTGTTGTTAAACTTGTCTGATAGTTTTAGATTTCAGTTACTGTGCTTTTTATTTCTAGAAATTTTTATTTGGTTCTTTTATTTTAAGTATCTGCCTTCAAAATATTTTTCAGCATGGCTTTATTTCTTCAAACATAAACGTACTATTTAAAATCTTCATCTGATAATTCCATTGTCTAAAATCTTTGCAGTTTTTTTTCCCCCCCTGCAATTAGATATTTCTTTTTTTTTCTGACCATGCCTGCCAGGCCAGAGGTCGAAGCCACACTGCAGCAGCGACCCAGACTACTAATAGCATTGAATCCCTCACATGCTGCACCACAAGGGAACTCCTAGTTATTTTTCTTCTTTTTTCTTTTTCTTCTTTTTTTTTTTTTTTTTTTTTTTGCTTTTTAGGACCACACCTAAAAAGACATATGGAAGTTCCCAGGCTAGGAATAGAATCACAGCTGCAGCTTGAATTTCCCAGCCTACACCATAGCTCACTGCATTGCCTGATCCTTAATCCACTGAGTAAGGCCAGGGATTGAACCTACGTCTTCATGAATACTGGCCAGGTTCCTTACCACTGAGCCACAATGGGAATTCCTCTTTTTTTTCTTTTTGAGTTATCCATTTTACTTGGGGAGTTAATTGTGAGAGTTCTTTGAGGCTTAGTATCAAGGTGGTATGTTCCCCAGAAAAAATTTGCTTGTCTGCAACATTAAAGGATCTGTGTTTGGAACCATTTCAATCCAAATCCATGATTTTATTAGTTTTCCTTTGAACTTCTAGGAACTGTGAATTTAGGCTGCAAATTTTCGTGAGAGCTTGCTTATGGTTAGAACTTTTCAGGAACTTTTTTATCCCTTTGGAAGGCAGGAAGGCAGCTTGCTTTGCAGTCTTCTTAGGATGGGAGGAATAGGTAAATGGGATGGGCTTACACTTGTAGATTAATGCTATGTTGACTTCCTTTCCTTGGGTTCACCTTGGGATTTTCATCTTGTGTATTACCTATGAGACTGGTAAAAACCAAGCTATTTCACAAGGTTAGATTTTTGGCTTGTTTATTCCCAACCATCTTGTTAGCTGTTCGTTTTTTTTTTTAAGATCTTTTTATTCTTTCATTGGTCATATTTGCAGTCAGGTTGGTCTACATTATTTACTCTGCTACTGTACCCACATTTTTAAAAAAAACAGAATTGTGCTTTTTTTTTCATAGTGCATACTTTTTGTAATATTTTAAATGGCTCTGTATTTTTGTCTAGTGATTTGTAATTTATTGAATCATTCTCCAATTTAGACATTAAGCTTGTTTCTTTAGGGTTTTGCTATTATAACTAACAGTTGTAAACTTAAATGTTAAGATGTTATCAATTAATTTGTATTGCCGTATTGCTGTTGTGATGGTACATTTTTCAGATGTAAAATACATATTCTTATTCATTCAAATCTTAAAACATTTTTCTTAAAAGTTTGTGTAATCTTTTCATAAAGATACTAACTCAGTGTCTAACAGATTACTTTGCTAGACTGTTTTTATTTTTGCTTATTCAAGGAGTATAGATTTATGGAAACTTCACAAATGATTCCTTTGTCACATATTAACAAATGTTCTTGTTAATCATATTTTACATGGAAACAGTTATTTAACATTCGGCCGCCTTGGCAATTGTTTCTCAATTATTTCATTTATTGCTATTTAGTGGTTAATGAGCGTTACCTCAAAAAATTTCCTCATTTCTCTAAAACCTATTGCAAGTCTTGTGCCTCACACCACCCCCAGAGCCATGTATATTAGTCTCTTTGTTGTGTTTAAAAAGTACCCCTCTTGACCTGCCCACAGGTATCAGTGGCTTTAATTAACATTTACTTCTCTCACATGAGTGACACTTAGACAGCTGTGAGTCCGCTTCTGCAGCCTCCCTTCATGTGTCTTTTTTTTTTTTTTTGTCTTGTTGTTGTTGTTGTTGTTGTTGCTATTTCTTGGGCCGCTCCCGCGGCATATGGAGGTTCCCAGGCTAGGGGTCGAATCAGAGCTGTAGCCACCGGCCTATGCCAGAGCCACAGCAACGCGGGATCCGAGCCGCGTCTGCAACCTACACCACAGCTCACGGCAACGCCGGATCGTTAACCCACTGAGCAAGGGCAGGGACCGAACCCGCAACCTCATGGTTCCTAGTCGGATTTGTTAATCACTGCACCACGACAGGAACTCCCATGTGTCTTTTTGATTGAGGCTCCAGACTGAAGGTGGCACTACATTTGAGACATGGCATTCTTGTGGCGAGAGTGAAAAATAGAACTAGTATAAACCCCTAATGCCTCTTAATAGAAGCAGTGTATGTTATACCTGCCCGTGTGTTCCTTTCACATGATCGAGAGTGAGTGTTGCATAGAAATGTGTGCTTCTCCTGCGGGAGGTACTGCAAGTCCCATGACTGGCTGGAGTTGTGTGGAAGAGCCATGTGGAAGGCAGCTATGCTCACCACTATGCTACCAACGCTTCTAAGAGTCAAGTGAAAACCATAATGCAGTCTACCATATCTCGTATGTTTAACTTTCTAGTGTAAATTTTCACCTTAACTCATATCCATATTGAAGCCTTTTTGAGAAGTCTTCCTTTATGCCTTAAATATAGCTATTTCTGTTGTGAAAGTGAATCATTTTTCCCTGTGATGTTGAGCCCACTTGAATGTAAGTTTAGCAAGGGGAGAGACTTTTTGTCTGCTTTATTTGGTGCTTCCTCAACACTAGAAGAATGCTTGGCTCCTTGTGTCCTCTCAGTAAATACCTGCTTCTCTTCTATTTCATCACTCTGTCAATTATTCTCATTTTTTGTGTCTTCATTTATTGTCAGTTCTCTCTGCTAGTTCTGTCCCCGAAGTCTTTTAATGACTGTATTTTCTTTAATTATTTTAGTAAATCGCAGTTCGTATTTAACAGATTTTGCTAAATAATCCTCCTCAGTGAAGAGAATAAAACTCTTCTAACTCCTCTGGAAAATATAGCTTACATTAGTCTTCCTAAAAATATGCCCATCACCCTATCATTTAAAAAAACCCAAACTCCCTTTGACTCTTACAGTCTAGCGTCTCGCCGTTGCTCTAAAACTGTTCTTTACCTTGCACGTCTTTCACTCTCTTTGACTTCCATTGAGTCCCCTCTCCTCTTAAACTCTGTGTCTCTAGATCCTGAGGGACTATAATTCACAATTGTCTTCTTTCCTCCCTCCCTTCCTCCCTCTTTTCCTTCCTCTTCTATTTTTAAGGCTGTTCTACTTTTCTCTTTTTCTTAGAATATTCCTCTTGCTTCCTCTCACATAAGTGTACTAATACCCCCAGCTTCTAGTTATAGCTTTCTTCATTTCTTGCCTTGTGCCCTTTTTGGTGGCGCTCTCATTTATATGGCATTCACATTTGTTTATATATAGATGATTTACAAGTCTGTGTCTTGCAATAGTTAGAAATTCTGAGTTTGCCCCCTCATTTCCACTTGTAGGCATTTCCATCTGAATGTTTTTCTGTCTCCTCAACCTCACCATGTCCAAAACCAAATTGTTTTCCTACTAGTATCAACTCCTCCATTGGAACTAACTCCTCTTTCCTCTTTTTGTTGATGGTGCACAGTCATGCTTCTGAAAGGAGAGGGAATACCAGCCTTTGTTTAGCATTTGGTGCACACTAAGCACTGTGCTTTTTGATTACTTCTGTCTAGCTCACATTTTACCTCCTGAGAAACTGCCAAACAATCACAGTGATCCTTTGCGATCTCTTTGTCTTAGAATACTTGCAGTATGTTTGTACTTAAACCACCAGATCCTCAGCATGTGTACCTCCTATAGTTCATACTTTTAGTTTGTAAAGCCTCTCAAAGGCAAGGATATTTATCTCATATTTCTTCTTAGCAGCACAGTGCCCCACAGGCACAGTACAGTTTAATAAGTATTTGACAATTTAATATTATTTGATATTTATATAGAACAGTGCTCTAAAAAAGGACACGAATATCAACCAAAATAACAAAACTAAATAAACTAAAACAACATAGCAAACTAATAACTCAAAATTAGATAATATTTTTGCGGTACCCTTGAACCTTGAACCCAGTTGAAAGGGGTTAGCCTCTGGAAGTGGAAGAGGCCCTTACACATTAAGGATCACTGGTTGAACAAATCTTTATTCTGTAACAGAATCTCTTTATCAATAATATACCCTCATAGAGCCATTTTATGTTGCTTTGATAACCATATTTAATTTTTTTTTTTGTCTTTTTGCCTTTTCTAGGGCCGCTCCCTCACGGCATATGGAGGTTCCCAGGCTAGGGGTCGAATCGGAGCCGTAGCCACCGGCCTACACCAGAGCCACAGCAATGCAGGATCTGAGCTGCGTCTGCAACCTACACCACAGCTCAGGGCAACGCTGGATCCTTAACCCACTGAGCAAGGCCAGAGATCGAACCTGCAACCTCATGGTTCCTAGTCGGATTCATTAACCACTGAGCCACGACGGGAACTCCTGATAACCATATTTATAGAAGTTAGCATATTTATTTTAACTTCTTTTCTCTATCAGGTGCACCAGGTATAATTTCCTCTCCATATGCAGGGGCTGCTGGATTTGCCCCAGCCATTGGATTTCCTCAAGCTACAGGTGACTAACTCTTTTAAAGTTGAATTTGAAATGATTTTTTAATTGTGGCCTGTATTTTCTAGGAACTTATGAAGATGAAAAATATTACTATATTTAAAGGATTTACAATAAAAGCACTGTGTGTATCAATCTTGGAAGTGGCTCCTGTACGAAGTATGAAGCACAGCTTCCTTGTGGTTATAAATAATTCTCTGGTTCCATTCTCAACCCCAAAATTCTGTTGTATGTTCTGCATCATTTATACTTGCCACTGGCACAGATAGCTATAGATTAACTACATTAAATAACCTTAGACTTGCCTTTTTGGTTATGTAAAATATATGAGCTGCTTGCTAATGAGTTTATCAGTTACATATTAAACAGACTTCTGTCTTGTTCATCTTTGTGTCCTTAATGCCTTTGATGGCATCCAGTACATACTGTGCAGTCAGAAAACATTTGAATTGATAAGCATTTACTATTAACCTTATTTGTAAGTCCTTTTTTTCATTAATGAGTTCAGAAGACTACTGTAATGGGTATACATGCTTTTTTATTTCAGGGAATATGTATAGATATGTGTATGTGTGTATTTTTTTTCTTTAGCTAATGGAAGTAATTAAGGGATAGTAGTTGGAAGATACTTTGATAATGACTCTCTGACCCTTTTCAAAATAGCAAAAGAGTAAACAAAGTAGTACACAAAATTTGATCATAATTTAAGGAGAAGGAAAAAAATACTTTATGGTTTTGTCTTTAGTGTTTAATGGAAACACTTGAGGTTGGTAATGAGAAGAGCGGTGTAGTGTTAAGCCTAGTCTGCATATAACATTTACAGCTTCCAGCTGATTTATGCATATAACTGTATTTTAAATTACAATGTAGCTGTTCTCTGGCAATATTCTATATTCTGCCTTGCTAATTCTGAAAATTTTAACTGCTCTCTTCAGTGGAGAGGATGACATTAGCTAAAAAAGAGAGAGTGATTAAAAAGGTTGAGGTTTATTTAAGTTTTAGGTTTTGGGTGTTTTTTAAGATAACATGTTTAATTAAGGGAATAATTCTACCTGTCTCATTGAAATGAAAGTGTCATACATTGTTTTTATGTATTTGAAGTTCCCAAAAGTTTGATGCACATTGGAGGTAGTAATATATTGTTTCCCTCATTTTAGATATTTCTTTTCAACATGCTCTATGTATAAAACACCGTAGTAGTAGATGTTTAGAAAGAGAAAAAGAATGTGTAAATAGGGCTCCTGAGTTGATAAGACTTTGCAGGTCTAGTGAGGGATAAGCACAGTGTATATCATCTGCAGTGTAGCTAAGGTGTACTATTAGCGATAACCAATAGACTTAAAAAAGTTATTCAGAATTTGCAGGGTTGGATTGGAGGAGCATAGGAAGAGGTCATATGAAGGACTATTGAGTATAGATTTCATGGAAAAGCATCCAGCCTGACAAGGTGATCTGCACAATTTTAAAATTCAGCAAGAAGCTGAAAACACAAATAGTGGGACCTTTGAGGGAGTGTACTGTTTGGGGTATAGTATATAGTGTCAATATTCCAGTTTTGTAGACCTCTCAGTAGTTTTGCAATATCTAGGGGTAGAGAGAGCTCAGAAAATTTTTGCTACAAAAGAATATTGAATTCTGTAAATCTGTTGTTGATAGTAATAATGTTTTTTAGGGCACTTTACAAAGTTACAAAATAGTTTTCCCCATACAGAATGTCACACATTCTGCATGTATCCAGTTCACTGGTTTTCGGTATACAGCTCAGTGATTTTTAGTAATTTACAGAGTCGTGGAGCCATTACCACAGTCCATCTTTAGAACATGCATTACTACCTAGCGTGCATATTTGTGACTTCTGCTGAAGTACTTTTTAAAATATATATGTATGTATTTGACTTTATGATGAAAGCCAATATGAAAATTACATCTACTTTACAGAAATGCGCTGGATCATATCTATTTCAAGAAGCTGCAGGAGTACTGGTAGTTATAGACCTTTTGAAAGCCTGATAGCTTTTAAGACCAGTGAATTTAGTTGCTCTGTAAAGTGCAGTATAAATAATAGAGCACCATGTATGATAACGTCAAAGAATAAGGCACTCTACTTCCATACAGACTGTGGAGGCAGAAAGCTGACATTTGCTCTCCTTATGGAAGCTTTGACACATTTTCTTGTATATTTTTGCTTTTGCCTTCATTTATTTACTTGAGTTGTGTCAGGTGTTATAATTTTCCAGGTAACTCAAATATGAAATGCTTTTGATGTTTTGGAAAGGTCTGTCAGTCCCAGCTGGACTGGGTCCTGGAGCTCTTGGTCCTCTCGCAATCACCTCCTCTGCTGTCACTGGAAGGATGGCCATGCCTGGGACTGGTGGGATACCAGGAAACTCAGTTCTGCTCGTCACCAATCTTAATCCTGATGTGAGTGGAGACTGTTATTTGTAAAAAGTCTTACAGGAGAAGGTATTATAGCTTCTGATCTGGAGTTGAATTCAAATGAAAATGTTAAAGTCTATTTTAAGAATTTAAATTTTATCACAAGTATATACAGAAGCCTATAAAATCAGTGCTTTAAACACATTAAAGTCAGCTGTTGTGTTTACAAGTAAACGTATTTAAAATTTTTACTTAAGTTAGACATTTATGTTTTGTATTATCCTTTTCAAACAGCTTGTCACACCACATGGACTTTTTATCCTATTTGGTAAGTATTTTTTATATATATATATATATTTTTTGCTTTTTTAATATTATCCGTGATATGAACTGAGCTCATTACATCCTTCAGTAATATTTATTATTGCTGTGTGCTCACTAGTATGTTTGTTTGACACTGAGGATAGAAAAGCAAGGAAGACGTAGTGATTAGAGTTACAACAAAGGTTTATTAAAAGGTAAATAGAGATTGTAATGGGAACATATAACTGGGAGATATAACCCAGCTGAGGGAATGAAAGATGATGTACCGTTAGAAATAGTGGTTAAGCTGACTGGTGAAAAATGAGGATGCCTTAGCCAGGCAGAAAGGGAGGGTGAATGCCCTTTCACAGACACCAGCAGTGGGAGACAGAACTTTTGGAACATGGAAGTGAAGGAAGCCCGGTGAGCAAATTCGTGCATGATGGTACCGTTTATCCACAGGGTTAGTGAGACAGGAACGGGACGGTGAATCAGTTTGGGCCACATTAAATTTGAAGTGTTTGTGGGACATCCAGATGAAAAGACGTACCAGATTAATAAATCTGGAAATAGAGATGCATATTTGGGAGCATATGTATGAAACTGCCTAGGGAAAGTGTACAGTATGAGGAAAGAAGCTTTCTTTAACTATAGTGGTAAAATTAATTGAACACTACACAATCAGCTTTAAACACTATTTTGTTTTCTCTTTTTAATTAGGAGTATATGGTGATGTACATCGAGTGAAGATAATGTTTAATAAGAAAGAGAATGCATTGGTTCAGATGGCAGATGCAAATCAAGCTCAGCTAGGTACTAATGATTAATAATAATAATAAAGAAAACCTGTCCCTTTTGTATGTGAATTTTCCTATAAAATAAACAGACTTATAGCTAGTAAGAAGAGTAGCTCCTTTGTTCATGTCTGCATTATTTGGGTATGCTTCTGTTTTAAGATTAAAAACTATTCATTAGTCTTTGAAGTTCATTTATCTATTTGAATATATTGCCAATGTTTAGAGCTTTGACTCTAGGGTTTTTCCATTAGCTTTAAACTAATAAACATGACTTGTTTTCTTTCATTTTATTTGTTTTTTGCTTCTTTATTTGTTTTCCTTTCAAACTAAGTTTTTTAGAACTGTTGCGTAGCTTAAAAGTTTGGGCAGCTCGGAGTTCCTGTTGTGGCTCAGCGGTAATGAACCTAACTAATATCCATGAGAATGTGGGTTTCTCAGTGGGTTAAGGATCTGGCGTTACCATTAGCTGTGGTGTAGGCCAGCAGCTGCAGCTCCAATTCGACCCATAGCCTGGGAACCTCCATATGCCACAGGTGTGGCCCTAGGAAAAAAAAAAGTTTGGGCAGCTTTATAATGGTGGTGCGTGAAGGTGTCATTCCACCATCTCACAGCTATTATTATAGTAGCTATTGAAATATTAACTACTCAGATGAAATTATTTGCTTGAGATTCAACTAATTTATTTAACAACCATTTCCTGAGGATTTGTTATGTTCCAGACATTCTGGAACTTCTAGCCCTCTGCTAGGAAAATAGTTATTTTTTGTGGTTTTGCTTTTCCTTCATTATAGTAAAACAAAGTCATTTAATATGTTTCCATATGTAAGAGTTTTTCTTATTTAAAACCATTTAGACCCTCAAGCTGACAATGTAAGTTTAAATGACTAAATAAAAAGAATTTATGATAGACAATTTTATAGAGACTCTATCTTAATTTAACCCAAACTTTCCTTATTTTCTTCCTGTGCACCAGCAATGAACCATCTAAGTGGTCAAAGACTTTATGGGAAAGTGCTTCGTGCTACACTGTCCAAACATCAAGCAGTTCAGCTTCCTCGAGAAGGACAGGAAGACCAAGGTCTGACTAAGGATTTTAGCAATAGTCCTTTGCATCGCTTTAAAAAGCCTGGATCTAAAAACTTCCAGAATATTTTTCCACCATCAGCCACTCTGCATCTTTCCAACATCCCGTATGTATCTAATTAGTTACTATTTATTTAGATATTAATAGTCTATAGAATATGGTTTGAGGAGGTAAAAACCTGAAATTATTCTAATGTAGCAGTTGTCCTATTCACTAATTTCTTGTACGATAATTTATTTGCTATCATAAGAATGCTATCTCTAGGAGTTCCTGTCGTGGCTCAGTGGCTAACGAATCCGACTAGGAACGATGAGGTTGCAGGTTCGATCCCTGGCCTTGCTCAGTGGGTTAAGGATCTGGCATTGCCATGAGCTGTGGTATAGATCACAGACTCGGCTTGGATCCTGCGTTGCTGTGGCTGCGGTGCAGGCCAGTGGCTACAGCTCCAATTGAACCCCTAGCCTGGGAACCTCCATATGCTGCGGGAAGCGGCCCTAGAAAAGGCAAAAAGACCAAAAAAAAAAAAAAAAGAATGCCATCTCTCTAACCATATACTCTAAAAGTGAGAGATAGCAATGTTTTTCATTTTTCTTTCCAGAGAATTAGCAATTAGTTACCTTTCAGTTGTAAAAAGGCCAAAATACATTTATGCAGAATATTCCGTTGGTACATACTTGTTCATTCCTTCATAAAAGTAAAAACTCTTCAGTAACCAACATAGCAAGGTCAGATAATTTACATATCTAAGAATTTGGTAAAACTGAATTCTCTATTTTTACCTATAAGCTGCAAAGTCATTTAATATATAAAATTATTCTCTTGTGACCACTCTGTATTAACCATTGTTGTAGCGGACTTATTCTTTAGTCATCATCTAACTTAGAGATAGGCAGACTACAGCCCATGAGCCAAATCTATATTTTTTTTCAGGGGAGGTAAGATTGTTTTGGTTTTTTTCTTTTTGGTGGTACCCACAGCATGTGGAAGTTCCCAGGCCAGGAATTGAACCTGTGCCACAGCATTGACACTTCCAGGTCTATAACCCACTGAGCCACAGAGGAACTCCCAAATCTATCTGTTTTTGTATGACCTGTGAGCTAAGATTGATTTTTAAATCGTTAGGGGAAAAAGCAAAAAAAAAAAAAAGTGATCTGAGAAAACTTTATAAAATTAAAATTTCAGGAGTTCCCGTCGTGGCGCAGTGGTTAATGAATCCAACTAGGAACTATGAGGTTGCAGGTTCGGTCCCTGCCCTTGCTCAGTGGGTTATGGTTCCGGCATTGCCGTGATCTGTGGTGTAGGTTGCAGACGTGGCTCGGATCCCGCGTTGCTGTGGCTGTGGTGTAGGCCGGTGGCTACAGCTCCGATTCGACCCCTAGCCTGGGAACCTTCATATGCCGTGGGAGCGGCCCAAGAAGTGGCAAAAAGACCAAAAAAATAAAAAAAATAAAAATAAAATTTCACCTTCTATAATAAGGTTTCATGGAACACAGTCACATTCATTTATTTATGTAATTATCTATGATTGCTTTTGAATCCTAACAACAAAGCTCAGTAGTTACTACATAGCCATCAAAGCCATCAAAGCTTTGCCGTTAAAGCCTAAGAAGTGTACAGAATGGCCCTTTGTAGAAAAGTACCTGGTAACTCCTGTTTTAATTCTTGAAGTCCTTGACCTACAAAAATGGGAATTTTGGAGTTCCCGCTGTGGTGCAGTGGGATCAGCGGCATCTCTGAAGCACCAGATCAGATGCAGGTTCGATCCCCGGCCTGGCATAGTGGGTTAAAGGATCCTGTAGTGCCATAGCTGCATCATAGGTTGAAACTATGGCTCGGATCTGATCCCTGGCCCAGGAACTCCGTGTGCTACAGGATGGCCAAAAAAATTTTTTTTAAAAAAAGGGCAGTTTCGTGTGACTTAATTTAACACATGAAGCTTTGGAAAGGAAGGAGTAAAAGCCCTGGAGTATAGTTGTGTGCGCGTATGTGTGTGAAAAGTTGAAGACTGAAGGCATGTAGAAGGGTACAGTTTTGGGACATTTTTGAGAATAACAACGGGAGTTGAATAGGAGTAGAAAATAATTATTCAAAATAGTGTCCAAGGTCCATACTCCTAGCTAGTCTCTGGCTAGACTGCATGGAGAAACATTGAATCTGAACTAGACAGTGGCTCAAACTTCATTGCCAGCCCAGCAACTGGAGGAGTCACTCAAGAAAAAAGTCCAGGTTTCGTGCATCTAGAAATTTAGTACCTCATCACCATTGCGTCAGGGAGAGAGGCAGCGTATTTAAATACTCCTTCTCAAATACATTGATCCAGGAGCTGGTCTCAAGTTGTAGCCCCCATTGAACCTGTAGGTAGAAGAGGGGAAGGACGTTAATATTCTTTTCCACCATCTGCCAAGTTCTTGGCACTGTGCTGGTGTTTTACCTGTGTTACCTCATTTAACTTCCATTAATAGTCATCTTCTTAAAATTATGGTAAAATGCACAACCTGAATTTTACCATTTGAGCTATTTTTGAGAGTGAGTTTCAGTGTACATTCAAGTTAAGTACATTCATATTGTGCAGCCCTCACTTATATCCCGCCTTGACACAAGTGATGACAAGATGATCCTTGTCATCATCTCAAACTGAAGCTCTTTAGCCATTAAACAGCATTGGTCAGTTGACTCCCATGTGATGGACCCCTGCGTTAGTTATCTACTGCTGTGTCATACATCACCCCAAAGCTTAACAGCTTAACACAAGAGTAAATATTCATTAGCTCTTACTGTTCCTTTGGGTCAGGAATCCAGAAGTGGCTTAGCTTGGTTTTGGCTGAGTTTCTCATAAGGTTGCATCTGAAGACTTAACTGGGCGCTAGGGAATCCACTTCCAAAGTGACTCACCCATATGTCTGACTGTTGATAGGCTTCAGTCCCTCAGGTCCACAAGGACTTCTCCCTATTGTTGCTTGACTGCTTGTGCAATGCAGCTCTTTTCTTCTAAAGCTAATGATTGAAGAGAGGGCAAGGTGGAAATCGCTGTGACTTTCAGCCTCAGAAGTCATGTGTGTCATTTCTGTGATACCCCGAGGGCTACAGAGGGCATCCTTCTTCAGTAGGGGAGGGGATTACCCAAGGGTGTGAATAGTAGGAGGCAAGTGTTGTTGGGGCCATCTTAGAACCTGGTTCCCACATACTCATGTTCATAATTACCCTGAAAGTAATCGAAGATGTATTGGCCTAGTGATATACTGAAAATCTACCAGACTAGTAGTGGCAACTGCTGGATTATGGAAGATATGTCAGAGCTAGGGAAGTAGCTTTCAAAGTGCTAAACTCTACAATATTTTTTACAGCCCCTCTGTTACAGTAGACGACCTGAAGAACCTTTTTACAGAAGCTGGATGTTCAGTGAAGGCTTTTAAATTCTTTCAGTAAGTACACACTTTTAAGAAATTCGTTAACATTATTTAATATGATGAATGTTTAATGAAGTCTTCTAGGGTTGGAGAAGAGATTTGTAGGCAAAATTAATTCTATGTACTTTTTATATTTCTTCTACCATTTTCAGGAAAGATCGCAAAATGGCACTCATTCAGTTGGGATCTGTGGAAGAAGCAATCCAAGCCCTCATTGAGCTTCATAACCATGACCTTGGAGAAAATCACCACCTCAGAGTTTCCTTCTCAAAATCTACAATCTGACTTTCTTTGAATTTTTCTCCTAAGACTGGACCATAATTTCAGTAAAACCTTCAGACATAGACTGAAGCAGCTCAAGACCAATTCTGCCTCTTTCACAAAAATAACTTTTTGGATTTGATATTCAAGTATATTCAAAAAATCATGAGACGTTCTCTTTTTCCATTTTTCCCCCCTGCCAGTATGTCATCAAAGGCATGTTTTTCCTTTGTACCATAGTTGCTAAAATGAAAATAATCTTCAGAAAGAAAAAAAAAAAAAAAAACAGGAAAAAATTTTTTTCGATAGTTTTGATTCCCTATATTAAACTAAATTTAAAGAGGACAGACTTTCTTTTAGTTTGAGTCCAGTTCAGCCTTATACAACATTTCTAAACTCCTTTGTACTTTGAAATTTTAAACAAAAATTACTTGACATATGTAATTGAAGTTACTTACAACCAAGTTTTTAACTTTATGATTCAGAAGTTTGACTCCTGTAGGAAATTATATTCGCTTTTAAGTTACATTGGTTATTTGGCATATATTGTTACTTACTGAACATGAACAAATTGGGTTGTATTTGGAGCAAATTTATGAACTTGCATGTTTTCTTTCCATTTTTTTTTCCACCATAAGACACTCCTTTGCATATCTTTGACTTTTTAAGACTATTTAGAGGATGAAGTGTCTCAACTGTCTCCAGGGAAATTAAATGGAATCCAACCAGGATCTATTAAGATGTCCGAATAAGTAATAATTTTATTAGGAAAAATCATGTTTTAAATTTCAAAGTGACACTTGTCTGATAATATAATGTGATCTTGGAAAATTTAAAAAGAAAAATAATCCTACTTATAAACTACTTTTTTATAATTGTTTTCAGAAAAAAGTTTACAGTCTTAAGGAAAATATTCAGGTCTATCATATGGTTTGACAGATTTTTTAAAAGTTATTTTTGGTAAGGTCTTCTTTTAGAAAAAAATTAATCTCAAGGGTTTTTTGTACCACTATAATCTCTAATACTTATTCAGAATTACTGTGTATTTACTTAATTTCTTATTATGTGCCTTATTATGTGCTTATGATATAATAGGTTAGAGTTTTATCTAAGTATCTTGAAAGCTGTATTGTGGGCTTGGTGAGCGTTTGTTTTTTCTTTCCCTTTTTTGGTAAGGATTTTAAAGGTTTTTTTTCATTGCAATTTTAAGTGGTTTTCAATAAGTAATAGTTTCTATTCAAATTTTTGGTGCTGTGGTGTAGAGAGGGGTGGGGAAGGGGAAATGGTTTGGGGAATAGCTCAGTGCACACCTGTGGGCCTCTTCACATTTTGACCACTAGCCGGTTAATAGCATATCAATTTGGGGCTATAAAATGCACTCCTGGTTTCTGGATGTTGTCTGATCTTTATCACCCTTTAGAATTTGTCTCAGGATTACTTGTTTTTTGTCACATACTCAAGAACTTGCTTTTCTTTGTTAATGTAACTTCATTACCAAGTGCCCACATATACAGAGGATGAGAAGGGGGGTGTTCTTTCTCATACTCTGTCCCTCTTTCTTTTTGGTTGAATGTAAGAGTACATTTTAATATTGCCTCAGTGATTGTATAATGTAAAGTTACTTCTTTTTAATTAGCTACTTTGCTTTTGTTAATTATCCCTTCAGTGCTTGATCATATTTTTTTAAAGCAGAATTTGTTAAAGGGTCATTTTTGTCCACCCTTTTTACACTTTTCAGATTCTCAGAGTGGCTCATCTCACGTTTTAAAAGAATATCTCAGTCTCTTTGCTCTAGTCCAGCCATTAATTTGAACACAGGAAGATTTTTACAAAAGAAATTTTACAAAATATTGGAGACTGCAAAAGACCTTTTAGGCTGTTAAAAGCAGAATTCACTCAACGCTGAGCAACAGTTATTTGATAGAATACGAAGGAGGACACTCAATTGAGACCTTTCAAATGGCTTGGTTTTCGATTGGCTGATAGGTATAATCATTGATCTAGTTTGTATTTTTTCACTTCTGAAATTTATTTTTACCAAAACACTGCGTAAGAGGGAAGGGGGAAAAAACAATTTAAGAAATCTCCCAAAATTTGCTTTAGTTTTACCTTCCATGCAGACACTATTATAATTTTCATTGGTGTGTTAAATTGGGTTGTGTCACTCTTTTTTTGGGTGGGGGGGGCGGTTAGGAATTACTGTGTAGTTTTAATTTGTGGTTCTCATAACAATTAGTGTAAATGTAGCAAAAGTGTAGCAGAAGGGATATCGTAGTGGTGTTGAATGTAATTTTGAAGTAGGGAATGGCCTTTATATTTGAGAGAGAACATTTGAATCCTTTTCAGGGATTTGCGTGTATGTGTGTATAGGTAAGTGTATATACATACATACACCCTTCTAATATTGTACATACATATGCACATGACATACATTTTAATTTATTGACAAAAATGAAATTAAGATTCGGAAAAGTGAGATTTTGTTTGAATTAGTGTTTGGAAACCATCAGTTTATGTCTAAAGTTCACTGTAGCACGTGGATGTTGTTCATGTCGGGCTCTTTGCTCTCTGAATTATAGAGGTCCACAGTATTTGTGTTGATGTAGTTTCTGTAAAAAATACCAGGGTAGTGGAAAAGCTAGATCTTTGTAATTTTTGGTTTGACATGCATTTAGTTAATATCATCTAAGCAATGTTTATTTTTGCTGTTTGAGCTGTCATAGTATCCTATTTTTAAGTTTATTTACTTTAAGGAGTATTATCATTAATGGAGGTGTCTAACTTTGACACAAAATATATATATTCAGGACTTTAAAAAATAGCAGTACACGTTTAACAGTAGCAATTTATGCCAAAAAGTTTTACTTCTGAGATTTAAATAACTTGCAGAACTGTAAATTGTGTTGTGTGTGAGTTACAATCAGAAAAATAACCTTAATAATGTGATAACTTACTGGAGAGTACCAGAATTACCCAGTAGCTCCTCCAGAATGCCATAAATTCTTCGCTGACTAAATATTGTGACGTTATTTATAGTTATGTTTTTGATTTTGTTGTTGAAAGTCGCAGAGCTCCCTGTTTTTAGAGATAGAATTTCTGCCTGTCTAGTTCCACATGGAAGGAATGCCTTTTTTTGACTCCACCTAGGATGGTGATCATAGGTTCTGCCTCAGTTGATTAAAAGTAACTCTCATGAGTGTTTCTGTTCAGTTTTGTATAAACTTTTGAAAGCTCCCATGTCATTAGACAGCAAAGTTTATACATGGAGTATGTTATCATGTAATTCCTCTTCTGTTCCACTAAATATTTTTAGACAAAATATGACAAGCTCAAAAGTAGGTGTTCCCCCCAATGAGTCATTTAAAAACCCTGTTTGCCAAACTAGCAGCCTATCTCTTAGAAAATTTAGTGTGTACTGCTATTTTTAAAACCAAAAGACAGCATGACTGCACAACAGCATATTTCTTAGCCTTTCCTTTGTCTTGATCTGTTGTTGACAAGAATAAAACTGCCAGACTTAAAATATTCTACTATTGTGCTGGAAGATATACAATTTAGATTGCACAAAACTTTTCCTTTAAAGAAACATAACTCAGCTGTCTTTTAAGAGCTGTGTTGTTATCTACAAGACTCTTTGCAGTCTTTTTTCAGAGCAAATTTTAACAGCTAGTTGCGAATGGTTTAAAAAATAAAAAATTACTGAAATATTAATTTGGGGGGTTTTATAGAGGGAGAAAAACAAAACAGGACCAAAGTTTATGTGCCTTCTTCAGTAGTCTTAATTGATCTTTTCTTCCTATTTGAGACTAAGGTAGTATCAGTATTCTGGTTTTCAGGAAATACATACTGTATAGTTTTAAAAGAATGTTATCCCACAAACCATCCATTCAAGCAAACACCTGTAACTGTAAAGTGAGGTCTCGGTTGCACTTTTTGCCTTTATCACATAATACTCATTTTATTGCATTGTGCAGATCCAAGAACAGAGCTGCTCTAATCTTCGTGGTAGTCATCTTAGTTTCTGTAACCTGAGGCATATGTTCCAGAGAACAGGGATATTTATCTGGTCCAGTGACCTTGGTGATAATAGTCATGATTGAAAGCTGCTTATGGCCAGCTTGAATCAGCACTGTAAACAGATTTTTGTTGTTGTTATGTTATTTTTAGTTCTTGATTCTATGTAGTAGTTGTAATAATAAATATTTAAATAGCTATTTTTGATGTCATTTTAAAAAATCATGCTCCGGCCTTTTTTCCCCCCTTCCATTGTTACCCAGATCTTTAAATAATTCATCCCATATCCAAAACGTACTAATTATAAAGATTGCAGACTAAGCAAAGTTTTGCATCAAAGTGTCACCTCATTGCTCTGACCAAAGACTGACTGTTCTGGTTTTAACTCCTTTCTGTTAAGCATTTTTTCCCAAGCTCCTTTCTGAAAGAAGATCCAATGCAAAGCGGCCTTTCCTTTGTATTTTCTATTGGTGAATAGACTACTTTAAGAGAGTGGGAGTTTAATATGAACAGAATGGATTAGGATGACAAAGGTTTGATGGGCATTTTCAGTACTGTATTTAAGAAAAAAAATAGCACAGCCAGGCGCCTCTGACATTGTCTCGTGTTTTACGTGGTCTGTTCATAAAATTCCCTTTTTTCAGTTTATAAAAGTGTTCACCTAACAGAAGAAAATGCTGTAAATATTTGTAACAACGTTTTTTTAAACCAGGCCAAAAAAGAAAATGATAAAAAAAAACAACGGTTTTTGGGAACAAGTAACATATAAAGTGGTTTTATATAAAACATCAATTGTCTTGTATATTTTGATAAGCAGCAGTACCAGCTTTCATTTGTAACACAGTTTGTGTCATTGGAAGAAAAGGATTCTGTGATTTGTTGAAGTGAATTATGTTATAAATGCAAAGAGAAGATAAAATATTAAAAACATATTTTCTAAGTGTGTAGTGCATGGTTAATTCAAGCTTCTGTACACTACAGTATATTCCATTTTCGTTCAGTTTGTACATTTGCTATTACTTGATATCTCTAATCTCTTTTCCTAACAAGTATAGTGTTGTAGCATGCCTTTTAATAAATGTCATGACATCTGTACTCTCTTAAAATTTCTCTGTGTTCTTGTCTGTACTTTGGGTTTCCCCTTGTCTTACCTGTAATTCTAATGATGTCATATTTTCTTTTCTTTCTCATAGCTATCCATCTAAACCTGTTTTAGTTAGAGAATAACAAGCACATATTCACATAACTTTGAAAAATCCGAGTTCCCGTTGTGGTTCAGTGATATCGAACCCAACTAGTACCCATGAGGACTCGGGTTGATCCCTGGCCTTGCTCAGTGGCTTAAGGATCTGGCATTGCTGTGAGCTGTGGTGTAGGTCACAGACACGGCTTGGATCCTACATTGCTGTTTCTGTGGTGTAGGTCGGCAGCTACAGCTCTGATTTGACCCCTAGTCTGGGAACATCCATATGCCGTAGATGCAGCCCTAAAAAAAAAAAAGGCTGAGTAAACCTAAGTCTACTAGTTACCTCAGTTCTCATTTTGAGAAACAAAGTGCTATTCTAATCATCCTACAGTGTAGCTGCTTCAGTGGCATGCCCCCTTTAGTACAAGTCCAGGTTGGCACATTTGCATGAGTGCTGTCTTTCCCTCTCTCTGTGTATCTGTCTCTCTGTCACACATGCGCACGCACACACACCCCCACACAATAAACGTGCAATGCCAAACAAGAGATGAAACACTTTCCAGTTCAATTTTTGGCTTCTGTAGAGAATTAGTACTTTGCAACATGAGGTGTCTCAAACCTAGTTTGTGGTTTTGGGCTTTTTGTTGTTGTGTTTTGTTTTTGTTTGTTTGTTTGTTTGTTTGTTTTTTGCTTTTTAAGGCCACATCCATAGCATATGGAGGCTCCCAGGCTAGAGGTGGAATCAGAGCTACAGCTGCCAACCTACGCCACAGCCACACGGGAGCTGAGCTACATCTCAGACTTAATACCACACAGCTCATGGATCCTTGACCTGCTGATTGAGGACAGGGATCAAACCTGCATCCTCAAGGACACCAGTTGAGTTCATTAGTGCTGCGCCACAACAGGAAGTCCCGTTTGTGTTCTTTTTAATTAAAGAATTACACAAGTTACCAGCTGCTGCCTGTATATTGCTTTTCCTTAGACAAATGTTTTATTTCTAGATTCTTTAAAGCATGATTGGATTCTAGGAGTCTAAGTAGTTCATTTATTTTAATCTTTTATTCTAGGATCTTTTGGAAGTGGGAATTTTTGTGGGAGGGGGTTTTTAATGAAATAGGAAAGTAGGTAACTGCTACTGATCTTTGCTGGCTCAGTAAAATCTTGTCAGCGTGAATGGAACTAGATCAGTTTTTTTTTTAAGCTTAAGAGACTTTTTTAATCAGGAAAAGATAAAATAATCCTATGCCCAAATAGGTTTTTATAAACTTGCTTGACAGTGAAATGATTATTTACATAGCAGAGGCTTATAACCGCCATGAGAGTCACACAGTTGTGAGTGCAAATGGATCTAAGAGCCCACCTAGTTTGAGTTTCCACCATTGAAAGATGAGTGGCTCAGAGAAGCGGCTGACTCACCCAAGGCTACGTGCCAGTTAATTGCAGAGTGTGGATTAGAACGCAGGTCTCTGCATTGCACCCAGGTGTTACAGTTCTATCCTACCGAGTGCTGTGAAGGTTATGGCTTTGAAGGTCTGTGCATGGTGCTTATACACTCTTCTGCGATCTGCCAAAACCAATTTAAAGGCATTGCATAAGTGGTGGGGGTGTTTCTACTGAAGGGTAAAAATGCCCACCTACTTCTGGAAAGTTTAAAAGTATAATTTCAAGTCATCAGTTGGAGAAAACTAACTCAAAAATGTAGTTACTGTGTTTGCTAGGGCTGATGAGGTCCTGCAGACGGGGCATCTCAAACAACAGAAATGTATTTTCTCCAGTTCTGAAGGTTAGAAGTCCAAGCTAAAGATGTCAACAGGATTGATTTCTTCTGAGACCTCTTTCCTTGACTTGTGGGTGGTCATCTTCTCCCAGTGCTTTCACGTGGTCATTGCTTTGTGTGTGTCTGTCCTAATCCCCTCTTTCAATAAGGTAACTGTTTGTATTAGATGAGGGTCCTTCCATCTGACCTCAGTTTACCTTAATTACCTTTAAATGCCTTTTCTCCAAATACACATTCTGAAATAATGGGGTTTAGGACTCGAACAGAACAATTTTGAGGGGACACAATTCAACCCTTAACCCTTTTCAGCAAAAATTATCCCCCAGCTCACCAAGTACTAACTGGACCAGAATTGAGCCAGGCTCTGGGAAAGATGTTGAAGAGTTGGGGATATGGTGACTTGCCTTTTAGAACCGTGTAATCTAGCGGAAATATCAGTTTAAATCCATGTCAGATAGTTTTAAACTCTTGCCTTCAATGGGAAGCCCCCCAAATGGATCATGAGGCCTCTACCTAGGCCATTCCAATTGGAATACATATGACTAAAGCTATCCTACAGCAAATTATGAATATGTAGTAATACACATCCTGCAATAATTATCTCAGAAATTAGCCATTTCAGAGCAATTATCATTCTAAAACATATGCCACTACTTGAAGAACAGTTGCAAAAATAATCAAAAAGATACCATCAAATAAACTCCAATTTTTAATGCCCAACATTTGTGTAGATAATTGAACTGAGAATCTGTGCTAGAAATAGAAGAATTAAATCCACTTTGTTCACTATGTGACTCCTCATCAATGATCTTTTTTTTTCTTTTGTGGGCCTCCCATGCAGCATACGGAAGTTCAAAGGCTAGGGGCTAAGTCAGAGCTGCAGCTGCCAGCCTACACCACAGCCACGGCAATGCCAGATCCAAGCTGTGTCTGCAAACTACACCAACAGCTCATGGCAACACCGGATCCTTAACACACTGAGTGAGGCCAGGGATCAAATCTGCATCCTCACGGTTACTAGTTGGGTTCGTTATTGCTGAGACACAATGGGAACTCCATTTTTTCTCTTGTTTCAATGAATTTTTTTTCCTACTTTAACTTCTAATGGAAATTTTTTCACTATATGATTCCATCAAAACAATTTATGCTGAACTGATAAAATCCTAGTAACAGTTTTCTTGGAATTTATTGCATTTGTAATCATTGGGTGTAGATATAGAACTCCTATCTCTGCTGGAATAAAAACGTATGAGTAAGCAGGAAAAGCTAGTATTTCTAATATTCCATGAAGACCCCTGTATCTTTTTTTTTTTTTTTTTTTTTTAATGGCTACACCCACGGTATATGGATGTGCTGGGGCCAGGAATTGAATCCAAGCTGCAGCTGGGACCTATGCAGCTGGGGCAAGGTTGAATCCCTTAACCAGGAATACCAGGCTGGGGATCAAACCTGCACTTCCACAGGGACCCAAGCTGCTGCATTTGGGTTCTTAACCTACTGTGCCACAGCAGGAACTCCCCTGTATCTATTCTCTTTCATTTTTATGTTTGTTCTAAGGCTATAGACAGGGTAACAAGAAAAACTCCATGTTTTTTTTTTGTTGTTGTTGTTATAAATTGCCTACAGATTAAGTGAGAACCCGTGTCCTTGTTCTGTTCCTAAAGTTGCAGGATTATCTAAGTCCTTGGTCTTGAAGAAAACAAGTGTCAAATTCTAACCTGTTAAGAGATTGTCTTTAGCCAAATGAAAGCTGGTATTATATTTATATTAGACAAAGTACGCATTAGGGTATCTGGCCGCTACGAAAGAGAAATTTCATGATATATTTTTATAATGGAATAGTTTATACAAATGAACACAATAAAGCTACATAAAAGCTACTGCTCCGGGAAAAGCTACAACTACTGGGGAGGATCTGACAGATGTGATGTTGAACAAAGGAAGTCATACACAAAAGAATATAGAATATACAATTCTAATTACATCAAGTTCAGAAAAGGGGTAATGGTTACCTTTGGGAAGGAGGTAATTTAGGGCATGAGGAGACGTTTCTGGTGTGTGGTTAATGTTTTATTTCTTAACCTTTGTACCAGTTACCCAGGAGTGTTTACTTTCTGATAATTCATTGTACACTTAGGATTTGTGCATTTATCTGTGTATTGTACTTCAATTAAAAGGATTTTGAAAAATGATTGTAACTGAGCAAGGGGCAATAAACCATTCTCCTTTTTCTCAAATCAGCTAATCATCCTATCCCTTAAGAAAGGCCATGTTACAAAGTACTCAAGATACCGTATATACTTTCATTGCAACTCTTTTTTTGTTTGCTTTTTTGTGTTTTTTTTTGCCATTTCTTGGGCCGCTCCCTCGGCACATGGAGGTTCCCAGGCTAGGGGTCTAATTGGAGCTGTACCCACCGGCCTACGCCAGAGCCGCAGCAACACGGGATGGGAGCCTTGTCTGTGACCTACACCACAGCTCACAGCAACGACAGATCCTTAACCCACTGAGCAAGGCCAGGGATTGAACCTGCAACCTCATGGTTCTTAGTCGGATTCGTTAACCACTGCGCCACGACGGGAACTCCTCATTGCAACTCTTTCCCACTTGTGTGTGTACAGCATCTATGATGATCCTTAAGTAGATCAATTAATATTTAGGGATTGCAAAATGGCAACAGTCTATCCTTTTGTGTGTTGTCTTTGGATTATTTTTATGTAAAAAGAAAAACTTCCCCCTTCCAACCATTTGGTTACTCTGAGGTACAGTCTTTACAGGAAAGAAAGAGAAATGCTTGATTCTTTCTCTTGCCCACTTTTGAAATAATTATTTTATTTCCTATCATGTTCCAAAAATTTGGTTACTTTTTTTTTGAAAGGCTGTGTTTTTATGGAAAGTTTCAAACATTTGTAAAAGTAGAAAGACTAAGATAATGAAACTCATGTTCTTGTCACCTAAATTATACAATTCATATTCAATATTTTATCTTCTCTAACCCTAGTCATTCTTCTCTTCTACTTGGAAGATTATTAACTGTTAATTCATTTTATATAGTAGTTTTCTTTTTCCTTTCTTTCTTTCTTTTTTTTTTTTTTTGGTTTTTAGGGCCATACCAGAGGCATATGGATGTTCCCAGGCTAGGGGTCTAATTGGAGCTACAACTGTTGGCCTACACCACAGCCACAGCAATGCCAGATCTGAACCATGTCTGTGACCTACACCACAGCTCACAGCAATGCCGGATCCTTAACCCACTGAGGGAGGCCAGGGATCAAACCCGCAACCTCATCGTTCCTAGTCAGATTCGTTCCTACTGTGCCATGATGGGAACTCCTATATAGTAGTTTTCAAACTGATAAAAAGTTGTTTACAATATTTTAAAGTTGCCTAGTCGGCAATTATAGCCAATTTTTTTTCCACATTGAGATACAAGTGTTTATTGAATTAAGCAAACACAAATGCATTTTTTGATTGGTTACAGAATATTAGTGAATGAATGAAACATGTCCCACTTAAACACTAACAGTTGGTGAGAACTGTGAAAAATTGGAGAATATCCACTCTGCTTATAGCTGATAAAATTTGTCATGGAAAACAACATGTTTCTGATAATTGTCAGTAGTTTGTAACCTTCAGGTATCTAATAATGTCTTACCTGTACTTGAAGAGAATTACAGAATATAAGGCCTCATTGTGCATAATTATAATAATACTGTCCATAGATGAATATAAAAGATTTTAAACAATTTAAATTTTTTACAATTCCTGGGACCTTCATTTTGATAAATCCTTTCCTATGGCAGCTTCTATTCATCAAGACTTGACACATCTGCTATAAAATTTCTCATATACATTCAATAACTACCATGGACTAGAAAGTTCTATGCAAACTCAAATGTTTCATTGTGTTTTGCTCCTAGCTCTGGGGACCTGTAAGACTTAGGTTCAGCCTGCACATCACTTGGGTGCTATGTGCCAGGATTATTCACTGCCCACATATGTCATTCATTTGGTTCTCACTATTCAAAGGCAATGCTAATTATAGCCATTTTTAATTGCCTTTTTTTTTTCCAGCTGTGCCTTTTCTCTTCAACCATTTTGCCAGAAGAATTTTCAAAGATCCTGCTTTTCACTTGGTTTTGATCCCCCAAATAATTTTATTTATTAGCTCATTAATTTTTTAAAAATTCAATCTGTGATTTTATTTTGTGGTTCTTCTGCATTTTTTTTTTTTCAGGGCTGCACTTGTGTCATACGAAAGTTTCCAGGCTAGGGATAGAATCAGAGCTGCAGCTGCCGGCCACAGCCACAGCCACAGCAATGAGGGGATCCAAGCCACGTCTGCAACCTACACCATAGCTCATGGCAATGCTGCAGCTTTAACCCACTGAATGAGGCCAGGGATCGAGCCCAAATCCTCATGAATACTAGCCGGGTTCATAACCCGCTGAGCCAAAACAGGAACTCTCCTTCTGCAAAAGATTTTTTTTTTTGGTGCATTAATCATAGCTGTCTGCTTTGATTGCCTTGTTTATCCTAAGGATTTCTCCTGCATATCTATCCCGTATGACAAAAACAGTAAATGTGGGCTTGAGAGTGAAATAAAACTAGGTAGGAACATGGGAGTTCCCTTCGTGGCTCAGTGGTTAACTAACCGGACTAGGAACCATGCGGATGTGGGTTCAATCCTGGGCCTCTCTCAGCTGTGGTGTAGGCTGGCAGCCGTAGCCCTAGTTTGACCCCTAGTCTGAGAACTTCCACATGCCGCGGGTGAGGCCCTAAAAAAAAAAAAAAAAAAAAAAGGTAGGAATATAAAATTACTTGGGAGGTGGGGTGGGAGGGAAGGTTTAGGATTGGCCCGATGGTTCATTCCCATACCTCTTATTCCTGTACTGCTTTAGCGCAGGCCAGGCTGGGGATTGAATTCATACCTCTCAACCTGAGCCACTGCAGTTAGGTTCTTAACCTAATGTGCCACAGTGGGATCTCCTAGCGTGGGCTGTTTCGATAGACAGATATGTTTGCTGGAGGTCCAAAGTAGTAAAACTTTTCTAACCATGCCATCAAGGAAGTATATAAAGCCCTGGTAACGTGCTCTCTTGTAGCATGATACTAGCTTACAAATTAATCCTACAGAATTTGCCTGATTCTTTGACATCTAGTGTTTTTAAACATCTCTCGATATGGTCCAAGAACTGTGGCGATGAGGCCCAAATTTTCTAGAACAAGCATAGAATCGTTGTATTTTCAGATCATGCTTCCAAGGGTTGTTTGTCTCCTTTTTCAAAAATGTAGTTCTTAGAGCTGCAGAATTACCTGCTAACTTGTGTGCTTGGCATATGACAAGTTAGCTCACTTTGAGACTAAACCATCACAAAATGAAAGCATGAAGATTAAAGAGATTACAAGTTGCTAACAATAACCCCTATTCATTACATAGAGTCTTTCCTTATATACTCATGCAGAGACCAGCATACTGCAGATTATCTATTGAATACATAAAGATTTACCATTTCCTTATAGTTGCTTGGAGCTTCTGGTGGAACCAGCCCCAATTTTTTTGCCCTTGTCAGTCCCAATCCTTCACCCCAGAAGTAAAACTACTGAGACCATTATAGATAGAACCGCAGTGCTTCTGGTGATTTTGTAAACAGCAAACTGGTTATTACAGACCGACACCTCGTCTAAACCAAGCTGCCAGCTGATCATTGAAATATACAGGGAGCTGAGTGAATTCTCACAAAGGGAAATGGGGGCCCAGCCTCAAACTATAAAAACACATTCTGTCCTCTCCACTTTAGGGCTTTGCAAGTTCGATGACAAACTCCAACCACACATCTATCTTTCAGAGTATATGTATTCACAGATCCCTAGTCTTACTGAAACCATTGCCCCTGAATTATACTCAGAGTGCACACGGATAATCACCTTGGGGAGGTTATTAGATTCTAATCTAAATGGTTTGATGTTTGATATAGGATCTTTAAAAAGACTCATCAAGTTTACAGTGGAAAGCATTCACAGTTTGTGTGTGTGTGTGTGTGTGTGTGTGTGTGTCTTTGTCTTTTTAGGACCACACCCGTGGCATATAGAGGTTCCTAGGCTAGGGGTCAAATCCAAGCTGTAGCTGCCAGCCTACAACACAGCCTCAGCAACGCCAGATCCAAGCCGCATCTGTGCCCTACACCACAGCTCATGGCAACACCAGATCCTTAACCCACTGAGTGAGGCCAGGGATCAAACCTGCCACCTCATGGTTCCTAGTTGGATTCTTTTCCGCTGCACCACAACAGGAACTCCAGCATTCATAGTTTTTGCCCTAAGATCCTTTGGATCCTCAAAATTCTCGCCTTGCCATTTCCACCTGGAAATGGAATCATGACCCTTTCCCATCCATTTTTCACCTTATTAAGGTGATTATCAATGCGTGCACTCTGTGTATGGCTTTTGCCATTAATGCCTTGTATTTTATGCTGTGGAAGGCATAGATAGCATTTTCAGAGCTGTCTGCCCCAGCTTGGTTTCCATAGGCGAAGGTGCAGACAAATCCACTTTAGCAAGTGCAGAGTAATAGAAATGATAAAATGGCATACAAATCAGTTCTCTTCTCTGTGATAAACTTGGGAACTATTTCATCCCTAAATTCTCCAGTGTGCTTTTTAAAATGTTTTCCTATGTAACTGACTCAAACTTGTGTTCTCTTCAACCTTATTGGGATTTTTTTCCTGGCAAAGACTCAATATCAGGAAGGAAGAATTTTCCCCTCGGAGTTCCCCAAAGGAAATTTGGGTCTATCTCTGACATGAGAAGTTAGCCTCAATTTATCCTGCAGCTGGACTTGTTTTTCTTGGAAGCCGGTCTCAAAATCTTCATCCTTTAGAACACCATCAAGATGAGAAAATGAGAGGACATTTTGATATCAACTTGAAGAATCTAGAAATGGATTTTCATTATACATGCTTCAAGGAACCAGCAAGGTTGGTATTTGAGCCTTCATAGTTCAGATTCAGTGTCTTTTAGGGTTTCAGTTCTATGTTCCAGGCGAAACAAGCTCCACTGTTAAGTTAGGCTTTTTCGAAAGGTTTGCGCAAGTTTGCAAAAGTTCGCCTCACCCCAAAGTAGAATAATAGTTTCTGAAGTATCCAAGTGAATAGTTCTGTGAGCACCCACAAACTTCCCTATGGAGCTGAAGGAACTGGACACATTTGGCATTGTCACACAGATACTCAAAAGTCGGCTAATAATCCAGTCATTTTCTCCCCACCCCCTCATTGCCTTGATGGCTGCCAGTCCTCAGCAACCTGCCAGGGGCTCTAAAATGTACTGCAGCCACACCCACTGTTTGTTGCTCTTTTCCCCTTTCTCTCCTGTATTCAGGTTCTCATCCGCTTCTCCCTCCCCAGAGAGCTCACTCTTCCACAATCCGTTATCTGCATCCGTTGGCCCTCCTTTCCTGCGTCTTCCACCTCATCTGCTTCCCTGGATTTCCCTGTCAGCCATTTTTTTTTTTTTTTTTTTTTTTTGCCATTTCTTGGGCCGCTCACGCGGCATGTGGAAGTTCCCAGGCTAGGGGTCCAATCAGAGCTGCAGCCACCAGCCACAGCCACGAGGGATTGGAGCCTTGTCTGTGACCTACACCACAGCTCACGGCAATGCTGGATCCTTAACCCACTGAGCGAGGCCAGGGATCGAACCCTCAACCCCATGGTTCCTAGTCGGATTCGTTAACCGCTGCGCCATAACGGAAACTCCTCCCTGTCAGCCTCTGAACCAGGCTCAAGTCTCTTCCATCTTCAAACCAGGAAATAAACCTGCCCAGGCTCCTTGGCCGACCATCTACACGCATCTTCCCCTTCTCAGCCAGACTTCCAAACAGAATGGTCTCTGCTTCTTCATCTTCCTGCTTTCATCAAAGCTCCCTCTTCTGTGCATCAGAAGAACTCAAAATCCAGAGTTCCCCCAGTGGGTTAATGATTGGGCTTATCTCCGTGGAGGCACCGGTTTGATCCCCAGCTGGTCCCGGTGGATTAAGGATCTGGCCTCGCTGCAGCTGTGGCATAAGTTTCAGCTCCAGCTTGGATTCAGTCCCTGGCCAGGGAACTTCCATATACTACGTGTACAGCCGGAAAAAAAGAAGAGAACTCAAAAATCAAAACTTCCTTATTTTAAAATAAAAACCTGCACTCCGCTTCAAACAGAGAACACTGACGTTGTGTTTGCAATTGGAACTGTGGCGCAGATGGTACCAAACACATGATGCACATGTTTGCCGAGGTCCCTCTTGGTCCAATAGCTTGTTTTGAATGCTCTGTCATTCCATAGTCTCCACATGCCTGTCAGCCTAGAGTCTCATACTCAAATCTCTGTATTTTTTATTAGGAAGTGAGGGTTTTTTAGTAAAATAAAAATATTTTCTATGCTCCCTCCCCCCGCCCCAATCTGAGACTCTGATATTTGCCCTTCCCACTCCCTGGTGAGAATAAACCACTGATCCAGAGAGATTAACCATTTAGGGAGATAGGCATTCCCGTCATGGTTCAGAGGAAAAGAATCTGACTAGGAACCATGAGGTCTCAGGTTCGATCCCTGGCCTCGCTCAGTGGGTTAAGGATCCGACTTGCCTCGAAATGTGGTGTAGATTCGGCTTGGATTTGGTGTTGCTGTGGTTGTGGCATAGGCTGGTAGCTACAGCTCCAATCAGACCCCTAGCCTAGGAACCTCCCTATGCCGTGGGTGCAGCCCTAAAAAGCAAAAACCAAAACCAAAACAAAAACCGAAAACATTTAGGGAAAAATAATTCCTTCTTTCGTGTAAGCCGACTATGGACCCAGATTTTCAGCGTCAGTGGTCGTGACACCCCAGAAAGTATAGCTGATTAGAATACAAACACAGCCTTGCAATTAGGGGCTCTGAATGCCGGGTGACCTTTTCTCTCACAGTGGAAATGTCATTGTCATGTTTCCCTTTTAATTTGTGACTAAGAATGAATGTCATCACCCACCATCTCTTGCTCAGAAGAGATTACCAGCTGCTGTATAAATAACACAGCTACAAGTAATTCAATTCCCCAAGATTGCAGAACTCTAAGGGGAGGTGATCCTTTATTGAAGGAATAATGGAGATAAAACTTGGAGAAGTAACATTTTTGGTGAGACTAAGGCAAATATGAAGATACCTTCTGGCTCCAAACTCAGGGAATTACTGGCCATTCATTCAGCACATGCTAAAGCCCTTACTATGTGAGGTCCTGTGGTCACAAGGTCAAATAAGATAAGGCTCCTTGCCCTGTGAGAGAGGGAAAAATAATTAAGCAGGATTTACTAAACACTGTAAGAGAGCGGCTTATAAAACACCAGACAGAGGGGAAAGAGCCAGAGTGAAATCTGGGCAGGGTCTTGAATGATGTAACAGTCAAGAGAGTCTAGATGATGCTGTGATAACAGATAAACCCTAAAAATTCACAGCTTCCAACAATAAATAAAAGTTTATGAGCGCAGCAGAAACAAAGGGTTCGATCCCTGGCCTCGCTCCGTGGGTCAAGGATCCAGCGTTGCTGTGAGCTGTGGTATAGGTCACAGACAAGGATTGGATCCTGCATTGCTGTGGCTGTGGTGCAGGCCAGCAGCTGTAGCTCCAATTCAACCCCTAGCCTGGGAACTTTCATATGCTGCAGGGGCAGCCTGAAAAGCAAAAAATAAAAATTAAAAATTAAAAAAAATCAGTCACCCTCTCTTAAAAAAAAAAAAAAAAGGTTTATCAGAGTTCTCCAGCATTGTCACTGCTGTGGCTCAGGTCACTGTTGTTGCCCAGGTTCAACCCCTAGCCTGGGAACTTCCACATGCCACAGGATTTATTAAACATTGTAAGAGAGGGGTTTATAAAACACCAGACAGAGGCATACAACAGAAGGGGAAGGAGCCAAAAAAAAAGTTTATGTCTATGAACTAGGCAAACATCCTCCCTCTCGTAGCTATGCTGTCTAAAACACATGGCCTCCTGGGAATCTGGGATTAATAGATGCAAACTATCACATTTGGATTGGATAAGCAATGAGATCCTGCTGTATGGCACTGGGAATGATATCTAGTCACTTATGATGGAGCATAATGTGAGAAAAAGAATGTATATATATATGTGTGACTGGGTCACTTTGCTGTACAGCAGAAAATTGACAGAACACTGTAAACCAGCTATAATGGAAAAAAATAAAAATCATTAAAGGAGTTCCTGTCGTGGTGCAGTGGAAACGAATCTGACTAGGAACTGTAAGGTTGCAGGTTCGATCCCTGGCCTTGCTCAGTGGGTTAAGGATCCGGCTTTGCCGTGAGCTGTGGTGTAGGTTACAGACACAGCTCAGATCCTGCATTGCTGTGGCTGTGGCTGTGGCCGGCAGTTACAGCTCCGATTCGACCCCTAGCCTGGGACCCGCCATATGCCACACTGGTGTGGCCCAAGAAAATGGCAAAAAGACAAAAAAAAAAAAAAGACAATAAATAAATAAATAAATAAAACACACAATCTCCTCAGCAGGGATAGAATGAACCTTAAAGGCCCTGGTTCTTAAATGCCCCACTTTTGTCTGAGAAGTGACACATGGGACATACTCATATCGTATTACGCAATATTATTGCATGAGCTACTTTCCCGTATTGTGTATTATTATTGCATGGGTTATACTGAAGCAGTATTTGTTTATCTGAAATTTGACTTGACTGCCCGTCTTGTATTTTTATTTTGTAAATCTGGCATCATCAAAAGAAAGATTTGCTGACGTTTTATGAAGCGTTGCCAGCCCCAGCGGCAGAAATGGTGGGGCTCTGAGCACCAGCCTGACATTCTGAGCTGCACAGTCACCATAGGCACCAACAGCTCTCTCTGGCACATAGGTGCTGCTGGGACAGGCAGAGCAGAGCCCGGACAGTGGCCACAAGGCCACAGCTGTCACCGGTGTGGGCAGGAGAGCTGCCTCTGGACTTCTTCCCGAGGCCAGAGCTTTCCATACATCTGGCCTGGGCGCTCACATGGGCTTCTAGGGTAAAGCTGGTCCATCCTGGGCCATTGCAGAAGGAGGAAGGAGACACAGAAGGCACTGTATCTGTCCAAAAGTCCTAGGGGCAACCCAACCCTGCACTCTCCGCAGACTACCATCAAAGGCAATAATAATTCCTTCTTTCTTCTAAGGGTCCACTTCCCAAGCTCCAGCATCCAGCCTTCAGTGCCCCAGGACATGGGCGCCTTTCCAAGCGGATGCTGGCGGAATTGCCCTTGTGTTTACAGAGCCCGGGGCAAGAGTAAACATACCTCATATTGATTAACACATTTTTTTACAAAATTGAAAAATATGGGAAAAGCTCTGATTTTATATGGCTCAAAGTTGGCAGACTGCTAAGACGACTGAATTTTATTATTATGGCACATGTCTGGGTGTTCTGTTGAGCAGCCAGTGATGTTTGGATGAGTAATAACATAAAGATATGCAATTGTGGAGACTTATAAGTTTATTCCATAAAAATGCTTTTCTATTCACTGCAGCAAAATTATGTTGACACATTAAAGATTTTCATATAATTTGTAATCTCATGACAGTAAATGTCCAAAGCAAGGTTGGCAAACATTTTCTACAGAGGACCAGAGAGTAAAAATTTTAGGTTTCATGGGCCATGCGGTTTCTGTGAAAATTACTCAACTCTACTGCTGTAATGTGAAAGCAGACCTGGACGACGTGTAGATGGTGAGTGACATAGCTGTGTTCCAATAAAACTTTATTTACAAAACAAAAACAGAGGGTGGGCCCGATTGAATCCTGCAGCATTAGAAATAAAATGTGATTGTGTCCACAGGGCACATATAAGTGTAGTTTATCAAAAACAGTAAAATCAAAATTTTGGAGTTCCTTCGTGGCTCAGCGGTTAATGAACCCGACTAGGATCCATGAGGATGAGGGTTTGATCCCTGGCCTCGCTCAGTGGATTAAGGATCTGGCGTTGCCGTGAGCTGTGGTGTAGGTCCAGATGTGACTTGGATCCCACGTTGCTGTGGCTGTGGTGTAGGCTGGCGGCTACAGCTCGGATTTGACTCCTAGCCTGGAAATTTCCATATGCTGCAGGTGTGGCCCTAAAAAGCAAAAAATAAAGAAATAATGATAATAAAATAAAATAAAATAACTTTAATACAATTTAGTAAGTTGTCTTCTAAAATAGTCAAAATTCTCTGTAAAATTAAGAGTAAAATACAAATCATGGTTGGTTAATATTTTTGTTAAAATCATTTAAATAAAGCTGAATTTTAATTTCGTGAAGATTTGACTAAATCTAAAGTATCTAAAAAATAAATCTATAAAAATAAAACTATTCACAGTTTTAGCCTTTAATATTCATTTAGTTGCCAACAGTAAAGAATGGATATCATGCATCACATGCATTAGATGTAGACCAATCTATTTATAAATGTAAAAGTGATATGGGAGCTCCCGGTGTGGCTCAGCAGAAATGAATCTGATTAGCATCCATGAGGACTCAGGTTCAATCCCTGGCCTTGCTCAGTGGGTTAACGATCCAGCGTTGCCATGAGCTGTGGTGTTAAGTCGAAGATGTGGCTGTGCCGTGTTGTAGGCCCGTGGCTACAGCTCTGATTTGACCCCCAGACTGGGACTCTCCATATGTTGCAGGTGTGGCCCTAAAGACAAAAAAGAAAAAAGTGATATGAATCTTTAACATTGCAAAATGTTCTCAGCTGTCATGGGCAACTGTTGCAAAAACTGTGCAAATTTTCGAGTACTTCTAGAGCCATGAATTAGACATAATGTGAAAAAAGAAAAAGATACCAGACATTCAGCACTACTGGAAAATGATCTTTCAACATGAGAGAATCTGTTACATTTGCACTGTTGCAGAGAAGGGACTGAATATGTTAATTAATCTGCCTTCTTTCTGTTTTATGTATTTTGAGTTCTCAATCCTCCCTACCATTATGAAGCTTTGACCTCTGAAGTCAGCAGTGATAACAATGAGAAACTTTCCTGGCATGTAGAAGTTGCCATGTTTTGCTTCAAGAATGTGGGGTAAAAGATGCGGAGAAACATTTACTGGGTCTGGGTGGGGTTGCTCTTGGGAGGGGTTGTTTACGGTTAGAGGTTGCCTATGCTGGTGCTAAGAGAAGATTGAGTGATTTTTTAAAAATTATCTTTTTTTTTTTTCATTTTAAGGCCACACCTGTGGCATATGGAAGTTCCCAGGCTAGGGGTTGAATTGGAGCTGCAGCTGGGGACAATGCCACAGCCACAGCAATGCCAGATCTGAGCTGCCCCCTCAACATATGCCTCGGTTTGTGACAATAGAGGCTCCTTAACCCTCTGAGCAAGGCCAGGGATCAAACCCACATCCTCATGGACACTATGTTGGGTTCTTAACCACTGAGCCATAATGAGAACTCCTAATAAATTAATTTTCATATTTGGGGGAGTTCCCACTGTGGCTCAGTGGAAATGAATCTGACTAATATCCATGAGGACCCATCCCTGGCCTTGCTCAGTGGGTTGGGGGTCTGGCATTGCTGTGAGCTGTGGTGTAGGTTGCAGATGCAGTGTAGGTTGCATGTGCAGCTTGGATCTGGCTGTGGTGTAGGCCAGCAGCCAATTCCACCCATAGCCTGGGAACTTCCATGTGCCGAAGGTGTAGCCCTAAAAAGACAAAATTTTTTTTTTCAGATTTTGCCAAGTCTTTTTTTCTTCTTTATAGTTTTTTTGTATTAAAATATACCACTTTCATGAGATCCTGCTGTATAGCACAGGGAACCATACCTAGCTACTTGTGATGGAACATGATGGAGGATAATGTGAGAAAAAGAATATATATATATATATATATATATATATATATAGTTGTTTGGGTCATTTTGTTGTACAGCAGAAATTGACAGAATTTTGTAAATCAACTATAATAAAAAAAATTTTTTTTTAAATACCACTTTCCCAGGCAGCTGCCAAAGGTGGCAGAAGGTCAGGTCCTGGTGCTCGATGGCCCCGGCTGTCCCCCTGGGCAGCAGGACACCCATTGTGGTCAAGCAGATACTGCTGGGCTGGAGGCGGCGGTCATGCACTGTGAGGGCATCAATATTTCTGGCAGTTTCTACGGAAACAAGGTGAAGTAACCAATCTCCCTCAGCAAGTGAATGACACCAACCCATCCCCTAAGTGCCCATTCTGAGACCCCAGCCTCATCTTTTGGGTGGTGCCCAGCGGGCTGTCCCCAAAACCAAGCCATGCCAGGCTGCCCTGATGGCTCAAGGTGTTTGATGGAACCTCACTGCCCTCTGGCCAGAAAAAGCAAAGGGTGGTTCCTGCCGCCCTCAAGGCTCTGCCTGGGAAACGTGTGTGAAAATTTGCCAACTTGGGGTGACTGGCTCAGGGGTTGGTGGAGACAGCCTTCCCCACCTTGCCCCACCCCAGGAGAAGAGGAAGGAGAAGGCCAAGTTTGGTTACAGGAAGGAAGAACAGCTCATGAGGCCGCGGCCAAAAAGAACATGGAGAAGAAAACCGACAGATACACAGACCCTTAGATTCCTGGTCTGTGCCTAATAAAGACTGTGTAGTCCTCAAAGAAAAAAGAAATTCCATAATTCACCCATATGACTTTCATAAGCAGATGGTGAGCCAGAAAGTGCTGCTTCGTGCATAAATAAATTAAATTCTTAAGAATATATTTGTTGGGAGTTCCCACTATGGCACAACAGGATTGACCGTGTCTTTGCAGCACCAGGCTGCAGGTTCTAGCCCTGGCCTGGCACAGTGGGTTAAGGATCTGGCATTGCCACAGCTGTGGTGTAGGTTGCAACTGTAGTTCGGATTGGATCCCTGGCTCTTGAACTCCATATGCTTCGGGGTGGTTAAAAAAAAAAAAAAATATATATATATATATATATATATATATATATATATATATATATATATACTTTTTGTAATGGGCAGGGCCCCCTGAAAAGTCGGGTTCGGGTGGGGGCTCTTCTTGCTACAATTAAAGAGCATCCTGGCTTGCAGACATTTCTGGGGAAGATCTTTTGGAGCACAGAGGCTTAGGGCTGGACATGAGAAGGATGGATTTTCCTTTTAATTTCTGACTTTCTTCTCTGAGTGTCTGTGGCAAATTAGATATCACCTTCCCTTAGCAAATGTCTTTGCATTTCTTTTCAAGGAAAAATCCTTTTCTGTCTATCTTTGTTCCTTTTGGGGTTCCTGCTTTCATAGGTTGAAAATTGACTATCTTTTAGGGTCTAATTTAGGATCTAGTTTGAAGACTTCCTCCTTACTGATATCTTTCTCCATCTGGGTTGCTGGATGCCCCACTCCCTTTTTTGACCACGCCCTAGACATGCGGAAGTTCCTGGGCCAGGGACTGGACCTGTGCCACAGCAATGACCTGAGCCACAGCAGTGATGATGGCGGATCTTTAACAGCTAGGCTTCTAGGGAACTCCTTTTTTTTTTTTTTAATTAAGAATTTTAAAAAATTTTAGGAGTTCCCATTGTGGCCCAGTGGTAATGAACCTGAGTAGCATCCATAAGGATTTGGGTTTGATCCCTGGCCCTGCTCAGTAGGTTAAGGATCCAGGGTTGTTGTGAGCTGCAGTGTAGGCCTGTGGTTACAGTTCAAATTTGACCCCTAACCTGGGAATTTCCATATGTCGTGGGTGCCACCCTAAAAAGACAAAAAAAAAAAAAAAAGAACTAAAAAAATTATTTTGAAATGAAGTCATATTTTATTAATGAGATTATATATTGGGAGTTCCCGTCATGGCGCAGTGGTTAACGAATCCTACTAGAAACCATGAGGTTGTGGGTTCAGTACCTGGCCTTGCTCAGTGGGTTAAGGATCTGGCGTTGTCGTGAGCTGTGGTGTAGGTTGCAGACTCGGCTCAGATCCTGCGTTGCTGGGGCTCTGGCATAGGCTGGCAGCTGCAGCTCCCATTGGACCCCTAGCCTGGGAACCTCCATATGCCACAGGAGCGGCCCTAGAAAAGGCAAAAAAAAAAAGTGTATTGAAGTATGGTTTACAATAATATTGTGTTTGTTTCTGGTGTACATCCATGTGATTCAGTATATATATATATATTCTTTCCCATTTGGTTTATTGCAGGATATTGAATATAGTTCCCTGTGCTATATATTAGGACCTTATCATTTATCTGTTTTATGTACAACAGTTTGTACCTGCTCATCTCGAACTCCTAATTTATCCCTCTCCGTTCCCTTCTCCCTTTGGCTTATTTTCTACCAGACAGAAATACTTTTCAGAAACTAGGTTGATCTGGAACCTACAGTCCTTCCTACATCTTTGCAGAGGCTACAGATGTAATGTGTGGTTTAAGGAAGCCGTGAAGCCTCCTTGCCAGGTTCTTCCCTTTTGAGACCATCCTAGAGAGATCTTGGGAGCCAGCTTGAGGGGACTTCAGGGTCAGGATTCCTGGGAGAGGTGGAGAGCTGAAAGCCACTTCTAGTGTACTCTGGAGTCTTCATGGTCTAAGACCAGAAGGTCGGTGCCACGGACTGCATCCCACAATGTAAAATGGAATGAGTGTGCATTTAAGGTCCTCCACTTGAGCTGCACAACATGTGAGTCTATTGCAGGGGGTTATTGTTAGGACCCGTGGGAAAAGATGCACTTGATTCTACACGGGTCAGACTCTTCTCCAAGTATTGTGTTCAGTTACGGACATAAATATCTCTTTAGGTGGATTGTAGTTTAAAGCAACAGTAACAACAACAAAACAAAAAGGAGTTATCCAGAATGAGAGACTCAAAGCCACATCCTAGGACATCAGATGGAGAGGGAGTCCAGCTCAAATAAGCTTTTTTTTTTTTTCTTTTCTTTTCTTTTTAGGGCTGTACCCTTGGCATATGGAAGTCCCCCTAAGCTGCAGCCGCCGGCCTACACCACAGCCACAACAACGCGGGATCGGAGCCACGTCTGTGACCTGCACCATAGTTCACAGCAACGCCGAATCCTTAACCCACTGATCCTTAACCCTCGTGGGTACTAGTTGGTTTGATACTGCTGAGCCACAATGGGAACTCCGTCAAATAAACTTTGATTTGTGAAAAGGCACGTTAGTTAAGGTGGGAAGGAAGGGATTCTGCAGAGCCCGCGTGCCCACAAGTTATAGTCACACTTGCTGTTTTTGCTGCCTGGGACCCTCGACCCTTGGAAAAAAAAACAATGCCTGCTTTTCCATCAGAACCACTCCTTCCCAGCGTAGCCCTTGGGATTTGGGTAAAGCTGACCCACATCCAGGCTAAGCCCTGGTGGCTCCAGGCTAATTGCTGATCTTATTATCCAGGTCTACGGCATGGTTGGTTTAGCTATGGGCACTTGTCCCCAGGGAGAAATAGGCTCAAGGCCTTTTGTGTCCCTCTTGGGGAGGAGAAGATGTCTCTGTCCACTGGATTTAAGTGGAGAGGATGTAAGAACTGCTCTGCCGCAGCCACAGTATAGTTGTGAGGGGAAAACCTGAGAATGGAGCCAGCAGAACTAAGAGGAAGAAACTGGATTCCAGCAACACTGTTTGCTTTGGTCAAGTCACCTGTTATGTCAGATCTGTCCCTGAAGTTCTCAGGTTATAGAGTCAATAAATTCTAATTTTGCTTTCAACATTTTGGATCCTATTAAGTCACGTGAATCACAATTCTCCTAAGTAAGACACATCAGGGCAAGGAAGCAGAGGGACCCAGGAAAGGGGTATTTTGACAGCAGCTGGTGCTGGGGATGTGCAGAGCAAATCTCTTTGGCCAGGTGCAGGTGGCTTGGTGTAGACGATGGGTGACAACATGTGTTTTATGTAAGCATCGAAGGTTTGTGGCCTGTCAGCCCAATACGGTCCTTGATATTGGCAAATTATCTTTAAGGAGTAGCTACTATGATGAAAAAGAATAATTTGATTGAAAAATTACCCATGAGTGCTTAGGGCTTATTCCACAAAACTGCCAGAGAAAAATCAAAGCCTCTGAAATCTTTTGAACTAGCTACCACATGCTTCCTTTTCCATTACCCCCTCTGGCACAGTTTCAAAGTTTCTCACTCACATCCATTTTAAAACCACTGTGTGAGCAAGTTAGTACAATGTGGGGTGTCATCAGAGTCCTGCAGGCTGTCACCTGGGGATAGATCACCGAGGAACTGCCAAGCCCTTGAATGAACGGGAAATGAGACATGAAGGGAGATGACTAATCTGAAGTTTTTCTACCTTGGCCTCCTCCAAGGGTGCACAGCTGAGCAAAATATTTACATCCACAGGCAACCTAGGACAGATGGTGACTGAATCCAATCTTCCCTTTCTTCCTCAAATATGTAGAAGGCTTACCATGTACCAAGAGTTTTGCTAGATGCAGAGATAGATGGTTAATACGGCACTCATGTGACCTCAAGCGGCTTACAGTCTAATGGGAAGGAGAGAGAATGAAATTCAAAAAGTGACATATAAGGGGACTTTGGAAGTAATATACTTAATATGTGTGTATTTCACTGTATCTAAAGGATACCTCAGTTTTAAAAAGCTGGAAGAAAAACAAGAATCACTTAAAAGCAGTACTGGAAATCCAGACAAGAATGCTAAGAACACAAAACAGAGATGAATTGTGGAAGATATAAAGCAGATGTGATCATATTAATAAAGACATGAAAGAGCTGATGCACCTACAATCCCATGAAAGCAGAAAGAGAGACTCTCCAAAAAAGTGAGCTATCTAATTACAACACCAGAATAACCTCAAGTTCAGAGATAGCAGGGCCAGGGAGAAGGAACAGAGATGATGGTGAGGTGGTAATTAATTCATGAGCTGAAAGCACCCATTTACAGCCTCAGAAGTGGTAAGTCCTGAATTTTTTTTCCTCAAGTGAAATTTTTATTTTATTTTATTTTTTTGTTTGTTTTTCTTTTTAGGGCTGCATGCACAGCATGTGGAAGTTCCCAGGCTAGGGGTTGAATCAGAGCTGCAGCTGCAGGCCTATGCCACAGCCATGGCAACACCAGATCTGAGCTGCATCTGTAACCTGCACCACAGCTCATGGGAACGCCGGATACCCGCCCCGCCGGATATCCTGGGAGGCCCAGGATCAGACCCACATCCTCATGGAAGTTGGATTTGTTTCCACTCCACCAAAACAAGAACTCCCAAGAGAAAATTTTAAGCAAAGCTTATTGCCTACCAAATAAGATGAGTTATGATACATGAGGCTCCCAGAGAAGGCACTGGAATCAGAAAAACTAGCCTTTGCACAGTTTCCCCCCTCCCACCCTCAAAACCATTGGCACTAGGACCACTGTAACCAAATCTCAATTTACTCTTAAGAAAGCAGGGATTCTCACATGGGCTGGGGAAATAGATCCAAACTACTAACTCTAAACAGAGGAGACTCTTATGTAAAAAATAACAGGCAATCAAGAATCATGAAACAAATGAGGAAAACCAACAGAAGTCACTCAACACTACAAATAAATGAAGAATATCCTGATGAAAGAGAGTAAATCAATTAAGAAAAGAACTTTAAAATACAATAGTATACTCAGAAGAATTCAAGAAGTTATCACGTTTACAGAAATAAAAGGATTCTAAAAAAAGAGTTCTTAGAAAGTAAAAGCACAATTGCTGAAACAAACAAACAAAAAAACTAATTCAACAGATGGACTGAAGAGCAGAATAGGTATGGATGAAGATCAAATTAGTGAACAGGAAGACTTGGTTAGAGAAGTCTCCTACATTCAATGAATAAAGGCAAAGAAGATGATGAGAGTAATATAATGAGCCATGGAGGCTAGAGGCTTTTAGAAATTGCCTGTCATACATTTCAGAAGGAGTAAAGAGAAAAAATTGAGAGAATGAAAGAATGAAACAATCAAAAGAAAACATGTCTCTGCTGAAGAAAGGCTCAAATCTACGAATTGGAAAGGCTCAGTGAATGCTGGGAAAGAATGATGAAAACTACATCCTCATGAAATTTCTGAATTTCAGGGATCAGAAAATCCCCAAAACTTGGGTTGAGCCTTAGAAGACACATCGCCTGCAAAGAATTGGTAATCAAATTAGCTTGTGGGTCTCATCTGCAATGCTATTACGGAAGAAAAAATTCTGAGGAAAAAATTATTTTGAAATGTAGATGCCGTTACCCTATCATTTAATTATTTTGAATTCAGAATTCTAAACTCAGTTAATCTACAAGTAAATGGTGAGAGCAAAATAGAGAAATATTTGGACATGCAAAGAAAGTTTACCATCCAGGAATACTTTGTTGTTTTTGTTGTTGCTATTTCTTGGGCCGCTCCCGCGGCATATGGAGGTTCCCAGGCTAGGGGTCGAATCGGAGCCATAGCCCCCGGCCTACGCCAGAGCCACAGCAACGAGGGATCCAAGCCGCGTCTGCAACCTACACCACAGCTCATGGCAACGCCGGATTATTAACCCACTGAGCAAGGGCAGGGACCGAACCCGCAACCTCATGGTTCCTAGTCAGATTCGTTAACCACTGCGCCACGACGGGAACTCCCAGGAATACTTTTTGAAAGAGCTACTCAAAGACGTGCAAGAAGAAGAGGAAAGAGGTGAGGAGGTGGGGGAGGAGAAGGAGAGGAAGGGTGGAGGAAGAGGGTGAAATAGGAAGACACAGAGCTCAAGAACCAGCAGTTAGCAAAGAAACAGCCAAACCCTGTAGCTAAGTCCCTTGCAAAATAATTGAATAAAGTATTTCTCTTCTGAAGATTGCACTATTTGCCAAGGTCAGTGATATGGGTCTTCACAGTCAGCTGGTATTTATCAAGCAAAGTCTAGCTCCATCAGCCTTCACAGCTGTTGTGGGCTTCCTCTGCAACTGTGTCAGTCATTGCTAGACGTGCCCCACTTCTGTTCAGGGCTGTGGGTGGCTGCAAGGGTCCAGAGGCTGATTCTAGGTCCGGAAATGGGCGGTCAGCAGACTTCCTTTCACGGTTTGTGGAACAAACAGACCAACAGCTGAGGCTTCCTCAAGTGAGGCAGGTGACTTGGTATGTGTGTATGTGAGAGAGAGAGAGAGAGAGAGGAGACAGAGAGAAAGAGAGCCTGGATGACAGATCGCCAGTCTCACTTGGTGTTGCCCCTGCCTCCTGAGTTCAGGGGGAGGATGGGTGAACACTACACCGGCTGCTCCCTGAACCTCACTCGGAGCATCTGAAATTTGCTTTCAAATCCAAATCACCTCCTCCTCTGGTTTCTGCTGCTGGGATCACAGGACGCCCAAGTCCCATCAGAGTGCCCTTGCCAGTGCAAAGTGAGGAGGGAGGGTGTGACTGCTGGGGGACCTCCTTGCTCTTTGGAGCAGTCCGTTTCTATCCGTGTTTGCTTTGCTTTGCTGAGAACATTGGTGTCCTGGGTGGGGGAACGCGTCGCATTAGCATGGCTTCTAGCACAGCCATATGCAGGAGCCAAGAGTCTGTCTGCTACACAAGCTCCCCAAACTGTCTCCAGGCACAGTGTTTGTTTTGTGTGTGTGTTTGGGAGGAGGGAGAGGCATGTCGAGGAAGGCAGAAGAGTCCTGCTGTTTCCCACACGGCAACAAAGTCCCTGAGAGTCGTTGAGCTTTTAAGAATGACAAGTCTACCTGTACTTGACTTAGAGACAGTCGTCAGCAGGGCATTCCTCCACAGAGGGGGGTCTCTTATCAGTCTGGACAAATCTGCTTGAGATGGTGACTCCATTCCGGGGGGGGGGGGGGGGGTCAATGTGGCCCCTTTCAGGTGGCCTCGTGGTGTTCTCAGATGTCGCGATGTGTGACAAATATGTGTGAGTGTGGCATGGGGTGTTATGGGGGACTCTCCTTTTTAGCCACACCCATGGCACACAGAAGACCAGGGATCAAACCCTTGCCAAAGCAGTGACAACGCTGAGTCCCCAAACACTAGGCCACCAGGGTACTCCCAGGGGGATTCACTTTTATCTGTTTTATGCACAGTTTTTCAACCAACATCATTCAAAGGCTTCAAACATTTAAGTCATGCCTGTTAATGCAAACTTCAAGCAACACCAGAGTATATCAGACTTATTACAATTAGATATTCAAACTGTTCCCGAAATACCCACACACAAGCAATTTATTTACAATTTGCAAGCCTGCTAGTGGTATTCCCAAGCCAGCCTCTGGGAAAAGCAGTATGTCATTTCTGGTCAGGAGTGTGATGACCAAGCAAGGGATTTTTCCAGGAAAGTTCCAGGATATTCGGTGGCCAGACTCTCTGTTCCCTTTTCCTTACAGCTTTATATTATATCCAGATGGCAAATCCCAAACTACATTGTAAGCAGACGCACTGAAGGGCAGCCTGGGAGAGACCCCTAGAGATACTGGACCAGAGTTCACCTTCTATCCACCCCCTTTCTCCCCCTACCCCGCACATACCCCTGGCTGCCTCATAGCTCACTCAGGGCTCTCGTGGAATCCCATCCACGTAGGTCTCAGAAACTGGGGAATGGGGCTTTCCAAAGGACCTCTCCTATAATTCTGGTTCTCCAAGGACCCAAAATTGATTTGAGGGGTCCTATATGTTAATAACTGCCTAGTAAAATAAAAATTGGTACCCACATTTTTTTTCTCATTGAATTTTTTTTCTGGCCACGCTTGTGATACGCAGGAGTTCGAGCGCCAGGGATCAAACCCACACCACAACAGTGACAATGCCAAGTCCTTAACCGCTAGGCCACTAGTGAATTCCCTCATTGATTTTTTATAATCAGTTTTAAGTGCCCAGTTCAGTGGCATTAAGTACATCATCTTGTTTTACCACCATTACCACCATCCAACCTCAGAATTGTTTCATCTTGCAAAACTGAAACTCTTCCCATTAAACATCAAATCCCCATTCTCCTCTTCCCCCAGCTCCAGGCAACCACACTTCTATTTTCTGTCTTTATGATTTTTTTTTTTTTGGTCTTTTTGTCTTTCCTACGGTCACATCTGTGGCATACGGAGGTTCCCAGGCTAAGAGTCTAATTGGAGTTGTAGCCACTGGCCTAACACCACAGCCACAGCAACACCAGATCTGAGTGATGTCTGCAACCTACACCACAGCTCACGGCAACGCCAGATCCTTAACCCACTGAAAGAGGCCCAGGACCGAACCCTCAATCTCATGGTTCCTGGCTGCATTCGTTAACCACTGAGCCACAATGCAAACTCATGTCTTTATGAATTTGACCACTTGATGTTCCACATATAAGTGGAAACTTACTGTAGTTGTTCTTTTTTAACTAGCTTATTTCACTTAGCATAATGCCCTCAAGGTTCATCTACAGCGTGGCATGTGCCAGAATTTACTTCCTTTTTCAAGTGGAATAATATTCCATTGTGTGGCTCTACACATTTTTGTTTATCCATTCATCCTTTGATAAATATTTGGGCTGTTTCTGCCCTCTGCCTCTTTTTTTTTTTTTTTTTGCTTTTTAGGGCCACACCTGCAGCATATGGAAGTTTGAAGGCTAGGGGTCAAATCAGAGCTGCAGCTGCCGGCCTACACCACAGCCACAGCAATGTGGGATCTGAGCCGAGCTGTGACTACACCACAGCTCATGGCTATGATCTAGTTGGATCCTTAACCCAGTGATCAAACCTGAATCTTCATGGATACTAGTTGGGTTTGTTACCACTGAGCCACAACAGGAACTCTCACCCTCTGGCTCTTGTAAATAATGTGGCTATGAGCAGGGCTGTTTGTGGTTGTTGAATGTTTTGGTTGGTGCAGGAAGATGCATTAAGATAGACTTCAACATTTCCCAACCTCTGACAATGGGCAACAGGAATGAATCAGGAGACTCTCTGGATTAGATACACCTGCTCAATGGCGTTTAGGGTTCCTTCCATGATATTGGTAATATCAATATTTTAGGTAGGATTTAAATATTTCGTCTAACCACATGAAGGTCCACTAATGAGAAAATTACTATAAAAACTTTTTAAAAAGAAGTCGAGAGTTTTTTTTTTTTTTTTTGGAAAGTGTGGAAATTAAAAACTTTTTCTGGAGAGTCAGGAAACGCATTTGGTGGCCCAAAGCCTGGCGAAGGATCAGATTGGAGTAAACAGTCTGTACCCCGATGAGGAAAATAAAATGTTTTGAACTGGTAAGAAGTGCCCTTTGCATTTTTCTCAACAATTCCTACAGGGTGGTTCTGGAGCCAATTTGAAAACATTATGAAAGTTGTGCATTGTTGTAATATGTATAACCTGAAGTGTGCATGTAATTTTTAAAACGTTTAAATGATGTGTATTTGTATTTTCTATTTTTTTTTTTTTTTACCCTTTCTCCCACCTCTTTTAGTGAACATTTTTGGGAAGGGCATGTATGTGGTAAATCTAATTCAATGCAGTTCTCAAAGCTATCTGGTTCACTGATGTCATTCTTTCCTGTTTGAAAGCACTGTTGCATCCTTAATTGGGCATTTGTATGTCTGTATTTCTGGCCATTTTCCTGGGATTTGGGAAGCAGGGGAAAGAGAACTTTCTGGGCTTATGATGTCATCTTGAACCCAAAAGTCAATTTTTTCTTTGATGAAGTCATGAAAATATTGCTTTCTTGGAAAAAAAAAAAAAGAGATCTGTCTAAATTCTCTTTTAGAAGATGCTGGTGTATTGGTAGTGCTCTCTTAAAAGAAGAACATTTTTCTTTTTTTTCTTTGTACTTCTTCCTTTTTTTATTACTCGAATGAATTTATCACATGTGTAGTTGTATAATGATCATAACAATCTGATTTCATAGAATTTCCATCCCACAACTCAAGCACATCCCCCCACCCCCCCAAACTGTCTCCTCCGGAGACCATAAGGTTTTCAAAGTCTGTGAGTCAGCATCTGTTCTGCAAAGAAGTTCCGTCTGTCCTTTTTTCAGATTCCACATGTCAGTGAAAGCATTGGATGTTGGTGTCTCATTGTATGGCTGACTTCACTTAGCATGATAGTTTCTAGGTCCATCCATGTTGCTAAGAATGCTGGTATTTCGTTCCTTTTAATGACTGAGTAATATTCCATTGTGTATATGTACCACATCTTCTTTATCCACTCCTCTGTCGATGGACATTTAGGTTGTTTCCATGTCTTGGCTATTGCAAATAGTGCTGTAATGAACATCAGAGTACATGTGTCTTTGCGAGTCATGGTTTTTCTCTGGATAGATGCCCAGGAGTGGGATTGCTGGATCAAATGGTAGTTCTATTTTTAGTTTTCTGAGGAATCTCCATATTGTTTTCCACAGTGGTTGCACCAATTTATAATCCCACCCACAGTGTAATAGGGTTCCCTTTTCTTCACACCCTCTCCAGCACTTATTGTTTGTAGACTTTTGGATGATGGCCATTCTGGCTGGTGTAAGGTGGTAACTCAGAGTGGTTTTGATTTGCATTCCTCTAATAATGAGTGACGCTGAACATCTTTTCATGTGTTTCTTGGCCATCTGTATGTCTTCTTTGGAGAATTGTCTGTTTAGATCTTCTGCCCATTTTTTGATAAGCTTGTTTGTTTTTTTGGTATGGAGCTGCAGAAGGTGTTTGTAAATTTTGGAGATTAATCCGTTGTCAGTCAATTCACTTGCAAAGATTTTCTCCCATTCTGTGGGTTGTCTTTTCATTTTGTTTAGGGTTTCCTTTGCTGTGCAGAAACTTTGAAGTTTGATTAGATCCCATTTGTTTATTTTTGTTTTTATTGTCAAAACTCTAAGAGGTGGATCTGAGAAGATGTTGCTGTGGTTTATGTCAGAGAGTGTTCAGCATGTGTTTTCCTCTAAGAGTTTTATGGTGTCTGGTCTTAATCCATTTTGAGTTTATTTTTGTGTATGGTGTTACGGAGTGTTCTAATTTCATTCTTTTCCATGAAAAAAGAAGAACATTTTTCTTAAGCTAACTATTTTCTTGGCAAAAATCTCACTGCTCCAATTTTTTTTTGGTTTTTTAGGGCCACACCCACGGCATATGAAGGTTCCCAGGCTAGGGGTCCAGTCAGAGCTACAGCAGCCGGCCTACGCCAGAGCCACAGCAACTCGGGACCCAAACCGTGTCTTCAACCTACACCACAGCTCACGGCAACGCTGATCCTTAACCCACTGAGCGAGGCCAGGGATTGAACCCGAAACCTTATGGTTCCTAATTGGATTCGTTTCTACTTCGCCACAATGAGAAATCCACCACTGCTCCAAATTTAATACTGGTTCAATATTCCCTTTTGATTCTAGTGACAAATATTGATGAGTAGATAATTTTTTCCTTCTGTGATTCCATGAACTCACCATTGGGTAGGAGGTGATTTTTTTTTTAAACAAAAAAAATTAGTTTGAAAGCAAAAAATGAGCCAATAAAAAAAAACTGATGTAGTCACACAATCTAATGTAGAATATAAGAGTCTCATGGATCATACGAATGTAAAATTTTCAAAATATTAAAAACATGGTTCGTGTAAACCTAAGATTTTTTCAACTGATTAATTCATGAGAGACTCAGCAAAATGTTGATTTCAGAGGAGAACTAGTAATAAGGTTCAAAGGACAATTTAAAGAACATATATATAGGAGTTCCCATCGTGGCTCAGTGGTTAACGAATCCAACTAGGTACCATGAGGTTGAGGGTTTGATCCCTGGCCTTGCTCAGTGGGTTAAGGATCCAGCATTGCCGTGAGCTGTGGTGTAGGTTGCAGATGTGGCTCGGATCCCGCGTTGCTGTGGCTCTGGCGTAGGCCGGGGGCTGCAGCTCCGATTCGACCCCTAGCCTGGGAACCTCCATATGCCGCGGGAGCAGCCCTAGAAAAGGCAAAAAGACAAACAAACAAACAAAACAACAACAACAAAAAAACAGCTATACAATATAATATATAATATGTACATATGTTTTTATATATATCAGTTAAGAATGAAAAAATGAATTTGCTAATAGATGCAAACCTGGTTACCTGGTTAATATCACATAAGTCAAAATCTAATTAGGTTTATCTTACTTTTACCCGGCAGAAATCACCATTATCTGTACTGGAAAAATTAATTTCCATTGCTATGGACAAGCATTTTTTTCACTACCATCAACTTTCTGCAAATTAGCTTTACCTCTATAGAGTTATAAATAGCCTATTCAATAGAAAGTCTACCAAAGGTGCAGGACCCTGTAGAATCAGATAATCTCCAGAAGGGCTACTACACAACTGAAAGGACATCCAGTAGTCTCTTTTGCCCATTTCCAGTTTGGGGATATTTTTCCCTGACATCACCGATTTTATTTTTTAATATTTATTTATTATTTATTTATTATTTTATTTAATTTTTTTTGTCTTTTTGCTATTTCTTTGGGCCGCTTCCGCGGCATATGGAGGTTCCCAGGCTAAGGGTCGAATCGGAGCCTTAGCCCCCGGCCTATGCCAGAGCCACAGCAACGCGGGATCCGAGCCGCGTCTGCAACCTACACCACAGCTCACGGCAACGCCGGATCGTTAACCCACTGAGCAAGGGCAGGGACCGAACCCGCAACCTCATGGTTCCTAGTCGGATTCGTTAACTACTGCGCCACGACGGGAACTCCTTATTTATTTATTTATTTATGGCTGAAGTTCCCAGGCCAGGAATCGAACCTGTGCCTCAGCATTGACCCAAACCACAGCATGGAGCATGATAATGTACGAAAATAGAATGTGTACATGTATATGTAACTGGGTCGCCATGCTATACAGTAGAAAAAAAATTGTATTGGGGAAATAACAATAAAAACAAATAATATATGTACATGTACATATTTATACATGTATTTTAACCAATTAATTGATTCTTCAGGGAGGCAAGGCAGAGAAGGAGAGGTATATAGGTGGGCTTAAAAATGTCTTTTTTTTTGGACTGTGCCCAATGCATGTGGAAGTTCCTGGGTTAGGGATCAAACTCTTTCCAGAGCAGTGACCAAGGTGGATCCTTAACCCACTGCGCCACAAGAGAACCCTAAAAATGTCTTAAATGAATGTATTTTTGTTGAAACAATTACATTATTTCAAAGTTCATGAAGGTTAACCAAAAACTGTCTAAATACTAGGAGACAGGCTGCAGTCCTAGAACTGTCTATCTTCTGCTCCCCTAAGCAGGCTCCTATCTTGCTGAGCAAAAAACAATTAGCAAGAAACCTGCTACAAAAGGGCTTAGGAATTTTATTTTTAACTACTTCTTTTTAAGGCTGCACAACAAGTTTAGCCCTTATATGGGTGTGTTCATGGGTGGTTAGGGTTAGAGCAGGGGGGTGGGTGGCACAGAGAGAAAGCAAGTGAGGATGCGAGTGAAGCAGTGGGGGGCCCTGTTTTGAGGGATCCTCAAGACATCCCAAGCTGAAAGCCTTCAACCTGGAACTTATTTTTCTTCCCCTTGCAGCCTCTCCCTACCCCCTTTGTGTTTCTATTTCAGCGACTATTTCACCATCAACGCAGTTGCCCAAACCAAACGTTTAGGTGACATCTGTAATTTCTCCTTCCTTGTCTACCACATTCTACTGGTCATAAAAGCCAGTGGAGTCCACACAGTACCACTCTCATTTGTCACTTCTCTTCCCACTCATGGCCAGTGCCCTGCTCCCAGACAAGTGCTCCCTTGCCTGGATCCCTGCAGCAGCTCCAGGCCGACCCCCTGCCTCCCCAACCCCAACCCCGATCCCACACAGTGGACCCTGGGAGCCTTTTCTGATGAGGTCACTCTGCTTAAACCCCGTGACAGCTTCTCCGCAACCTCCTTTACTTGGTACATGAGGTCTTTATTTCCACAGCTCACTGCCTCTCTCCAAGGGTCCTTCGCACTTTGAGGAGGTCCTGCTCCCCATTTCTAGAATCGCCTTTCACCGCTTAGATTCCTCTCCCGCTCTTCTCACCCTCAGGTCTTCACTTACTTCTTCCTAAGGCCTCCCTGTGTCCCCAAGCTCAGTGGCCTCTGAGCAGCAGGAACTCCTGCCAGCTCTGTCGCCTCTGAGTCTTGTCGCTTGGTCGTGCCTGTCGCCCCTGGGTGGCCTGGACCGGCGGCTTCTCGCCCTCTCACTTTGCTCTTGTAGCTCCAGACACTTCACCTTAGTTCTCTATCAGCTCCTGGAAAATTCCTCCTCTTTCTGCCCCTCACCCCTCTTCGTTTGCCCCCCAGGGGGTACCTCCCTGAGCCCCCGACCGGCTGGGATCCCTCGATCGTTCCGCACGCTTAGAGTACGGGGCATCTCCTCCTAGCACAGTCCGGGACTCTATATTCAGCTGTGTCATTAGGCTGGACCTGCCCGGTGTCCCCGGGCCCCCAGCGCGCCAGACGCGCAGCAGGTGTACTGCCGCCGGGTGTAGGAGTGAGGGAGCCGAACGAGCGTTCCCCCGGCGCGCAGCCTCGGCGAGGGTAGGAAGGCCGCACTCGCAGTCGCCGCCCCCCACCCCCACCCCCACCCCCCACCCCCACCCCCACCCCCGGGACCCCGCGGCGCCCTCCGCTCCCCCACGCGGCGCCGGAAGCGGCCCGCCCGTCCCCCTCCCCGGGGCGCCCGCCGCCTTATCTCGGCGCCTCCGGGCCGCAGGAGGAGTCGCGGGCGCGCGGGGTGGGAAGTGGCGGTGGTATGGCCCGGGGGCCCCGGGGCGCGGGCTTCCCGCCTGGCCGCCTGCTGTCGCTCCTGCTGCTGCTGCTGCTGCTGCTCTGCCTGGCCCGCGGCGCGCCCCGGACACCGGGCGCAGACGGTGAGTGCTGACAGGGAGCGCGCGCGGCGCCGGGGGCGCCCTCGGCCTGGCCCCAGACCAAGCCGGGCGCGCCCCGGACGCTCCTCCGCCCCTGGGCTGGGCGGTCTTGCAGCCTGGGCTTGGGGCGCAGGTCGGGGATCGAGAGGGCGGGGCTCCGACAAGCGGGAGGGCCTCCCGGGCGACTTCCCCGCCCCCGTCCCGGGGCCTCGGGGCCACTGTGGACGACAAGGGCGCGGCGGCCCGGCCTGCTGGCCCGGGAGGACCTGGCGCGAATTGGGGCTGGGCGCGAGCTGGGGGCCCCGGGAGAGCCGCACCCACTCAGCGAGGGCGTGGAAGGGCGTTCCGCTTGCACTGTCACTCTTCCGGCCCCGCTGTGGCTTTGCGGGACAAATTCTTGACCCGAAGCAGTTTTCTTTCTACCTTTTAAGTTTTTACCTTTGATGAAGAACCAGATGCTAATATGGTGAGAAAGAAGTGTAAGGAACTTTAGGGGAATAAAGCATTCATTAATTAGTTCATGTATTCAACAGATGAATGATCCTTGAATAGTTTCTGTGTGAGGGATGTGAGGTCGCGGTGCTGGCCCTATTCTGGGGAAAACAGACAAGAAAATAATCCATTTCCTGGCAGTTGACGTAGGTTTTTTTTTTTCCTCTTTTTAGGACCGCACCCGTGGCATATGGAGATTCCCAGGCTGGGGGTCGAATCCCAGCTGTAGCTGCCGACCTACGCCACAGCCACAGCAACACAGGGATCCGAGCAGTGTCTGTGACCTACACCATAGGTCGCCTTATGACCAGATCCTTAACCCAGTGAGCAAGGCCAGGGATCGAACCTGCGTCCTCATGGATTCTTGTCAGGTTCGTTAACCACTGAGCTACCAGGGGAACTCCTTGATGTAGTTTTTAATGCCGCCTGCAGAATGCAGTGTTGAATGTGGTAGGAGTTACACGGAGGATTTAGACATGGAGGGGAGGTGGCATTTACTTGAATAACTGTGATAAGGGCAGAATGCCAGAAGTGCTCTGAGAAGGTGGGTGGTCACAGGAGGGAAAGGCTACATCTAACTCAGGGAGTCTGGTGGCCTCATAAATGTGGTGACCCTTGAACTGGGCTAGCAAGGATTGTTAATATTTGGATATAGGAAGATGAGGAACGGAATTCTAGCTCATAGCAGAGGGCACAGTCAGCTCTCCACAAATATGTGTAGAATGAATGAATTCCAGATGGAGGGGACAAAGTGAGGAAGCACACGGAGGCACCAAAGCATGGGCCTGTGGTTCAGTTTGATGGGAATGAAAGGGAAATGAGGGCAGAAAAGCAGATTGGAATTACCCAGAAGGCAGAATGCTGTGATTGGCAGATCAAGGCATTTAGATCTCGCTGTTTCTGGGCAGTGAGTAGCCACGGGAAGTCACTGCAAGTTTTAGTACAGGGAGTTATCCCAGAAAGTGGTTATAAGAAAGCTCTCCAGCTTCCTTGATAAGACCAAGTACTCATCCCGTAGTAGATGGCAAATTTCATGGAGGGAGCTATGGGGGGACTTTGTGGCTCAGACTCCTGTTCCCCCCAATTCTCTTCAGCTCAGAAATTTTACCATCACTGGCAGGTAGTTCTCTTGATGGCTGAACCTTCTAGAGCAGCCAGTATATCAGATGCTCTGGTGATCTAACTTCCTTCTCTAACTCTGTCTCCCATGGCTGTGCTTAAAATCTTGTAGACACTTGGAGCCTATTTCAAAATCTTTGTGTTAAGACTGTAGCCTAGGAAACAGTCCACTGTGGTCTCACCGACTTGCTGGGCTAAGGTGGTTGAACAAAGTGACTGCCTAGGGTCACCCATCTGCACCTGCTCAAATGCTATGGGGTGCATTTTGGGAAATGGAAGCCAGGGTTGCCTGGCTGAGCCTCCTCTCCCCATGTAGACATCCTCCCACCATTTACAACCATGGAGAATCTGGTTTGATTAGAGGCACGTTTCCTTGCAGTGGACGCAATGTGGGGACTGACTAGAGGCTTAGGTGCCATTGAGGAAGTTGTAATATCTCTTCTTGAAGTTCTGAGGCTTGGCAGAAGGACCTAAGGGCTGCATGTAGATGATAAGGTAGAAATGGATTAGAAGGACTTAATGACAGATATTAAGGTGCAGTGAAACAGAAGAGGGAAGATGGAACCCTAAGGGTTTGGGGCTGGAGGATGACTTGGGTAGATGGTTCTAGAGGAGCAGAAAAAAAGATTTGGGAAGAAAAATGACTAGTTGTTTTGGAGATCCTGCTGTTGAACTGCTGTTAGGACTTTTGCAGAAATGAAATCAACAGGGAGTTGAGACTATGGACAATAAGTGTGTGCAAATGATGGAGACTTGATTGTCACTTGAAGCCTTGAGGTTCATGAGTATGAGGAACAAGGACAGATTTCTTGGAAAGAACATGTTCAGACGGTAGGTGCAAGTAGAGGCTAAAGAGCCATGGCCACATAGGTCAGAGGAGGACTGGGCTAGTATAGCATCAAGGAAACCAGGGGAAGGGGAGCCAAGAGAGTAGAGGTTGAGAACAAGGCTTTGGGTTTGGTGACTGGTCAGTGGGAGCCAGAGCCAGCAGAGCAGTGAGGGTGAGAGCCAGATGCAGAGAGCTCTGGTGAGTGCAGGACTTTGGCTGCAGAGTAGATGCTCTTTAAAGAAGATAGAAGGATGGAGTTCCCTGGTGGCTTAGCAGCTGAAGGATCTGGCAGTGTCACTGCTGTGACTCAGATTTGATCCCTTGCCTGGGAACTTCTGCATGCCTCTGGTATAACCAAAAAAAAAAAAAAAAAAAAAAAGAAGATAAAAGGATAAAAGGAAAGAGAAGATAGTGTGCAGTTGGTCTGGTCAGGTCAGTGCAAGAATTTTTTTTTCCTTTTTAGGGCTGCACCTGCAGCATTTAGAAGTTCTGTGCGAGGGATTGAATTGGAGCTGCAGCTGCTGGCCTATGCCATGGCTTGTGGCAATGCCAGGTCCTTAACCCTCTGACCAAGGCCAGGGATCGAATCCTCACAGACACTATGTTGGGTTCTTTATCCACTGAGCCACAACGGGAACTCCTAGAATATATATATATATATTTTTTTTTTTTTGGCTGAAGGTGGTGAGAAAGCAGACTCTGGCACTTTTTAGAATGAGGGGAATTATTTAGTAGAGGGAGAAACTGAAAATGCAAAAATGAGTGAGTTATTTAGTGGAGCAGGTCAAAAGGCAAAGTTGGTCTACAAGTGGGAAAGCTTGGTAGGGAAGAGCGGGGAGGGAGAAGAATGGGGACCCGCTCTGCCCTTCCCCCACAGCTAACTGCTCAGTGCTGTTTATTTTTCAAAACCAGCCCAATTGCCCTCCCTCCTGGAGGCCCCTTGGAGTTATCCAACACCAGCGACACCACACCCACACTTCTGTACCATATTGTATGGGACCCTACACTCTTATTTATATCCATATGTATTTATATGGTACCCTTGCCCTATACACTCACACCATACTGAAATGTAATTGTTTACCAGACCAAGAGCTCCTTGTGAGTAGGGAACTTGTATTAGGCATCTGGTGTGGAACTAAAACGAAGACCACCAAATGAGGAGTTCCTGTTGTGGCTCTGTGGTCAATGAACCCAGCTAGTATCCATGACGATGAGGGTTCAATCCCTGGCCTTGCTCAGTAGGTTAAGGAGCCAGCAGTGCCATGAGCTGTGGTGTAGATCACTGATGTGTCTTGGATCCCACATTGCTGTGGCTGTGGGGTTGGCCAGCAGCTGCAGCTCAGATTCAACCCCTATCCTGGGACCTTCCATATGCCGCAGGTGCGGCCTAAAAAGACACACACGCACAAAAAGACAAAAAAAGGCCACGAAGCCCATCAAATGAGAATAGGCACAGGCTGTTTATTCAGAGTTCACTCTGTCAATCGGGTCAGCCATCATCACTTACATTTATCAGGGACTTGAAGGCAGGCCTTTGAGTGTGAAACCTTTACAGTGGAACAAAAGGGAAGGCTTCAGGTGTGCCCTGTTGGAGGATGTTGGCAGGGAAAGCTGGAGGTAGCCTCCCTCGAACAGCAGGCATCCCGTGTGATTGGTTGGGGCCGCTTGTTTGGCTTTCGCTGATTGGTCCTTAGTTTGAAGCTTGGGGGAAAAATGGCAGAAGCTGATGTGGGAAGAGAATAAGAGCAAAAGGAGTGGGTCATTTTGTTGTACAGCAGAAATTATCACAGCTTTGTAAGTCCGCTATACTTCAGTAAAACTCACCAACAACAACATTGCAGAAGATGCCCGACATGGGCTAAGTCCCGACCTTTTGGGGCTTATTGCTGTAGAAGTTGTGGTTGACTTCCTAGATCGATGCTGCCAAGAGTTCTGGGTTTTTTTTTTTTTTTTTTTTGTATGGTCTGACCATTGTCTGTTTGGATCTTCAGTCTCTCACTGGTAACATTGCTGAATTACATGTAATTGTTATCAGAGATGTTTCAGAGAGGAGAGCGTGGAGGAGCTGAAGTCAGATGGAGGAAGGTGTGCGATGGTAGTTGGTGGAGCAGGAAGGTGTTGGTGGGTGGGTGGGGTGCCCAGCCCTAGGGGAATAGAGAGGTTAGGAATGGGCTGGAACCAGTCAGTCCTGTTTCTTAGCCTTTCCCCGGCATGGCTCAGAGTCTGGGAGTGGCTGGGAAACCTGTTGGCCCAGGCCTGGCTGGGGTTTGGGAAGAGGAGAGGATGGGCAGAGGCCTTGAGAGTGATGGTTGGGCGGGTCAGGGAAGTTGCTCCTGTATCAAGTGCACCTGACCTCACAAATCCTGCCTCCCACAGGCGTGGTGTTCACGCTGTCATCATGAGTCACAGCAGTATATTCCCGGTTGAGAGTGAGGAAGAGGAAGAAAGAGGGTGAACTGAGGGAGTGGATTGTTTGGGGGTGACTTGCAGTTGCTCAAAGTAATAGGGCAGGATTAGAGCCGATGAAGACAATCCCTAACCCCTACCGTGGCCTGGGTCTTCCCTCTCCAGGAACTCGGCCCTGGGCACATCCTCAGCTTCGGATCGAATCCTGAAATGGGCTTCTAGGTCTCTGCAGCCCAAGGGAGCAAGTGGCCTATTGGCCTTAGCTCTGCCGAGGAGACATGGGGGGACAAATTTGCATGGATTAAAAAAAAAGCAAATGGCTTGCTCGAGAATGTGAGGCAGCCTGTCAGCGGGTGGCAAGCAGGACAGGAACCTAGGGCATGGCTGCTTTGCTCAGCATGGGTTGCTCCCTGGTCTGAAGGTCAGATGTGGGGGCCCTACTGCAGTGTGGTCTTGGCCACACAGGAAGTGGACAGAAGAGGACAAAAGGGCAAAAACAGCTGGGAGCCCAGTAACTTTTGCACAAGGAAAGGTTATGGGTTTTTTTTTTTTTGGTCTTTTTGCTATTTCTTGGGCTGCTCCCGCGGCATATGGAGGTTCCCAGGCTAGGGGTCGAATCGGAGATGTAGCCACCGGCCTACGCCAGAGCCACAGCAACACTGGATCCGAGCCATGTCTGCAACCTACACCACAGCTCACGGCAACGCCGGATCGTTAACCCACTGAGCAAGGGCAGGGACCGAACCCGCAACCTCCTGGTTCCTAGTCGGATTCGTTAACCACTGCGCCACGACGGGAACTCCCGGTTATGGGTTCTTGATGGGGATTGGCAACGCTGGGTGGGGGCAGGAAGGGGTGTGGACAGTGGTTCCCACTGCCCCCCAAGGATTATGCTTTGAAAGAGTAGAGTGCTCTCTGTCTTAGGGGATTTTTAAAGCAGAGGCTATGTTTTGCTTTCCTATCCGGGTGTTGGAGAGGAGAGACTATGAGGTCTCCCAGTTTCCTTCTGTCTCTGGGATTTGATGCAGTCTCTTACGAGCAGTGCAATTTTCCGTAGTGTTTTGGAAGACGTGGGCATCTTTTCTCTTCCTGAGTTTGGGCCTCCTTTGCTTATTTCCTCGGGTCATTTGATCTGTTTCCATGTGTCTCCATGAGTTTGAGAGGCAGGAGCTCATGAGGGTTGTGCGGTGGGTTTGTTTGGTCTGACCGTGAATGGCTGGTGTTAGATTAAGATTTAAATCCAAGCACTCCGAGTGTGCTTTTATTTTTAAATTTTTTTATAGGGCCGCACCATGGCATATGGAAGTTCCCAGGCTAGGGGTCAACTTAGAGCTGTTGCTGCTGACCTACACCACAGCCACAGCAATGCCAGATCCAAGCCACGTCTGTGACCTACACCACCACTCATGGCAACACCGGATCCTTAACCCCCTGAGCAAGGCTGGGGATCGAACCTGCGTCCTCATGGACACTAATCAGATTTGTTTCTGCTGTGCCACAACAAGAGTGCACATAAGTTGCTGTTTGAATGTTGAAATAATGAGCCAGATGAGCTGGCTCAGGCTGGCAGCCTGCTCTATCCGAAGATCTCGTTTGCCTTGGTGTGCGGTGGAGAGGAGCGAGGATTGAGCAAGCCTGAGGAAGCTGAACTTCCTACTTCTGAGTAAAGTGTTACCCAGCGGGTTCGGAAGGGTGGGGGGGAGGCAGGGAGTGATCATGGAAATGAGGATATTAGGTACCGTTCCCAGAAATCAGCCCCGTGAAGAGGTTGGCATCTGTCCACACAAAGATAGTGCTTTGGGCTTTCGCATCAATTCAGCTCCCCATCACTCTCTTCATTAGTATAATTGGGAGCTGGCTAGCTGTCAGTACCTTCATGTGTTCATTAACAAAGGGCTGTTGAGTGGTTGTTATAATAATATGTCATGTTCTAATTGCTTTCCATGTATTAACCCATTTACTCTTTAATCCTCGAAACCACCATAAAAAGTAGGTTTACTGTTATCCTCATGTTACAGATCGATGGGAAACTGAGGCACAGAAATCATCAAGGGTCACCCAGCGAGCCAGCAGCTGAGCTAGGATCGTGGGCCCAAGTGGTCTCTTAACCCTGCTCTGAAGCACCACGTCTACTACCAGGCGCTGCATCATGCGTGCCTTGTTTTTAACAGCAGTGACCATATCTATGAAGACAGACATAAATATTCATGTAAATTAGCTCTTTGTCTAGTGCTCTGTGGAGCTCATGCATATAGTTCTCATTTAATCCTCGCAACACGATCTCCATTTTACAGCTTAGAACCAGGGTGCTGACCGTTTAACTCGCCTTAGGTCACATAACCGAGGAGCCAGAGAGAAGACTCCAACCCAGAAATGAGACACCAGAACCTGTCTGGTCGCCTCATGGATGGATGTGGTTTTAGCTCGTTTGTCACCGCAGAATAGAGAAGGGAAGTGAATCTAGGGTGGCAGCCCTCAGCTGGGGACACAGTAATAGTTACAGAGGGGTACTTGTCAGGCTTTTCCTCCTAGGTTTTTGGAATCCCCACTCTCCTGTTGCTCTCCAGTCATTCTAGGCATCCCTGGGGTCTGCGGAAGGCGGCGGTTGGGGGGGTGGGGTCCCCCGGTGGGGTGGGGTCCCCTCACCCCTATGTAGCCCCCTCAGTTACTGCATGGCAGCCATTTCTCTGCCCTCCCGAACAGAATCACCGAAGACAAGTCAGATCATCCTTGACATGGATGGGACGTTGTCCCCTGACACTGTGCCTCCCAGATTACAGTGAGGGCACAGTGATCTCGGCACAGGCTTGGAGAATTCCTCTCCCTTGGGTTATTCTCTCTGACACGTTGGTCCCAAGGCCATGCTGTGCCTCAGTCTAGACTTGGGGAAAAGACACCTTCCGTGTGGCCTTTTCTTTCCCCAGGGTGCTGACCCTCGTCCTTGAGATTGAGCTAGATGTTCAGTGCTGCTAGTAGTGTGGTCCCCCTGGGAGCTTCTTAAAAACACAGATTCTCTGGCTGGGCCCACAGCTACTGAAGCAGACTCTCTGGCGATTCTGTTTTAACAAGCTCTTCAAGTCGCCTATCTTGGTTTGCACCAAATTGAGGGGTTTCCTGGGACACGGGACTTTATTAAAGACAAAAATGAAGTGTCATGGAGTTCCTGTCGTGGCGCAGTGGTTAACGAATCCGACTAGGAACCAGGAGGTTGCGGGTTCGGTCCCTGGCCTTGCGCAGTGGGTTAACGATCTGGCGTTGCCGTGAGCTGTGGTGTAGGTTGCAGACATGGCTCGGACCCTGTGTTGCTGTGGCTCTGGCGTAGGCCAGTGGCTACAGCTCCGATTCGACCCCTAGCCTGGGAACCTCCATATGCCGCGGGAGCGGCCCAAGAAATAGCAAAAAGACAAAAAAAAAAAAAAAAGAAGTGTCAGAACCTGAGAGGGAAGGGATTTTAAGGGCCCTTTAATCCCTGTTACTCAAAATGGGCTCCACCTGGCAGCTTGTTAGAAATGCAAAATGTAGGCCCCACCCCAGACCTACTGAATCAGAGCCTGCGGTTTAGCAAGAGCCCCAGGTAATTTGAATGGACTTTAAACTTTGAGAAGCCCGAAGCCCTTACTTTACAGATGAAAAACTGAAACCCAGAGAGGTTAAATGATTTGCTAAAAGTCACCATGATTTAGACTTAACTAAAGTTAGGATCAATTCTGACTCAAGTGCAGTGCTTTCCTGTGCCTGGCTGACTTCCTCCAAGGCCATATGTTATTGGTCTGGTTCTATTTATTGCATGAACTTGAACTTAGTTCTATTTATTGAATGAATTTGAACTTAGTTCTGTTTATTTAAAACCTCTTTAGATTCTGTCCCTCACTAATTCAGGTTGGACTTTCCTTAGTTTATATGAGTGGTTGGCACTACTTTGCTTCTTGTTTTGTGTGTGTTTGTTAGATTCACTCAACTGTTGACTCACAAAAAAGAAGTCATTTTCTATCTAATGTAAGTTTCTGGCAATGGATGGATGTAAAAATGCTGCCATCTTTATAAAGACAAATATTTTTTGAAAAAAAAATCAAACATCTTACCATTTCCTCCTTGATTTCATTACTATAGTGTTTATATCAATCATATATATACATATATATATCTGAAACTAAGACAATATTGCTAATCAACTATACTTCCAAAAAAAGCATAGCATTTGATCTATTATGGCTTTTGTGCTACACACACACTGGGCTGAGTGTTCATCATAATACAGGTGACCACAGCTAGCTTTGTGGATGTGCCCCAGGATTTATTATTTAAAGGGTATTTCCAGGATGTGATTATGAATTGGCCGTGTCCTTATGGCACTGTTTTAAAATGTTAAAATGTTTAAATAGATCTAGCCCATGTTGATGGACATTTAGTAGGGGGATTCAGTCTCACTTCAGCTCTGCCTGTTGCCCTTGTAATCAGGTGCCTCCCTGCTCTGTTTTCTCTAGGTTGTAAAACTCCATCTTATGCCAGGATTAGTAAAGGCATCTAACTACTCCGTATTCTCAACCAGTTCCGTGAACGCCCAGCTGCTACCCCTTATGCTTGCCTTCTGAGGCACTCAGGGACCCCATTCCTGAGCCTTTCTAGGCTGGCTTTTCTTCATTTTAATTTTAATTACTTTTTGTTCTTCTTTTCTCTCTCTCCCTCCCTCCCTCTCTCTTTTTTTTTTTTTTTTTTGGCAGTTGGCTTTTATTATTATTATTATTTTCGGCAGTGCCTGCAGCATGTGGAAGTTCCCTGGCCAGGGATTGAACCAGGCCACAGCAGTTACACTGCTGGGTCCTTAACCCACTGAGCCCCTGGGAACTCCTAGACTGGCTTTTAGTTCTTCCTCTCAGGTATTCCCGTATGTCCATCGCTTCCATCTTCTGAAATATTGTCAATACTCTTATTTGCTATCATCTGTCTTCTCTCTCCAAGTTTATACCTTTCTGGTCCTTGATGTCATTTTAAAATTTGGGGGCTGGGGAGGTTGTGCATGTGTTAAATCTGCTGTGTTTAACTGAAACTCTTTCATTTAAAATTTAAAATTAATCACTTATGTACTTTCTGTTACAAGCTCGTTCTCACTCTTGATGTTGTATGTTTGTGTATGCTCTGTTTTTCCTTCTCTGGTCTTGAGTTTTGACTGTTGGTCTTTATGATGCACTGATTTTGGCAAAAGTGTTTTTTTCAATGAATTTGAATATATTTTCTAATTCTTTTTTTTTTGTCTTTTTAGGGCCGCACCCATGGCATATGGAGGTTCCCAGGCTAGGGGTCTAATCGGAGCTGTAGCTACCCGCCTACGCCACAGCCACAGCAACACAGGATCTGAGCCATGTCTGTGACCTGCAGCACAGCTCACGGCAATGCTGGATCCTTAACCCACTGAGCGAGGCCAGGGATCGAATCTGTGTCCTCATGGTTGCTAGTCGGGTTTGTTAGCCACTGAGCCATTAAAAAATTTTTTTTTTGTCTTTTTGGCTTTTTCCAGGGCCGCTCCCACGCGGCATATGGAGCTTCCCAGGCTAGGGGTCGAATCAGAGCCGTAGCCACCGGCCTACGCCAGAGCCACAGCAACACAGGATCCGAGCCATGTCCGCAACCCACTCCACAACTCACACAACACCGGATCCTTGACCCACTGAGCAAGGGCAGGGATCGAACCCGCCACCTCATGGTTCCTAGTCGGATTTGTTAACCACTGCGCCACGATGGGAACTCCTAGCCACTGAGCCATGATGGGAACTCCTATATTTTCTAACTCTTTAACATCTTTTTAATCTTTACTGAGCCCTAACGACTGACCCCCTTGCCGTAAACTCCAATTTTGTTTTTTCCTTTTTCAAACTTCTTGCATTAAAATTCTAGTCCCTTCCCCAGCCGCCTGCTTTTCTTTTTCTCTTTTAAAGTATAACGACATGTCAAACTCAAATTTTCTGAGGTAGATAAGATTTTTTTTTTTTTTTTTTTTTAGCCGGCATATGGAGTTCCCAGCCTGTGGATCAGATCCGAGTGACTTTCAATCTTTGGCCGGCTCCTTAACCCACCGTGCTGGGCCAGTGATCCTGTTGCACCACAATGGGAACTCCTAGGGCGGAGAAGCTTTTATGTCTGGTATTAAACATTTCAATGTTGGTATCCTCTTTGCCCTAAGAATTATTTAAGAGAGTGTCCTATAGTTTACAAGTAGGCTTTCTTTTTGAGGATGCAAGTCTTGGGTTTAAATCTTGTTTAATTACATTATTATTACATGGTAATCGGGTATGACAACACAATTTCTACTTTTTTTGAAATTTGTTGCATTTTCCTTTCTGGTGTAGGATATAATAAATTTTGTAAATATCCTATGGTTAATTTAGTATTACTTAGTGATTAGCAGGGCTCGTCTCATTTTTGTGTTCTATTTTGTTAAAAAATAAAAATAAAAAGCAAGCTTGGTTAAGAGTATTTTTATATCTCCCTTTCTCAGTTGGGCTCATGCCTCAAGCAGCCTGAGGGCTAAATCTTTATTACCTGGGCAGTACCAGGGCCAAGAGTAAGATGAAATTCCATGCCGAAATTCTCTCCTTACTAGTCCACTCCTGCTATTACGGACACTGGCAGTGCAACACAATATCCCACACAGCCTTGGGTCAAAATTCTTTGATCTTGGGCCATATGTCACTATCTGGTAGATTTGCATGTTTCAGGAATTTTAGCCCCAAACATTTTTGCTGCTTATCTAAGTAATTGGGATCTGGTCATCCTGTTGGGACCTGGCTGTTATCTCACTGACATTTTAAACACATTCACCACCTTTTCCCTAAAAGGAAAGGGGATAGGGCCATAAGCGAGTTCTTCTCCTTTCCATTTGCTTGTTAAGTCCCAGCCACTAGGATTGCAGTTTCTTTTATCCAGTTGGTCCATAAACATATAGCGAATGTTTCTATCGTGCCATAATGATATATGAGCAGATGACATAATCCCTGTCTTTGAGAAGCTCATCCGCCATAGCAAGCTGGGAGGACAGAGGTGGAATGGGATATAATGACAGATTAGCATGGCTGATATGGGAATGTACAAGGGTTGGGGAGCACAAAGGAAGATTCATTTTCCTTAAGGATGAAGGAATGGGGAAGACCGCAGGGAGAATGTGATGGCTAAGCTGGGTCTTGAAATAGAAACAGGTGCTAGTTGGACAGAGAAGGATAGACATTCTAGATGAAGGGAACAGGGTGAGTATGACATGAAATAAGACGGTGGGGAGTTCCCGTTGCGGCTCAGTGGTAATGAATCTGACTAGCATCCATGAGGATGAAGGTTCAATCCCTGGCCTCGCTCAGTGGGTTAAGGATCCGACGTTGCCGTGAGCTGTGGGGTAGGTCACAGACGTGGCTCAGATCTGGCGTGGCTGTGGTGTAGGCCGGTGGGGACAGCTCTGATTCAACCCCTAGCCTGGGAACCTCTGTGTGCCGCAGGTGTGGCCCTAAAACGACAAAAAATAAAAAAGAAAGAAAAAAAGAAATCGAACGGTGGTAGCATGTCAGGGGAAAAGAAGTCGGCCTCTTGCCTGGAGAACACTTGGGTGTGGGAGCAGTGAGGCTGCAGGGGTTAGTCCAGGGGCAGACTGTTCAGAGCTTCCATCGCCAGGTAGGGGAATTTGCGCTTTACTCCATGAACAAGGACTGGCCATCGCAGGTTTCTAAGGATAGGATAAGGTCTACCCTTTATAGTTTTGGTATTCAGATTTTGGTTTTCCATTTGAAATGTCTACTACCCAAAATGTGACTCATCTAGAGCAGGTGATTGGAGTATTCTTTTCCTGATATGTGCAATTTATGATTCAGATTCAGATGTCTGTGCCAGTTGCCACCAACATGCTACGTGCGAGCAAAAAGAAGGGAAGAAGATGTGTATTTGCAAATACGGATTTGTGGGCAATGGGAGGACTCACTGTATTGGTAAGTTCTGAATCCTGGGTTCAGTGAAAAAGTTGAATCAAGAAGCGAGGTGCTCTAATATTAAAGAATTGATGTTCTTGGGGGAAAATACTGTTATTTTGTTCACATGTCTTTATCACAAGAAGTTTTATCAGCTAAAATAAGTCCTTGTTTTACTGTTTGGATGTATCCATTCTCTAGCATTTCCAAGGAATTATCCCTCACGTTGAGGTCCTTAAACTTGGATCTCTGGACACTATCCTAACACAGATTTGAAATCTGTTTCAAGTCTTGAGTTTAACTTAATTCGAGTGAGTATTGCATTTTTAAATTTCTCTGGTTGATAGAAAACTGTAGTTGAGGAAAAGCAAAACACAAATTGCCTATTGAACTTTTTGGCTAATTGGTGAAATACTGTTGCTTTGAGTCTTATGTTTCCCAGATTCCATCTTCCATATTTTTGGTAGTTGTACCCTTTAGGGTCTTGGGTGGCTTAGAGAAATACAACAACTTTTAGGCTAGAGGCATTTGGGATTTCTTTTCGCCTCATGGCATCCACTATGCAGTGACAGTCAGACAATATCCAGGTTCAAGCCTGATACAGAGAAAGGGAGAGTTTCATGTCAACTTTAGAATAGTGAATGTTAGGATAATCAGCTTCCTCCGAGCAACCGGGTTGCTTGCAATAATACTGTGGATAGTTTTGCCTTGTGGCTGTGGGTTGACAGTATATACAACTTTGTAGTGATATCTTCTTTTTTTCTCCTTAAAGAAAAATAACAATTAAGTCCTGATTTTAAAAAGTCATATTCTACCTCACAGATAGAAGTTTTTACAACCACACACCATTGCCTGTTCCTGTAGGCTGGAGCTGGATCTTCTTGACCCTCTTTCAGATTCTGCCCGTAAGATCCTCCCCCGACTATTTGCCAGCAGGTGTTTGAAAATGAAGTTGGGACTGGGGAGCGTGGACAAGCTTCTTCCGCTCCCTCCCCTAGGAAGTCTTCCTCCCCTGAATGCTTGCTGCAATCTTTTTTTTTTTTTTTTTTGTCTTTTGTCTTTTTAGGGCCGCACCCACGACATATGGAGGTTCCCAGGCTAGGGGTTGAATTGGAGCTGTAGCTACTGGCCTCCACCACAGCAATAGCAACGTGGGATCTGAGCGGTATATGCAACCTATACCACAGCTCATGGCAACGCCAGATCCTTAACCGAATGAGCAAGGCCAGGGATCGAACCTGCAACCTCGTGGTTCCTAGTCAGATTTGTTTCTGTTGCACCACGACGGGAACTCCCCGCTTGCTGCATCTTGATTGTCCTTTGACTTCTAAACAATAGAAACTTCTCTTAATGGGCAGAAGAAGTTTTATTAATTTATGGGGTACTTGCTCCCAAACACCAGACACTACATATCCCAGTATGTGGCCTCCAGAGACCATGCCATAGGTTACAGGTGAGGTCATAGGTGTGCCAGAGATGTTATTACATGGTCAAGGGACCTAGGAGTTCTAGAATCTTCCACAAACCCAAATGTCCCTTCTGATGAGGTCTGCAGGGATGACATGCCTCAGAAACAATAGCAAAGGACAGGAATATTGCATCTTTGGGACAGGTGGACTTGTGTCTGAAACCCCTGTGCCCTGCTTAGTAATCTGGATGGACCCTGGCCTGGCTATGGCTTGGGGGCCTGTTCTGCCTCTCTGAGCTCTCATGCACATCTTACCACAGATGGTTTTATCAATGACTAGTGTTTCAGGTTTGATCAAATTAAAAAAAAAGATAATATAAGAAAAATGAAAAACAAACAAAACAAAACCCCACCAGATTTTGAACAAGGAGGGGTCCTTTTGAGTTAACAGGAGTTGAATGTAATTGTGGGAGGCAGCTGAACTGCTTTGAAAGAACCAGTAGTGTAATAAAACACTGAATAACAGACAGGAAAACTCTGGCTCATGAATTGATGATTTCCTCCTGCCAAAAAACTAGCTGGACAGATTAGCCATTAACGGCTGCAAAAGAAATAGGTCAGAGGAGTTTCCTGTGATGGTCAAGGCTAGGGTAGAGCCAGCAAACTCTAGCCTGGGGACCAAACCACCACTGTCTGTTTTAATAGTTTTCTCCTTTTTTTGGCCCTACCCACAGTATGCAGAAGTTCCGGGGCCAGGGATTGAACCCGTGCCACAGCTGTGACAGAGCCACAGAATGCCAGGTCCTTAACCCACTGGGCTCCCAGGGAACTCCTGTAATAGAGTTTTACCAGAACACAGCTTTGCTAATTTGTTTACCTATTGTCTGTGGCTGCTATTGTGCGTCGAAGGCAGGGATGAGCATGTGTTCCCTTGGTGGTTCACGGGGTTATGAATTGGACTAGTATCCATGAGGGTGCAGGTTAGATCCCTGGCTTTGCTCAGTGGGTTAAGGATCTGGCATTGCTGTGGCTGTGGTGTAAGCCGGCAGCTGCAGCTCTGATTTGACCCCTAAGGAACTTCCATATGCCATGAGTGGGGCCCTGAAAAGCAAAACAACCCCCCCAAAAAACAAAAGTATTGATGAGCAGTAGTCACCAGAGACTTGTGACTGGCCTTTGACAGAAAAAGTTTGCTGATCCCTGGCCTGGAAGACAGATATGGGCGGGAGATTTACCTTCATTTCACATTGTTATAAAATTATTGAATTAAAAAATACTCAAGGCAGGTTCTGTGGACTCATCAAGCATCCCCTGTCCCAGCCTTTCCTCCCTGGGTGACTATTATTCACATGGATCAGTGACGATTAGCAGGAGCTGCTTCTGCCACAATATTAGCCCTGCCCCCCCGGATGAAGCTTAAGCACTAATTCCATTGTGTTTCCTGGTAACTCAGAAGTAACAAATTTTCCAGTTAATCATTGGATGTAAAATCATCCTGCTCTGGTTTTCGAGAAAAGCAAGAGAATGGCTGGGCCCGAAAAGTGGGCTTCTGCCCAGTTTGTTCCCCCAGGGCCATGATAAGATCTTTTTAAGTGTGGAGAAGTTCAAAAAGCATCTCCCAGTCTTCAGATGAGGTGCAATTATCAGATGGAGATGTTGGGTTTCTCTTGTGGGTTTTGTCTGTACCTGGTGCAAGACCAGGATCTGCCCCTGCCTGTAGTCCGAGAAGCCTCGTGAGAAGGGAAGATGCTGGGGAAATGGATCTTTCAGCTGTTGTCACCGAATATTGATTCCCAGGAGCGCAGGAGAACAGTCTGGGTGGTTGTTCGAGGTTTGGATGGAGGGATAGCCCTTACTGTGCCTTGTCTTAATGTATCGACAGATAAAAACGAGTGCCAGTTTGGAGCCACCGTGGTCTGTGGGAACCACACATCTTGCCACAATACACTTGGAGGCTTTTACTGCATTTGCTTAGAAGGATATCGAGCCACAAACAACAACAAGACGTTCATCCCCAATGATGGCACCTTTTGCACAGGTACTCAAGAAGGGGGATGCAGTGAGGGCAACATGATGATGGCAGAATGGTACTCGGGATGGGGAGGAGGGAGAAGGTGAGGCCCGGGCAGGGTGTGATTTAAGGGAGGGACTCTCCTTTTTTTTTTTTTTTGTCTTTTTGCCTTTTCTAGGGCTGCTTCCCGTGGCATATGGAGGTTCCCAGGCTAGGGGTAGAATCAGAGCTGCAGCTGCTGGCCTACACCACAGCAACAGCAACGCACGATCCAAGCCTCATCTGTGATCTACACCACAGCTCATGGCAACGCCGGATCCTTAACACACTGAGCAAGGCCAGGGATCGAACCCGCAATCTCATGGTTCCTAGTCGGATTCGTTAACCACTGAGCCATGATGGGAACCCAGGACTCTCCTTTATCTACGAGCGACATGTGGACATGGATCGAATATTAGTTAATATTAGGAAATTATTGTTAATTTTGTTAGGTGGATTACCTATATGGTGGTATTTAGGATAATATTCTTATTTTGAGACATGTGTGCTAAAGTATCTAGGGGTGTTATTATGGAATATCTGGTGCTACTTTATCTGTAAGACACCTTAAATGGCAAAATGTGACCAATTGTTGAATCTCGGGAGCAGGCAGGAGTGGGACTAGGGGAGATTGTAATTATTCTTTTTCTTGTTCTGTGTGTTTGAACATTTTTATAACAAACAACAAGGAGGGACTCTTGGAGGTGGTGTGCCATCCGCATTTTCCTTGGAGTGACTCTGGTACTAGCCAGCTCTGTGTACACTGCCCCCCACCCCCTGGGGATGGGAGGAGGGGCCATGGCACTGCACCTGTTAGAGATGTGGGCTTGTCTCCTGGAGGAATAAGCCAAGTGAGGAGTGCAGCCTTTTTTTTTTCTTCTTTTTTTGGCTGTACCCTTGGCATATGGAAGTTCCCGGGCCAGGGATGGAATCCAAGCCACAGCTGTGATCTGTGCCACAGCCATGGTAACTCAAAATCCTTAACCCATTATACCACAGCAGGAACTCTGTGAGGAGTGCAACTCTTAGGGCCTCAGGAGCTTTGAAGGTCAGATGTGGGGGCATATCTTGGTCAAATACAAGAGGTGGGCAAAACCGTCCTCATTTTCAGTGGCTCTGAACTCTGTGTACAGCTTTTGATGATAGTATAGCTCTTAGGTTTTCTAAGAAAAATCTTTGAACCGTAATGGAGAAAGGCAGAAAAAGACGCCTGGTTCTAAGATGGCTTCACATAGACTTACTGACTCTCCTTGAAAGCTTTGCAATATTTAAAGGTTCGGAGGGAAAAGAAAAAGAGAGAAGAGCATGTTTTATCCACTTGGAACCACAGGATCCGAGGCTCTGATTCATTCTCCCTCTTGACCTTTTCCAGGTAAAAATCCCTCAAAGGGTATATTTGATTTATCCTTGGCATGAATGAACACATTCCCTCTGAGAAAATGTTTTATGATATCTTGTTGTTTTAGGGAGCAAATTACTAGCTATGTGATTGCAGAAGTGCAATGTTGCAGAATTAAATTAGGTGCCTTAAAAAAGATACCAATTTTTTTTTGTTTTTTTGTATTTTGTCTTTTTTTAGGGCCGCACCCGAAGCATATGGAGATTCCCAGGCTAGGGGTCTAATCGGAGCTGTTGCTGCTGGCCTATGCCAGAGCCACAGCAATGCCAGATCCGAGCTGTGTCTGTGACCTACACCACAATTCGAGGCAACACCAGATCCTTAACCCACTGAGCAAGGCCAGGAATCGAACCCGAAACTTCATGGTTCCTAGTCGTATTTGTTTCCACTGCGCCATGACAGGAACTCCCAGGATACCAATTTTTAAGAAAAAAAACCTTACAAGATGAAGATCTGGTGTTAAGGTCATTTGAAACTCATTTTTCATGCACTTCCTCTGCCAAGGCTGTGCTAGTGGGAGGTGACGGCAGACAGCTAATTTCAGTGTAAAGTGTCAGCCACAAGTAAGCCAAGCGCGCTTACCAGAATCCGAAATCCGTGGGGGCACTTACCTTGAAGTGGGTGAAGGATGGGGGTACTTTTTGAGGGTGTGATACCTGAAATTGTGTTTTCAAAGTTGTGGGAGTTTGACAGGAAACACTTTTGTAACTGTATAGATGAGTATAGTTTCCAAGGATGGATTCTGTTCATAAAAAGATAGGAAGAAGAAGAAAAAGAGAAAGAAATATTTTATGCAAGGCCCCAGTAGATGTCAGCCTATGAAGAACCAATCTTTCTGGAACAAAATCCTGATCTAGGCTCTGCTTCTATTTATTCTACCCTTTGGAAATATTTAGTGACCTTTCTGTCTCTCTCTCTTTTTTTTAAGTTGAACTGTAATTCATATACCATAAATTCGCCCCTTTGAAGGGTACAATTCAGTCATTTTTAGTGTAATTCACAAAGTTATGCAACCATCACCACTATCTGATTTTATTTTATTTATTTGTTGACTTTTGGCTGTGCCCAAGGCATGTGGAAGTTCCCAGGCCAGGGATCAAACCCAAGCCATAGCAGTGGTAATGCCAGATCCTTCACCTGCTGAGCCATCAGGGGACTCCATCCTAATTTTAGAACTTCTCTCTCACCTGAAAAAGGAGCCCCATATCCATTGGTAGCCATTCCCATGAACTTTCTCTCTCTCTCTTTTTTTGAGGTCTCCATTTATCACTTTGCAAAAGTGCATTGATGACTTGTCTTGATGACACTGAGTTTCTTTCAGAAACAAACACAGTTGCCACAGAAACATCAGTGGACTTTAGCTGGGGCAGAAACATAGCAAGTTCCGGGGTATCAGTAGTTATCTAGTGTTTGCCTGGAACCAGAAGATTGTAAATCCCAGTTCTTGAATTCGGAGAAATCCTGTGACCTGGTGTTTATTGTACTTTGCAGAGTTAAGTCCAGGCGCTGGTTGCAGGTAGGTGCCTGGATGTCAGTGTGTATAGATGAGGAATGCATTGCAGGGGGTCTAGTGCTGAGAGCCTGCAGATGTTCTGGTGCCCAGGCTGCCCCCGGGATGACTCCTGGGCATCATGGAAACTTTGCCACGAGTCACAACCCAGAGGAAGAACCAGTGTGGCCTTCACAAAGGCGTGTTGTCCCTCTTCGGAAGTGACAGGGCCCTGCCTGAGTTCCTCCAGCAGTTGATGGTCTCCTGTACTTTCCTCCTGCTGCTTACCTGCCTTTTGACTGAAGTGGGTCAAGAGTAAGTGGAGAGAGGAGTTCCTGCTGGGGCACAACGGGATCGGCGGTGGCTCGGGAGCACTGGGACACAGGTTCGATCCATGGCCTGGTGAAGTGGTGTTAAGGATCTGGTGTTGCCGCAGCTTAGTCACAACTGCGGCTCAGATCTGACCCCTGGTCCGGGAACTCTGTGTGCCTCAGGGCAGCCAAAAAGGAAAAAAAAAAAAAAAAAAAAAAAAAAAAAGAGCAAGTGGAGAGATATGAGACTGATGTGGAAATAAGGCCCAGGGCTGTCATCTTCCTCCCACCTCCCAGTGGTCTTGGCCCTCGAGGGGTCTGCTGAAAACTGCAAAATACTTTTTCTGTGCTCTTCAACTCAGGACTCCATCCTGACTCTATGGACAACAGCAGTGTTCATTTCCATTAAACTCATTTCCTGCCAGATCAGGGCCTGATGCAGTTTCTTCTAGAGACATGTAGCCACCCTTTAGTTTGGGCGGAGAAACGGGGAAGATGGGGAGTGGGGAAGAGAACCTGGAGGGAGTGGGTGCTTCGCATTCATCTGTTCCTGGGAGCCGCTGCTCAGTACCTGCATCCTGTAGGTCTGCCTGTGGGGACTAAACACCTTCCTTCCCAGATGTCCACCCCTGTCTCAGTGTCGTCTGCCGGTGTCCCTCCCAGGCCAGGGGCCTTGTCCTCCATGTGAACCTTTGCCCACAGGCTTCTCAGCTGCCCTGCTGCTTCAGGTCCTGGGGCAGCCCGCCGTGGCTTCCGACACAAATGCGCAGCTCCCCTGAGATTCTGCTTGCTCTACACAGGCTGTTGCTCCCTAGGCTGCCTTGTAGCTGTCCTGAGCTTTCTCCCAGTGCTCTCCCCAAGGAGAACTTCTCTGCCCAACCCCCCGTCCTTTGGTTTAGCTGGAGTTATTCCTAGGGTCCTGTTTTACTGCTCTGGAAGAAGGAAGAAGCAAGGAAGGATAAACCCTGGAAAATCACACTGAAGGGTTATTGCTCCCGACCGCCCAGAGCAGCACTCATAACCTTTGGCTCCTTGCCTCGCTTCCCCGGGGAATCCCTCTGACTCCTGCTTAGGTCTCCAACTGTGGTGGGTGATGGCTTCAGACACCTGCTGCTGCCCAAGAGCCTAGGAAGGAGAGAGAGGCCAAAGAGTCTGAATCAAAAGATGGTTAAACCAAAGCTCCATCCCCTCAAATGCCAGAGGCCTTGACGAAGATGATTCATTGTCGCTCTTGGGGACTGCTGGGGCCATGCCTGAGCTCCCCCTGCAGGTTAACCTCTCCCCCCCTTTACTCCTGCCTCCTGCTTGCTCAAGCCCCAGGATATAGATATCCTGGTTCTGTCCAGCGGCCCTGTTGAGTATAATAAAATACACACTCAGGGTTCTTTTTGACTCCACTAAATTAAAGTTTGGGGAGAAGTACAAGGGACAGGAGCTGAGCTTAAATTTATTTTTGAACTATCTGTAAAGCAGGCTTTCCTAAGCAAACTATCAATATATGCAAGAAAGTAAATGTTTAGCCCTTTGAGGTTAGGATCTTTGCTCACGGCCACTGCATCTCCGAACATGAAAATGGTTTGAAAATGGTTCTCCATTTATTCAGCTATTGTCATATGTGAAAAAGGATGGAGCTGTTACCCTAGAATGAAACTCTGGAATAAGGATGAATGGGTCCTTTACTTCTGGTTGTAGTGATTCATGATTGTTCTTCCTCAAAGGAGAGAGAAGAGTAAGTCAGTATTTTTCCTCCATAGAAGGAATATAGCTTTATTTTTTCCATTTATTAAAAAAAAGTACTCATGTAGAAAAGTCAAACAGTTATGGATAGGTATAAAAAAGAAAGAAAGAAAAAAATCACCTAACATTAACCCAGGGACAACAACTCAATATTTTGGTTAATCTCTTTTAAGATGCCTCCATGCATATGTAATGCAACCATAACTTTAGATTAATAACATGTGTATGTTGTTCCACAACCTGATATTTCACTTCTTTAACACATATTATTTCTCCATATTTGACTTCATAAAGTAAGAGAAGATTTAACCTCACTCCCAATACATGATCTTTTCAATAAAAATAAATATAAAACCTAAGAGAAATGAAAATGTATGTTTACAAAAGTCTTATACACACATGTTCAAAATAGCCCAAACCGGAAACACCCCACATGTCCATCAACGAGAGGATGGATAAATAAATTCCTATAGCAGACTATTAATTAGCAATAAAAATGACTATCTATTGATGTACAACATAGAAGAGTATTGAAAACAGGGAGTTCCCACTGTGGCGCAGTGGAAACAAATCCGCCTAATATCCATATAGATGCGGGTTTGATCCCTGGCCTTGCTTAGTGGGTCAGGGATCTGGTGTTGCCATGAGCTGTGGGGTAGGTCTCAGATGCAGCTCAGATCCCGAGTTGCTGTGGCTGTGGTGTAAGCCAGCATCTGTAGCTCCAGTTTGATCCCTAGCCTGGGAACTTCCATATGCCATGGGTGTGGCCCTAAAATGCAAAAAAAAAAAAAAAAAATTGAAAACATTATGATGAATAAAAGATACCATAAACAAAACATGCATTATAAGAGAGTCCATTTAGGAGTTCCCATCGTGGCACAGTGGAAACAAATCCGACTAGGAACCATGAGCTTGTGGGTTCGATCCCTGGCCTTGCTCCAGTGGGTTAAGGAGCCAGCATTTTGGTGAGCTGTGGTGTAGATCACAGATGCGGCTCGGATCTGGCGTTGCCATGGCTGTGGTGTAGGCTGGCAGCTGTAGCTCCGATTAGACTCCTAGCCTGGGAACCTCCACATGCCACGGTGTGGCTCTAAAAAGATGGGGGAAAAAAAAAGAGTCCGTTTATATTAAGTTTGGGCAAAACTAATCTTAGAGTGATAGAAATCAAAAAGTGGTTGTTTAGGGGTGGGGTGGGGATCGCCTAAAAGAAACATGAGGGAACTTCCTGGGTGGATGGAAATGTTCTGAATCTTGTTTTGATGTTGGCCGCATGGTTGTATGTGACTTTCTCAACTCATGAACTGAACACTTAAGGTCAATACATTGTATTGGGTCTAAATGATAACTCATTTATAAATTACTATAGGGGTAGATATATAATGCCTTTTATTTATTTTATTTTATTTTATTTTTTGCTGTGCCCATGGCATGAGGAAGTTCCCAGGGCCATGGATGGAATTTGAGCCACAGCATCGACAGTCCAGAACCGTGTGGACCCTACCACTGTGCGGCCACCAGGGAACTCCTATGATATCTTTTAAATTAACTGCATAGAATTTATTAAATGGCTGTATTATGTTACTTAACTGATTATTTTCTCCCCATTGTGATTGTTTTTCTGGCTTTTTGCTATTATAAGAAATGCTGTAATGAACATCCTTGTGCTTACACGTAATTATCTCCTTGTTATAAATTCATGGTCAGGTGTGGGTTATGAAGGAGTGGCTTGTGCTCCAGGGAGAACTGAGGCAGTAGAGAGGCGAGGCCCATTCATGTATTAGCTAACTCGCATTGAGGACCAGGGTTCAGTCAAGCACTATGCTGAGTGCTTTCTGCATGTTTTATTTAATCTCCACCAAAAAACCTACTGTAATTAACTTCGTTTTGCAGAATTGGTTTGGAAAGGTTAAGGAACAGATATTAGTACAACTAGTGAGTAGCAGCATCAGTTCTCAAACCTGGCTCTGTTTGATTTTCAAATCCATGTTATTAGTTGAAAGGATTAAATATAGAACACCAGGGCCCTGGGACCCAGGTCAGAGTGTCCTGCTCTGTTTTGCTTCTTTCTTTCTTTCTTTCTTTTTTTTTTTTTGGCCTTTTTTAGAGCCACTTCCCGCAGCATATGGAGGTTCCCAGGCTAGGGGTCGAATCAGAGCTGTAGCTACTGGCCTATGCCAGAGCTACAGCAACACCAGATCTGAGCTGCATCTGCAACCCACACCACAGCTCACGGCAACGCCACTGGATCCTTAACCCATTGAGCAAGGTCAGGGATCGAACCCGCCACCTCATGGTTCCTAGTCGGATTCATTAACCACTGAGCCACAATGGGAACTCCCTGTTTTGCTATTTTCTATGATAATAATCCTATATATAGACTGGGGCATAGGGAATTTTCTCCCTTGATTAGTTAAGTATGTTAATAAGGTTGCTCAGAATGTTTTTTGATTCCCAAGCAAACAGGTTATAAATTTTGAGACCCCTGTGGAACCTACCACTACGTGGAGTTGTTCTGATGAACTTAACATGTTTATCCAACCAAGATTCTAGAACTAGAAAAGGGATGGTTTGTGAGCATTCGGAGGTAGCAGGGGATTAAAGATTGAAACCATGCTATACTAATCTCAGGGATCCGCGGTAGATACATCCAGACTTTATTCAGGTAATTGATATCTTTGACAATCTCTGTGGACAAGATAGAGAATTATTGATTGGATGGTGGTATAATTCGATGATAAAGAGAGAAATAGTGTGGTGTAATGGTATCTTCTGATCCTGGCTTTTCTATTACTTAACCTGCATGACTTTTGTCTAGTTGCTTAACCATTTTTTTAGTTACTCCATCTGTAAAATGGGGATAAGAATAACATCAACCTCCCAGGATTATTGTGAGAATTAAGTAAGATGAAAACAATCGGTAATAAATAATGAGGTGTTTAGAACAGTGCTTGGCATGTGCATGATGACATGCAGGAGTTTTTGTTATTAACGGTCATTATAACAATTACTGTTATTAGGTTGCTGGATGACTGTGTGCAAAGCAAGCTGATTAATGCCTGTAGTGACCCACATAGAGCTACTCAGTATCTAGAAACCCGGAGTCTTCTCCATGCCGATGTGTTTTTGCCCCATAATACCTGGACTACTTACTTTCAGCAGTCTGCTGAACAATCCATTTATTCCCACTCACTGTCTTTTGAGGAGTCTGGGGCAGGTGGACAGGCTGGAAAATGATTTCTCTGTTAAAGGTGTAGAGATAAAGACATTTTACAAATTCCTCATTGGAATAAAAAAATCTTTTTTTTTTTGTTTTTGTCTTTTTGCCATTTCTTAGGCCGCTCCCGCGGCATATGGAGGTTCCCAGGCTAGGGGTCGAATCGGAGCTGTAGCCACCGGCCTACGCTAGAGCCACAGCAACGCAGGATCTGAGCCGCATCTGCAACCTACACCACAGTTCTCGGCAACGCCGGATCGTTAACCCACTGAGCAAGGGCAGGGATCGAACCCGCAACCTCATGGTTCCTAGTCGGATTCGTTAACCACTACGCCACGACAGGAACTCCAAGGAATAAAAAAATCTTGATGAGCTATAAGGATGGGTTCCAGCTTGGGAACATACGTGGGATCCTATAGTGTTGAAATCATTTCTAAAGGTTTTACTAGATTGAGATTTTATTTATTTATTTATCTAAGGCCACACCCATGGCATATGGAAGTTCCCAGGCTAGGAGTGGAATTGGAGCTGCAGCTGCAGGTCTACGCCACAGCCACAGCAACACAGGATCCACGCCGCATTCTGTGACCTACCCTGCAGCTCATGGCGACGGCAACGCCTGATCCTTAACCCACTGAGCAAGGCCTGGGATCGAACCTGCATCCTCATGGAGCCTAGTCGTGTTCGTTTCTGCTGCTCCATGAGGGGAACTCCTGATTTTATTTTATTTTTTTATATCTGGGATGACGTTTTCATTTTAATAATGCCATCAGGCCTCAAAGCTGGAATTTAAGGTCATGGATTACAGCATACATTCCGCTGTAGTTTTCATCGACATAGGGACATTTTGCTTTGTTGGCAAAGCCACATTCCTATGCCCTGATGGGGGCAGTGCTAGTTTTATAGGGTAAGAAACGAAATCTCTTTGAGGATTCTCATCCTGATTTTATTTTCTATTATTTTTATTTTAAGAATTCTCTCCTAACAATTACCAAAACTTCCACGATGCTGTTATCAACAGTTGTTGAAGTTTTACTGGTTTCATTTCCCACCACTCTTTGTTTTGTTTTACGATGTCTTCCTTCCCCTTTCTTGCCATTATTCATTCTGATGTTTTTCACCGGCTCAAGTATTTCCTCAAAATCTGTTTCAGAAAAGAAATGTCAGTAGTGGAATTCTTGAGATCATTCATGTTCTCAAATGCCACTCCTTTGCTTCAATATAGCATGAGGTTTTGCTTCCTTGTCCTTAGAACCTTGGATGCATGACTCCAGTGCATTCAGTGTTTCAGATAAGAAGTTCCTAGATCAGATTGATTCTCTTTTCCTCATAAATTATCATTCCTTTCTCACAGGAGGTTTATAGATTTTTCTCTTATTCCATGAAATTTAGAATTACTCATTTTTCAGTATTCATGTCCATCCCTTCAAAAGGGTTCTTTGGATCTGAATACATAAGCTGAGCAATTTTTCTTTTGATGTGAATTCTTATACATTTACTTCATTCTCCATTCTATAATTTCTTTCAAAAAGATATTGAAATTTTTTTTGACCATGCCCACTGTATGCAGAAGTTCACGGGCCAGGGGTTGAACCTGTATCATAGCAGTGACCTGAGCCACAGCAGTGACTCATGCCACAGCAGTGACGACACCTGCTTAACCCACTGTTCTGGGCCAGGGATTGAACCTGCATCCCAGTGCTCCAGAGATGCCACTGTTTCCGTTGTGCCGCAGTGGGAACTCCTTAAATTTTGTTCTTTAAGCCAGTTCTGAGGGGTAGAGTTCAGGGGGACTACTCATGGACAGAGAGATTTCTTCCTCAGCATCTGAATTATTGTGTGCTTTTTACTCCTGGACCTACTACCACTGGCAATCTTCAGTCAAGGGGAAAAGTCTGCTCAGGAGCAGGTCTTGTCCTCTTTTTTTTTGGTCTCTTTAGGGCCACACCCATGGCTATGAAGGTTCCCATGCTAGGGGTCGAATTGGACCTGTAGCTGCCGGCCTACACCTCAGCCATAGCAATGCAGGATCGGAGCCATGTCTGCAATCTACACCACAGCTCATGGCAATGTTGGATCCTTAACCCACTGAGCAAGGCCAGGGATCGAACCTGCATCCTCATGGATGCTGGTCTTGTTTGTTAACTGCTGAGCCACGATGGGAACTCCAGTTCTTGTCCTTGAAGGCTGTTTTAAGCCCTAATCTTTGTAAAATTAAATGAGACCCTTCTGAGATCTTTTCATTTTTAAAAAATGTTTTTTAAATGTTATTGAAGTATAGTTGATTTGCAATTTTGTGTTAATTTTTGCTGTACAGCAAAATGACTCAGCTATACATGTATATGTATATATATATATATGTATATTCTTTTTCATATTCTTTTCCATGGTTTATCATAGGATATTGAATAGAGTTCCCTGTTCTATGCAATAGGACCTTGTTGTTTATCCATCCTATATATAATAGTTTGCCTCTGCTAATCCCAAACTCCCACTCCTCCCCTCCCCGCCCTTCTGACCCCCTTGGCAACCAAAAGCCTGTTCCCTATATCTGTGAGTCTGCTTTCGTTTCATAGATATGTTGATATGTGCAGTATTTTATTTTATTTATTTTTTTGGCATTGCTTTTGGCATGCATAAGTTCCCGGGCTAGGGACTGAACCCACGTCACAGCAGTGACCTGAGCCATAGCAGTGACAACACTGGATCCTTAACCTTCTGTGCCACAAGGGAACTCCTGTGTCAGATTCCACATGTAAGTTATGTTGTATGGTATTTTTCTTTCTCTTTCTGATGTACTTCACTTGATGTGATCATCTCTAGGTCCATCCATGTTGCTGCAAGTGGCATTATTTTATGCTTTTTTATGGCTGAGTAATATTCCATATATATATATATATATATATATATATATATATATATATCACTTCTTCTGCTGATGGACATTTAGGTTGTTTCCACATTTTGGCTATTGTGAATAGTGCTGCATGGACATAAGGTGCATGTATCTTTGAATTATCGCTTTATCTAGTTACATACCCAGGAGTGGGATTGCTGGATCATATGGCAACTCTATTTTCAGTTTTTTAAGGAACTGCATACATTCTCCATGGTGGCTGCACCAATTTACATTCCCACCAACAGTGTAAGAGGGTTCGCTTTTCTCAACACCCTCTCCAGCGTTTATTATTTGTAAACTTGTTATTGATAGCCATTCTGACTGATGTGAGGTGACATCTCATTGTAGTTTTGGTTTGCATTTCTCTAATAATTAGTGATGATGAGCATCTTTTCATGTGCCCGTTGGCCATCTATGTCTTCTTTAGAGAAATGTCTATTTAGGTCTTCTGCCCATTTTTCAACTGATTTTTGTTGTCGTTGTTGTTGTTCCTGAATCGTATGAGCTGTTTGTATATTTTGGAAATTAAGCCCTTGTCAGTCATCTCATTTGCAAATATTTTCTCCCAGTCTGTAGGTTGTCTTTTCATTTTGTTTATAGTTTCCTTTGCTGTGCAGAAGCTGAGTTTCTTAGGTCTAATATTTATTTTGCTTTTCTCTCTCTTGCCTTGGGAGACTGATCTAAGAAGATGTTGGTACAATTTATGTCAGAGAATGTTTTGCCTGTCTTCTCTTCTAGAAGTTTTATGGTGTCTTATCTTATGTTTAAGTCTTTAAGCCACTTTGAGTTTATTTTTGCGTGTGGCGTGAGGGTGTGTTCTGACTTGATTTATGTGTGACTGCCCAACTTTCCCACACCACTTGCTACAGATGCTGGCTTCTCCCTGAGTTATCTTCTCTACATCATGTCTCATCATCTTGTGCTCATGAGTTGGAAAGCATTTTTCACTGTGGTCTAAATTGTTTTGTGTTAGGAGTTCTACTTCGGCTATTTTAGTTGAGGTTGAAGCCATCCTTATCTTATGGTCATTGAATTTGTTAGCATACATGTTGGGTTCATTTTGTTGGTGGTTAGAGAGCTGGTATTTTTATAAATTTTCAGAACCCATTGCCAAATATTTATTGAGCCCCTCTTAGTGCCCATGATGTGAAGGGTATAAGAGTAGAGCTCTTAAGGAGTAAAATAAACTTGAGGATGTGGTTGCAAACAAGTGCCATCTGCTTATAAGTGTAGATTGAGAATTTAAGAAATGGCTGTCACCATGTCCCACCTTTTTTTTTTTTCCTTTTGCTGTTTTTCTCTCCTGTCTGGTATTTGGGCTGGGTGTCAAGACATAGATGAGTGTGAGGTTTCCGGCCTGTGCAGGCACGGAGGACGGTGTGTGAACACTCATGGGAGCTTTGAATGCTACTGTATGGACGGACACCTGCCGAAGAGCGGGCCTGAGCCTTTCCATCCCACCCGAGATGCCACGTTATGCACAGGTGGGTTTCCGCCCAAGAAGGCAGCATCTGCAGGTGATATTCTGTGAGTGCTGGCTCCCTTCTGCTCTGACCCTAGGTCTGTGGGTCTGTGTTGGGGATGTGGGTGGGATCTGTTCCTTTGCACGTGTATAACCTATGAAATAAAGTAACCGTCCAGATAAAATGTTGTTAATGTGTAGCTGAGGTATATTAGAAAAGCTAAAATTAGTCAACTTCAGGGATTTTTAGTAGTTAATAGACATTCAGATATTAACCATTATGTTTGACAGTAAACACAGCTGATCTGGTAAGGACCAGCATCTCAAAAGTGACCCTGAAAATTATAAAGGCCTATATAATTAAGGTATTGTGCAATTGCACTGGCTTAGGCTTCTCTTTAGTTAGCATGAATTAGTAAGGGTTGATTGCCAAGTTCTTTCAGTTTGGTGCATGTATAGATACTATTACCTGTGGAAGGCCAGTTGATTGAATAGAGACAGTCATTGGAAAGATGCCCAGAAGTCATGTGGAAACAAACCCGCCTATTTAAAATGTGGCTTGTGTGTGTGTGTGTGTTTTGGGGGGGGGGCGTGGGGTGAGGAGAGGGGATGAGATAGAGGTGGAGAGAGGATATGAATCTTGAAAATTTACATAGTAATGGATTTGACATTCATTTATTTTCAGAAATAGACTGCGGCACCCCTCCTGAGGTCCCAGATGGCCATATCATAGGAAATTATACCTCCAGGTTTGGCAGCCAGGTTCGTTATGCTTGCAAGGAAGGATTTTTCAGTGACCCAGAAGATACAGTTTCAAGCTGCACAGCCTCGGGCACATGGGAGTCCCCAAAATTAAATTGCCAAGGTGAGTTCTCCAAAAGTTCAGATTCCCAGCTTATACCATCTTGAGATTGTTTGCATACTCTTCTCTAAGTCTCTCTTTGGGGTAGTGAATAAATTACCTGAGTCCAGTAAATTCCTATGGTTGCTGCTAGGTTTTCAGTTGACTCTCTGGGCATTTACAGAAATAATATCATCAAATAATGATAACTCCATCTTTCATTTTTCTGTATTTATAAAAGTTACAGTTTTCTCTTGACTGACCACTTAGCTAATGTTTTCATAACAAAAATGCAAATAGTGGTATTGATTTTGAAAAGTCTATTTTATGCCTGACTCTCATGAGAATGGTTTGAGTGTTTCATTACTCATTCATGATCTTGGCTTTTCAATGTTACATACATCTACTTATTCTTATGTCAAGTGCTGTCAAGTGCTGTTCTAAGCACTTTATATATATGTCGACTCATTCAATCCTTGCAGTATCCCTATGAGTGTATAGTGTTATTATCACACGAAGTTAAGTAATTTGTTTGAGATTATACAACTAGTTGACGGAGTGAAATTTGAACGTAGAATACTGGTTTCTGAGGTTGTGTGCTTCATCACTCTGTTATACAGCTTGTTTTTGTGATGATGCTGACTTTTGGTTTGTTTTTTACATTTGGCTTTCTCTTTCTTCATAATTTACCAGTTTCAGGTTTCTCATGTCTAATATTAAGTAAACATTCATCAGATCCCATTTTAAGAATTGCGTTCTTTTTATTGTCTTTTGTCTTTTTAGGGCTGCACCTGCAGCATATGGAGGTTCCCAGGCTAGGGGTCTAATCAGAGCTACTGCTGCCAGCCTACGCCACAGCCACAGCAACACCAGATCTGAGTCGCATCTGTGACCTACACCGCAGCTCACGGCAACGCCGGATCCTTAACCCACTGAGCAAGGCCAGGGATCGAATCTGCAACCTCATGGTTCCTAGTCTGATTTGTTTCCACTGCATCACGACGGGAACTCCCCGCTTGGGATATTTCTAAAAAAAATTAATACTCACAGGTCTAAATTTCCTGTCCTTTTTTGTAACCATTTTGGTAATTTATATAATCTTAGAAAAATCATCTAAATTAAAATTTACTTTCAAATTTATTTGTAGAGAGAAGTGTATGGCACTCACATTTTTTATTTTCTGTAGCTGTATTTGTTTATAACAGTGAAATATTGGACACAATTCCAAAAGTGTATCAGTAAGGAAATTGGTTAAATAAATAATAGCATGTACATAAATGGAATATTTTGTAGCCAACAACAATTATGTTGGAAAGAATGTTTTTTGACATAGGTAAGTATTAACAGTATATTACTGAGTTACAGACTGTATGAATAACATGCTCTTACCTTTGAAAAAGCTTAGAAATTTATATATTAAAATGTTAGCCGTAGTAATTTCCACTGGGAGGGGTCTTGGGTGATTTTTATATTTTATATATTTTCTGTATTGAAGGAATTTTTTATAATGAATTTTAGACAAAGTACGAAAGTTGCTCCATTTTGGAAAAAAGCAAAATAATTAGTTTTCATGGATTTTTTTTTTTTTTTTTGCCTTTTCTAGGGGCCGCTCCTGTGGCATAAGGAGGCTCCTAGGCTAGGGGTCGAATTGGAGCTACAGCTGCTGGCCTACACCACAGCCACAGCAACGCGGGATCCGAGCTGCGTCTCCAGCTCATGGCAAAGCTGGATCCTTAACCCACTGAGCAAGGCCAGGGATCAAACTCACAACATCATGGTTTCTAGTCGGATTCGTTAACCACTGTGCCACGATGGGAACTCCCAGTTTTCATGGAATTTATTGCCGAGAAACTTCAGTGATGTGCTTGGCTAAGTTAATCCTTTTTTTTTTTTTTTTGCTTTTTAGGGCCGCACCCGTGACATATGGAGGTTCCCTGGCTAGGGGTCCAATCAGAACTACAGCTGCCAGCCTACACCACAGCCTATGCCACAGCAAGGCAGTTAATCCTTTTGATATTCTGAATTTCAATTCAGGCTCTAAACACATTTTGATAATTATCATCCTGGGGGTTAAGAAATTCTAAAAGTACATTTTAGTTCTAACATTATCTTTCAGTGGATCAGTTAAAATGCAGAACTTACATTAGAAGGCACCATGATGCATATCAAAGAACTCCCTAGAGATTCATATAGGAAACCCTATATAAGACAATTCGTATGCCTTTGAAAAATCAGTAGTCGGGGTGGGATTATTGACCTGAGAATGCAGCAAGTTCATTTAGAGGAGGGTACGTGTTACATTCCCCGAAGAACTGTGATTTAGCAAGTCTTCACTTCTTTTTTCCCTCCTGTAATAACTGTTCCCCCCTTTGCCTGCTGACACCCTCCCCCTCCTTCTCCCCCGGATCACCACATGGCCGCCGGCTGCTCCGGGCTGTGCCTGCTCCCCTTTAAGCACATCCCTTCTTATTTATCCTTCAGTCTTCTTTGGGGCTCCAGAATCTGGGCCACGTGCCAGCTGGCACTGTATTTTTAGCTCCGTGTTATAAAGCCACAGGAATCGGGAATTCCACTAGAAACACTAGCAAACTGTGAACTTGGACGCCAAGGAGCAGGTACTTGTGAAAGGAGCAGCTGTGTGATCCAGATGGCAGCGTATATGTCCTATGACGGACTTCCCCATCAGAGAAGGGACAGTTGGTGGATCCTGCTGTTTGCCTTCTCCCAATTGCTGCGTCCCCAGAGGCTCTGCTGCTACTTTGGGGTGGGGTGGGTTGGGGGCTTCTCTGCGCTTTACATCTCCCATCTTTCTCTCCCAACCGGTATGTCAGTCTATCAGCTTCAGGGCCTTTTCTCTCTGCTTGAAATAATTGCCAGCCTGCTTTAAAAATTTGATTGTGGGAGTTCCTGCCATGGCTCAGCAGTTGACGTACCCGACTACTATCCGTGAGGATGCGGGTTTGATCCCTGGCCTCGCTCAGAGGGTTAAGGATCTGGTGTTGCTGTGAGCTGTGGTGGAGGGTGCAGACGAGGCTGGGATCCCGCATTGCTGTGGCTCTGGCATAGGCCGGTGGCTACAGCTCCAATTCCATCCCTAGCCTGGGAACCTCCATAGGCCGTGAATATGCTTCCAAAGAGAAAAAGGAAAAAAAAAAAAAACAATGTCTAAAACTTTAGTTGGTGTAAAATGCACACATTAATGTTCAGTGGCATTGAGTGCACTCGCCAGGTTGTGCAGCCATCACCGATGTCCGTTTCCAGAACATTTTCATGGTTCCAACTAGAAACGCTGTACCTGTCAAATAATAGCTCCCCATTCCTTTCTCCCTCTACCCCGGGGAACCTCTGGTCTGCTTTCTGTCTCTGTGAATTTCTACTTTCGTTACCTCGTATGTGGCCTCCTACAATACTTATCATTTCATGTCTGGCTTATTTGACAGGGCATAATGTTTTCAAGGCTCATCTATGTTACAGCATTTTTAGATCTTCATTTTTTTTTCCTTTTAGTTTTATTGAGATATATTTGACATACAACACTGTATAAGCCTAAGGTGTACAGCGTGATGATCTGACTTACACACACCATGAAATGATCATCGCAGTGAGTTTAGTGAGCATTCCTCATCTCATACTTGCAAAATTAAATAGAAAAACGATATTTCCTCCTTGCGATGAGACCTCTTGGGATTTACTCTCTTAAACGGTTTTCATATGTAATGTTCCGCCGTGTTAATTGTGTTTACCATGTTGTATATTACATCCCTAGTTCTTATTTGTCTTCTAACTGGAAGTTTGCATCTTTTGAAGAACCTCACTTATTTTTAAGGCTGAATAATTTTCTAATATATATAAATATATATAAACCCCCCACTATTTTATGTATATATATACACACACACATATATATACACACACCCCCACTATTTTATATATATATATATATATATGCACACACACACACACATATATATAAACACATATACACACACCACATTTTACTTATTCATTCACCTGTTGAGGGGAGTCTACTGCTTTTTGTACAGCAAGCTCTTTCAAGTTTCAGCTTCAAGTCATCTCTGACCTCTTGCTTAGTATCCAATACATAAGTCTGTTAATTGGAATTATGTTTGTGGTTTTTATCCGCCTGCCCTGTTGGCCTGTCAGTCTGAGGACTCAGCGACCATATAGTCTTCAGCGTCACCTCTCCAGCACCTGGCACAGTGCCTAGCATACTTAAGGCCTATAGAAGCACCCGGAGTCCCCCGAAAGGTGGCACAGACAGTGGCGGGCATAGTGGAACTGGCTTCTGGACAGCGTCTCAGCTTATCCTGTGGCTGAGCCTTGCTGAGACGCTAGCCTCCTCTCTAGTTTCACCCTGCAAGCTTTATGTCCTTTCCAGATTCTATACCTTCTTACTCTGTCTTCTGCACCTTCCTGCTTACTTCTCACTTGGCATATGACATTTCTATGCTTCGATGCAATGGAAACAAGACCCTGGGGCTGGCTTTGGTTTCCCCATATCCATGCACAGGAGTCCTCTCAGGATGGCTGGCCCAACCCTCTGGGCTGATTGCAGAGACAGAGTTTCTTCTTCTTCTTCTTTTTAAAAAGATATTTATTTATTTTAAGATTTTAATTTTTTCCATTATAGATTTACAATGTTCTGTCAATTTCTGCTGTATAGCAAAGTGACTCAGTCATACATATATATATATATATATATGTATACACACACACACATTCTTTTTCTCACATTATCCTCTATCATGTTCCACCACAAGTGACTAGATACAGTTCCCTGTGCTATATAGCAGGATCTCATTGCGTATCCACTCCAAATGCAATTCCTCTTCTTTTAAAAATAATTTTTAAAATTTAATTTTATTTTTTGACCTTGCCTGCAGCATGTAGAAGTTCCTGGGCCATAGTAGCAACCCAAGCCACTGCAGTGACAATGCCAGATACTTAACCTGCTGAGCCACTCCCAGAGTGTCTTTTTTGAGTTGGCTAACAAGGGCGGGACATGGTTTCTCAAGTCTACTCATAGCAGAGCCTGATTCTCTAGAGTGACCAGCCCTTTAAGGTTTACAAGGTTTTCCATCAACATTGTGTCATTTGCTCTTTATTTATTTATTTTCTTTTCAAGGCCACACCCTTGGCATATGGAGGTTCCCAGGTGAGGGGTCTAATAGAAGCTACAGCTGCCGGCCTATACCACAGCCACAGCAATGCCAGATCTGAGCCACTTTTGTGACCTACACCACAGCTCACGGCAATACCGGATCCTTAACCCACTGAAGGAGGCCAGGGATTGAACCTGCAACCTCATGGTTGTGAGTCGGATTCGTTTCCGCTGCAGCACAACAGGAACTCCTCATTTGCTCTATAGAAATGACTTTTGAGGTGATTAATAGGTTGGCATATTTCCCATTTCAAAAATATTCTATTTACAATGAATAATGGGTATTCTTCCCCATTAAGAACCAAAGCAAGGAAGTGACTTACCTTTTGTCAGTAGTTTATGTATCAAGTTGAGAACCCAAAACACTTTTCTAGAAGACAAATTCCATGTAGAAGCAGGCCTGGTGAGCCCTAGAGGTGGGCAAGCTGGACGTGTGTAAGGAGAGGGACACTGGGCCAAACACGCCTTCCTACACCACGGAATCTTAGAACCACCCAGAAGGATGTCTGTTGTTGCGGAGTCAACGCTTCATCTTTTGAGATTTTCTTAGTGGAGCCCAGTCTCATCTCTACAGAGTTGATTGGGGAGGGTTTGAAAAAGTTTTGACCGAAGTTGGAATACAAGAGTGTACTCGGGCAAGGGGCGGCAGGCACGTTTCATTGCCCTGCTGCCTCTGAATGTGCCGAGGCATGTGAGGGTTCTGAGCACACTTGGACTTGGCAGGGTTCAGTGCTGAGATGCGCCCACGGTGTCCACGTGGGTGAGGGAGCGTGGTGTGGCAGCACACTTACCTTGTGTTTCGCATCTGTGTTCCAGGTGATGGGACTTTTTGGTCCTTTGAAATAGATTTTCTGGCACTTCGCTACATACTGCTCTTTTAAAACTATCAACTTGTTGCATGCAACACATCTCTTGTGTTACCCTTTTGCCAAGTAAATGCCATTAAAATATCTCACTTGCAAATGGATTGGAACCACTTGAGTGGGTAAAGGCATCGTGACATTGGTTTTAAGATTCAGGATGATGAGACATGCGTTTTAGAAGCAGCAAGCCTCATGTGAGTTTTGGCTGAGCTCACTAGTTCCATAACCCCCTCTAAACTTCTCCAAACTCCAGTTCCTTCTGTGGAAGGGGATAAAATTGCCGCCAGCCTATAGAGTTATTGTGAAGCTTTAATGACATAATGATACAAAGCGCTTGGCATTGTGCTTGATGCAGAGTAGCTTCTGGAGAAGTGTTTGTCATCACCGTAGGAGAGTCAGAGTCAGTGGGGAGTGGCAGGTAATATTTCTAATAAAAATTTAAGGTCTTTCTGAAACGCCCTACCATCAAGTGGGAAGGTCTAAAATTCTTCAGCTTTCTCTACCTTATTTATTAGTTTTTGACTCAAGTGTTATATTTACAACTAGAACATTACAATGAAGAGATTTTGTGTTTTTTCTTTTTTCTTTTCTTTTTTTGGCTGTCCACAGCATATGGAGTTCCCAGGCTAGGGATCAGCTCTGAGCTGCAGTTGTGACCTATACCACAGCTGTGGCAACGCCAGATCCTTTAACCAACTCTGCCAGGCTGGGGATCAAACCTATATGTCCTGGCACTGCAGAGAGGCCGCTGATCCTGTTGTGCCACAGTGGCAACTCCACAATGAAGAGTTTTGAGTTTTAATGTTAGGGGGAAAAAAAAAAAAGATTCCTATGCAGCTCAAAGCATCAGAAACCATTATCACCTGTACAAATGGAAGATCCTTACAAGAGGTATATTGATATACTCTTTTTTTTCCTTCCAGCACTCATGGTTTTACCTGTCCTATCACTCCCTCTGCAATTTATGAAGTGTTCAGATTCTACCTATTTCCCTATTAGACACTATTTGTTGACAGTAAATGTTGTTTTTGGTTTTTTTTTTTTGCCACCCCTGTGGCATGTGGAAGTTCCCAGGCCAGGGATTGAACCCGAGCCACAGCAGTGACAATGCCAGATCCTTACCCTACTGCACCACCAGGGAACTCTGACATAAGTGTTTTTATGTGAAATGGAAATTTTTCTTTTTCCTCCAAATGGTCTATGAATACAATCTGAAGGCAATGTATTGTTAGTCGAGGTTAAAGTTCATGGGAGACTTTAGAATACAAAATCCATCAAAAGTAATTTTTCTCTTTCTTCTGCCCTAAGGGCAAGTGGACCTTTTGGTCTTAATGAGCTCATTAGCCTGGTTATAGTAGTTCATAAGCTGTCTTGTGAATGTGCTTCATGGACTACTCTAGCCCTCCGTTTCCCTCTGATGGTTGGGATAACATTTTTTAAATTCAAGTTGCCACCTTTTGAGATGCTAGATTCCAGTCCCCACATCAGTGATGTGTGTAATGTAACATCCAAGGGATCCTGGGTTGAGGGTCTGACTACATTTGGCCAAATTCAAAACATGCCATTAAAGTGCATGAAACTTTGTCCTAAGGCTGCACTTTTCAGCCTTGTTCCTGAGGTCATGTTTCTTACATAAGAACTTCACCAGAGTTAATGTTCGTAATAATATTAATAATTCAGAGTTCCCGTGGTGGCGCAGTGGTTAACGAATCCGCCTAGGAACCATGAGGTTGTGGGTTCTGTCCCTGCCCTTGCTCAGTGGGTTAAGGGTCCGGCGTTGCCGTGAGCTGTGGTGTAGGTTGCAGACGCGGCTCGGATCCTGCACTGCTGTGGCTCTGGCGTAGGCCGGTGGCTACAGCTCCGATTCAACCCCTAGCCTGGGAACCTTCATATGCCGCGGGAGCAGCCCAAGAAAATGGCAAAAAGACCAAAAAAAAAAAAAAAAATTCACACAACTGCAGGGGATATTCTTAACATATAGGATATAGACACAGCCTACAAAGAGCTTCCTGTTAAGAGGGGAAGAGAGCGTTTTTACAGATAGAGAAAGAATAGGTATAAGTGCTGAATTATCCAATCTAGAACGTGGGGGTGTGGTGTAGACTCTGCTCTTCGTCTGCCTAGATTGTTGGGCCCTTATGACCTACCAATTTCCAGATGTTACGTAAAGCTTCTGGTTTGATCCTAAGGCACAATAGAGATGTATGTCTATTGTTGTTGGGTAAAGATGAAAACTGACTGTAATTTGTCTTCAGTTTTCATACTTGTATCTGCCCTTTTGCTAGAGCTTTCCTCTAGTAGTTAATTTTTCCAGGAAAATCTTTTTTCTTTTCTTTTTCTTTCTTTCTTTCTTTTTTTTTTTTTTGTCAATGTCAATACGTGGAATAAGTCAATCATTCATTCCTCCAGCATTTGGCAAAATGTCTGCCTCAATCTGTAGACCTTATTAGTCATTTTTTTTTCTTTCTCAGCTTGGTATTTATTGGGTCTCTGAAACAGTCTTAGATTAAGCCTTATGTTATTCTGTTATTTCTGTCATCAGTCACATTATTGTGCCTCTGTGTATAATAAACAGCAGTCGATGTAGCTGACATTGGTGATACAGCCAGTTGTTGATTAGATGCCATAAATTGCCTATACCTCATCAAACGGATTTCCTTCCGGAATATCTTCTTGGGTAGAATATTAAAGCTAGCAGTGCCTTTTGCCTTTGCGATAATAAAACATTTTTACCTTCAAGATATGAAATGGAGTTACAGCATCAGGATGGTCCTTGAAACTGGCATGCCGCATTTCCCCCCAGGGAGACCTATTTTGAAGTTGATTATTTGAATAAAAATCACAGATAATAGGATAGGAAGGAAAAATTCCCAGTCACATTCATAATTAGTTGACTGTATTCCTGATGCAGATCCAAACGTTGTTCATAATATAATTAGCCAGAGAAAAGTGTGCTGTAATGAACACCCCTATGCACATGCAATACAAAATTTGTGCTGCTTATTTTTTTTTTTGCTTTCCTTTAGATATTAACTATTTTTAAATGGCTTATTTCCTTGTGTTAGCGGTATTTTTAGAACCTAATGCACCCTCTGTTGGATTGATTTTTAAATATATCTTAATAGGGGCCACCTGCTTTTTTGGATACCATTTGTTCTGAGTAGAAGTGGCAGTGGCTGCCAACTCTCTTAAACATGATGGGAAAACTGTGATGGGATTATGTTTCAGGCAAGATCTGGACCAGACTCCTGTATCATGGGGTTAGACATCAGTACCGAGAGGGCATTGAGGCATCACACAGTTGGAGGGGAAGTCCATTCCCAGGAGCTCTCTTGCTCTGGTAAAGTTCTTGGAGACATGTGGGCAGAGGGAGTTGTCATAGAACTCCTCCAGACTGATCTAAATACTTTTTCATGCAATCTTTTCTTCTGAGGTTTTAGCTCACTGATAAGGTCAGTCCCAGCCAGAGCCTAGAGTGGACCCGTTCAGTGTGATCCTGCCCAGATTTAATGGACCTGGATTTTGGGGTCACGCAAACCATGGTTTGAATACTGGTTTGAATGATCTGAATTTTTTAATGGTGGTGTAACTTTTGAAAGTGACAGACTCTTGGGACCTCCATTTTTATATCTATAAAATACATGAGGAAAAAACCATCCACCTTGCACAGTTTTCTGTGAGAAATAAACAAGATAGTATATATAACAGTATATAGATATAATTGTATGTATATAAATAATATATATAATTGACTACCTTGTGTTAGTAGAATTTTGATGAATGCTATCATGATTAAAGTTATTATGATTTAAACAGCTTTCCCAGAATTCATTGGTGTAAGACTGATAGTAGTTTTGTGGGTCTTTTTCTCAGCTTTCATCTACTTGGGTAAAAAAATACAGATGTACTGTGTCCCTGTCTTGTTATTTATACTTAACAATTTATCGATGTGTGTTTCCTTCCTGGTATCATATCAAAGTAATATTTATTGCATCTTGAACGATGATAAAATAGTAGCAAGCTACCAATGAACAACTATTTATTTATTATTTATATATATTTATTATTATTTATATATATTTATTATTATTATATATATTTATTATTTATTATTTATATAAAACATACTATTTTAAGCAGGCATTGTGGGGATGCAGAGATTATAAGATTCTATCCTTTAGCTTATAAAGGAACCGTCCATAAATTTGGGGAGACATATTCATTAAAAAACCGCTAAATCCTCAAGCAGGAAACAAAGATGAAATGAATACAACAGATAATTGTTCTTGAGTCTGCCTCTTCTCTCACTCTCACATCTAGTCTATATCAACAAGAGCCTTGTTCTGCTTCCAGGATACGTCTCAAATCCATCCTTTTCTTTTCATCTCCACCGTCACCTCTCAAGTGCATCCAAGACCTCACCTCCCTGTGTTGGCTCCTGCTCTAGACCCTCACCGACCTCTCCTTTCACTCCTGTTCTCTCATCCATTCTCCACTCAACAGTCTAAATGGTCTTTTGAAAAGCAAAGTCAGATAATTTCATTTCCTCGCTTAAAACCTTCCAGTGGTATTCACCTGCTTTTAAATGATATCCAAGCCCTTTCCTACTGCTTGCAAGGCCCTCTTGATCGGGCTCTGCTCTTCTTTCCACCTTCATCTCATGCCACTCTCCCTCTTGCTAGCTATGCTCCAGCCAACAGGTTGCATTTCCCTTTCGGGAACACAAAAAAGAGTTTTGTCACCCCAGGGTCTTTGCTTTGGCTATTTCATTTGATTGAAAGATTCTTCCTCTGGGTCCTAACATGACTAACCTTCAGGTCCTAACTCAGATGTTGCCTCCTCAGAGAGATCAAACCACTCCTGAGAACTCTAATTAAAAAGTCTTTCTCATTCTGTCACATTATCTTCCTATATTTACCACAATCTACAATTACCTTCTTTCTTTTTCTTGTCTTTCCTTTTTTAGGGCTGCACCTATGGCATATGGAATTTCCCGGGGTAGTGGTTGAATTGGAGCTGCGCCTGCCGGCCTATGCCATAGCCACAGCAACCCAGATCTGAGCCGAATCTGTGATCTACACCACCGCTTGTGGCAATGCCAGATCCTTACCCCACTGAGTGAAGCCAGGGATCTAACCTGCATCCTTATGGATACTAGTTGGGTTCTTAACCCGCTGAGCCACAATGAGAATCCCGCAATTACCTTATTGATTTTTTTTTTTTTTGGACTGTTCTCTCCCTAAGTTCTGTAAGGGCAGTGATCTTACCCGTTTGTTCACTGCTGTAGTGTCTAACATAGTGTCTGGCTTATACTAGGTGCTCAGTAAGTATATGAATAAATGAACAAAGGAGTAAAGGCCATGAAAGTTCAGAGGAGGAAGGAATCCCTTTATTAACCATGGGGCAGATTGCTCATTGGGAAGGATTTTGCTCAGTATGAGGGAGAAAGAGTATTCCTGGAGGAGAGAGAGTGTGAGCAAGGCAGAAGAGGGTAGGAAGGGGTGTCTACTGTAGGTTTTCAGAGATGGAGCTGCTCTTGCGGCACAGCGGGTAGAGGAGAAGGAATCTGACAGATGTGGACGCAGCTCTTCGCCTTCCCATGTCACCTGTGTGACTTTGGATGTTTTATTTAACCACGTTGAGCCATTTTATCTGTAAAGTGGGAGAAATCCTCTCCACCACAGAGGGTTACTGTGAGAATTAATGTTATACTCAAGACCCTCTTGGGGTGCGTGCGATGATAAATGATAGCCATTCATACCAATGTTTAATTTAGAGTCTCAGCTGTGGGTGTGCATACAAATCAAATTTTTCACTTTGTAGAAATGTGGATGCCAAGAATCCAGCTCAGTACTGCACATTCAGAAGAGTTATCTCTGGGTAACGGCGGGTAGGTGTGTGGGAGACTCCAGTATGTGTTTTAGCAAAGGCTGCCCAGGTGATTCAGATGTATAGCTGTCGTTTAGAGCCATGGGTTTAATCCAAGCCTTGCTGGAATCTGCTCAAAATATCTCTTGCTAAGGGACTGTTCCACTTAATTAGCTCTGTGATGGGAACTACCACCAAACATCTACCTGAGTCCCCAGAAACCAGGCTATTGAATTCTCATCTAGCCCCCAAAGTCATATTAATTAAAAGAAATCTTGTTATTCCAGCTAAAGCCACGATGCCTTTCATTATTCTAGGTCATGCCCAAGATGGAAGCTGATTTAGTAGCTGTCTCTACTCTTATTCTTTTAGTACCTATGCTTCTCCCCTAATCCAGCTGTCACCGTGTTCCCTCCCAAACCTCTCCAATGCGTTGTTTAGAATTCCAACTTCAAGGTCCATAGACCTATGTAAACCTATATTCTCAATCATTTCACTGACGAGCCCTCTAATTTCCTGCTGTAACTGAATCCTGGCTTAAACTAGATGTTTTATATGTCAACAGTGACTGGGCAGTCTTATAAAACATTAACTACCTGTTTGGTTGGTTGCTCAGGTACACACAAATAGACTCATGTCTTGGAATGTTTGGGGCCAGTAAACATGTCTAAAGGTTTGATGCTGGGAAAACATGCAGAGGGCCAAGCATGTGTCTGGTAAACATGGCTGAGAAGGGACCAAATCCCTGGGAGCAAATATGGGACTTGAGAGGTAGACAGGGTTGAAAGATTTATTTTAATGACCATCTCATTTTGGTCCCATGACTACTCATGATTTGCATCTGTACTGACCAGAGACTAATCTTTTTTAAAAGAAATCTCAGAACAGGGGTTCCCTTTGTGGCTCAGCAGTTAACGAACCCGACTAGGATTCATGAGGATGCGGGTTTGATCCCTGGTCTTGACAGTGAGTTAAGGATCCAGCATTGCCATGAGCTGTGGTGTAGGTTGCAGATGGGGCTCGGATCTGGCGTTGCTGTGGCTGTGGTGTAGGCCAGCGGCTGTAACTCTGATTCGACCCCTAGCCTGGGAACTTCCATGTGCTGCTGGTGCGGCCCTGAAAAACAAACAACTCAGAACTGAGCAACTGGTCAACTGTTGTATTGAGGGTCTTAGGATAGTTCCAAGGACAGCAGATGAAATTCTGCTCCAGGAGGCCTCCCTGGAGAATGAACTCCGCAACAGACAGAACCTTCATAATGGGATGGAGAAGACTACAATTCCATTAAATCTACCAATTCTGTATCATAAGCTCATTTAAGAGAGGCCAAGGATGGTTAGTGCGGAGTTGGGAACAGCTCATATCATTTTCTCTACTTTGAATGTTTTATCTCCATAAAGAGACTTATGCACTAAAATACTGAATGTCAGGAGTCCTTAATTTTCTTAGCTTTCTACAGATTGGGAAGATAACGAAAAATGAGAACAAATGCCACAAGTTGTATGTTTTTTCTTTCTGGATTTAGGTATATCTGGACTATTGCTTATATTTGGGATTATTATGCCTACCTTATTTTACATTTATTATGTTTTCTCAGATAAAATATGTCTGTGAGATTCCCACTGCTGTACAGGAAATTTAGCATGTTTTATTTGTTTTCGTTACCTCACTCCTCAGATTTTATTGAAATAATTTGGAATTTAATTTTCAAATTATTAATTTTTCACACTGTTCGTCTTTTAGTTCTAGAATCCTTTGCTACTAGTTCTATCAAGCTCTGTAGTCTCCCTTAAATGATTACAGGGACTGACCTGTACACCGAGCTGTTTTCATTGCACACTTGTTATTTCTTCTAAAACCCCCTGTCCTGGAGTTCCCGTCGTGGCGCAGTGGTTAACGAATCCAAGTAGGAACCAGGAGGTTGTGGGTTCGGTCCCTGCCCTTGCTCAGTGGGTTAAGGATCCAGCGTTGCCATGAGCTGTGGTGTAGGTTGCAGACGCGGCTGGGATCCCGCATTGCTGTGGCTCTGGCATAGGCTGGTGGCTACAGCTCCGATTGGACCCCTAGCCTGGGAACCGCCATATGCCGCGGGAGTGGCCCAAGAAATGGCAAAAAGACAAAAAATAAATAAATTAAAAAAATCCTCATCCTTCTCCTTTCTTAGGGTATTTATTTTGATTCTTTTTTTTTTTTTTGTCGGACTAGAGTCAATTTTGAATTTATTTCAGAAAAGATATACATATTGATTTTTAAAAATTGTAAAATATCTGAAAATTACTCTCTTATTCTTTTTTTTTTTTTTTTTGCTTTTTAGGGCCGAACCGCGGCGTATGGAAGTTCTCAGGCTAGGGGGCTAATTGGAGCTACAGCTGCTGGTCTTCACCACAGCCACAGCAACACCAGATCCCAGCCACGTCTGTGACCTACACCACAGCTCACAGCGGGATCCTTAACCCAGTGAGTGAGGCCAGGGATTGAACCCGAAACCTCATGGTTCCTAGTCGGATTTGTTTTCTGCTGTGCCACGAAGGGAACTCCAACTCTTTTATTCTTATGGGAAGTAGAGTTTGGCTGGGTCTAAAATGGTAATGTCATAATCCCTTTCCTTGAAATTGTGCTCTGTAAACATTCCAGTGTCTTCTTGTAGTCGGAGTTGTGGAGAAAACATTTCGTATCAATTTTATAATTCCAGGGAGTTCCTGTCCTGGCGCAGCAGAAATGAATCCGACTGAGAACCATGAGGTTGCATGTTCAATCCGTGGCCTCGCTCAGTGGGTTAAGGATCTGGCGTGGCCTTGAGCTGTGGTGTAGGTTGCAGATGTGAATTGGATCTGATGTTGCTGTGGCTGTGGTGTAGGCTGGCAGCTGTAGCTCTGATTAGACCCCTAGCCTGAGAACCTCCATATGCCATGGGCACGGCCATAAAAATAAAAAATAAAATAAAAGAAGGTATAATTCCAGGTTCGTCTCCCTCTATGCAACTGATTTTTATTCTTTGAAAAGTGCATATAAATTGAATGTTTAGATCATAAACACTTTCCCCACTTATTTGCTTGAAAAAGTTCAGAGATTTTTGTTGTTGTTGCACATCTGAAACCAACACAACTTTGTAAAGCAACTAAACTCAAATGAAAAAAAAAAAAAAGAAAAAAAAGTTCAGCGATTTTTGTTTCTATTTTATTGACTATTCAGTTGACAACAAAACTACACTTGCATTATCATCTATGCAGGAATTAATGATCTGAAGATACATAGTAAAAGGCAACAGAAGGTCTTAGTATTTAAAAAAAACCCGAGATGGATTATTTCATTGACCAAGAAATTCTTTATAGTATAAATCATCTCATAAGTGGGATATTTTCTATGTATACATGTTTATAAATTTCATTAAACTCAGAGATCTCGATTTTCCTTACTCTTTTTTTTTTTTTTTTTGTCTTTTTAGGGCTGTACTGGCGGCATGTGGAAGTTCCCAGGCTAGGGGAAGAATCAGAGCTACAGCCATCAGCCTACACCACAGCTCACAGCAACACCGGATCCTTTAACCCACTGAGCAAGGCCAAGGATCGAACCCATGTCCTCATGGATCCGAGTTGGGTTTGTTACCGCTGAGCCACGCTGGGAACTCCCGATTTTCCTTACTTTTGAACGATCTTATTTTATATATGTGCACTTGGGTTATTTGATGGGGTTAGTGTTTTCTCTTTTCCCATTGACTGGACTGTATCATTACTAACTGTTTTTTTGCAAAAGATGAAAAATGGGGTAGACGTCCTGGGTGGTAACTAGTGCTGTGCTACTTCCCATTGCAGAGATCAACTGTGGGCGCCCTCCGGAAGTGCCGCACGCGGTCCTGGTGGGCAATCACAGCTCCAGCCTGGGTGGTGTGGCTCACTACGTCTGTCAAGAGGGCTTCGAGAGCTCTGGAGGAAAGATCACTTCCGTTTGCACAGGGAAAGGCACCTGGAGAGCAAGTGCTTCCACGTGTACAGGTATAGACTCCATTCTGCGGGGCTTCTGGCTCCTGGAAGCAAAACAGCCAGCGAGAGCATATAGCCTAAAGACTTGGATTGCTCACTCTGTGTACTGTGCCTGGCTGTGCCATTTACCTGGGCAAGCACCTGGCTTTGGGTTTGTCAGCTAAATCCTCAAGATTTACAGGGTGGATTGGGAAAATAAGTTGGATCGAAAGTTTTATGTATCCATCCTTTGAAACTCACCTTAAATCACAGTGATTCCTGTCTCTTCCGCTTGGTGGGCTGAGAAATTTTTCTCCATGACTCATATTCTCAAGGGGGCATACTTACAAGTCCTAATTTAGCACATGTTGACAGTTTTTCAGAGAAAAGATGGTATAATGTATAGCAAGATTTTGTCATGTTTATTTTTAATCATGGTAAACTATACACGACATAAAATCTACCATCTCGATGATTTTGCAGTGTGAAGTAGATTCATGTTGTGCAGCCTGTTGCCAGAACTTTTTCATCTTGAAAAACTGAACCTGTTAGACAGTAACTCCCTACTTTCCCCTCCCCACAGCTTCTGGCACCACTGTTCTGCTTTCTGTTTCTGTGAGGGTTTTTTTTTGTGTGTGTGCATGTGCATGTTTGTTTTCTTCTAGGGCCACAGATGTGGCATATGCAAGTTCCCAGGCTAAGGGTCGAATGGGAACTATAGTTGCCAGCTTCCACCACAGTCACAGCAACGCTAGATTTGAGCCACGTCTGCAACCTACAGCTCACAGCAACACCGGATCCTTAATCCACTGAGTGGGGCCGGGGCTGGAACCTGCATCCTCACGGATACTAGTTGGGTTTGTTTCCACTGAGCCACAACGGGAATTCCTCTAGGAGTTTGACTGATTGACCTCATGTAAGCAGAATTATGTAGTATTTGTCTTTTTGTGACTGGTTTATTTCACTTAATGTAATGTACTCCAGGTTCACATTGTCGCAGATGGGGGTATTTCCTTCTTTTCATGGCTGCATACTCTTCTGCTGTGTATATACCACATTTTGCTTATCCATTCATCCATTGATGGACAGTTATGTTGCTTCCACCTTTTGGTTATTGTGAATGATGCTGCTATGAGCCTGGGCTTACAAATATCTCTTTGAGACCCTGCTTTCAATTCTTTTGGATATATACCCACAAATGCCATTACTGGGTGAAAAGGAGTTTTGACACGTCAAATTCTAGCAGTTCCATGTGCTAGCTGTGTGGCACCAGGTAAGGCATTATTCTTCCAGTGCCTCAGTTTCCTCATCTATAAAAGGGTGAAAATAAAGTCTGCTTTTCCTATTTAGTTGTTGAGAGAGAATCACATGAGATAATCTATGGGGAGCATTTTGAAAAGCTTAAAGCACTGTGCACATTTTAGGTTTTTTGGTTTGTTTGTTTTTTATTTTAGGGCTGCACCCATGGCACATGGAAGTGCCTAGGCGAGGGAATCGGAGCTATAGCTGCCAGCTTACACCACAGCCTCAGCCACGCCAGATCCGAGCATAATCTGCGAGCTACACCACAGCTCATGACAACGCCGGATCCTTAACGCACGGAGCAAGGCCAAGGATTGAACCTGCATCCTCATGGATGCTAGTCAGATTCTTTCACTGAAATTATTAGCTTTGCTCGAGAGGATATTCTTGTGAGTCACAAGTGTGCACCTCCATACGTTTTATTTCACATCTCCGCTTCCAAGAACCAAGGTGGGAAAAGGCAATGATTCTTATGTTTGTGATGATTGGCCAGGGGTGTGACAAGTGGTCGTCACCTGGTCTCGAATGCCTCTGGGGATTTATTTCCAGATGTTGACTTGCTTGGCTCTGAAGACAGATCCCTGAAGAGTAAAATCTCAAGGGGGCTTTGGTCTGGGTCTGTGGCTTGTAGCAGAATTATGAAAGAGCGTTTTTGGTCTTGCCGATCAAAGTTTTCCACAGGAAGATCTAGCTGGAGCAAACACAATGCATGGACTCCTGGTGATTATTTGGCCAAGAGGGGATGGTTCATGGCCATTTGGGGGATAGGAATTTGATGAAATCTATCCGTTTCATCAATAGATATTTATTCAGCATACACTGTGTATGAGGTACTTCACCGGACACTACCTTCTTGGAATTTACGGGGCAATGGGCTCAAGAGACTTTTCTGCAAAGAAAGGCACATGCACACATATGTGTAATATTTTACAAATTCAAGGTATTTATGAACCTGTGAAGTCCCGGGGTAAAGCATCTCTGGAGTAGAGGACAGACTCAGCTCAGCTGCTGTCTGTGCCAAGCTCTTCCCACATTCAGTTATCTCCACCACAAAGGCAACAGGATGTAGGCGAGAGATTGCAATCATAGAAACAAAGCGTGGACATAGTGCAGTGCACGTGACCCGATTGCTGGGTGGGTAGTAGGAGAGGCTTCTGGACCTGTAGTGAGATCCAGTTTGACTATCTCTTAGGTCCATTGACTTGTCCAACTTGCACAGAGAATGACTTGTCCAACTTCCACAGAGAAGCAAGGGCAAACCCGTAACTAACCCGAAGGATGCCCAAGTCCCAGTCTTCATAATGGGGGAAATGGAGACGAGCCAGTGCCATTTTGAACCAGACGGATAGTGGTTCAAACTGTTCTTGCGCCTCTGAGAGGTATTTGGAGGAAGTGAGGCAGCTGCCTCATGGGTTGCTGAATTCAACATTTGGTAGGAGAGCGGGGCATTGCTTCTGAACCCTCAGGCATTTGCTTCATGGCTCAAGCTGCTGTGCCTTCATCATTCAGAACGATGGGGGTACCAGGATTAGCCCGTCACTCCATGAACAACCAGGGGATCTGCATGGGGCAGAGTAAGCTATTAATTAGCTGATGCTTGTAGAGCACTTTGAAGAACAAACATGTTATGTAACTGCTAATTATAATTACCGACCTCCGCCTGCCACCTTTCACAACGTCTGTGGCTCCAGCTGCAGCTGTTTCCACGGGCTTATGCAAGCTTTGATTTAAGGAGAAAAAAGGCATTCTCCTTGAGAGCTGTGATCTTTCTGTGACGAGGCCTCTATGCCCTCAATCAAGATTGGCAGCTAAATTCAATTTCCGCCGTTAAAGAAGGTGATTTACATGCTGATTAATTCATGGCACAGTGCACATGATCCGATCATTGGGTGGGTAGGTAGGAGAGGCTTCTGGAACTGTAGTGAGAGAGGCGGATTACCAGGGCTCTTGCTCAGCTGCCTCTTCCTTCTTTTCTCTGTTTTTCACCCATTTCTTCATAGTTCTCTTTCTCTCCAGCTCTCTGTGTATTTTATATTTATGTTCCTCAATGTTCACTTCTGGGTTTTCCCCCCATTTTCTTCTTTCTTTCTGTCTGTCTATCTGACTGTCTGTCTGTCTTTTCTTGGGCTGCACCCGCTGCATACGGAGGTTCCCAGGCTAGGGGTCGAATAGGAGCTACAGCTGCTGGCCCCCACCACAGCCACAGTAACGCGGGATCTGAGCCACATCTGTGACCTACACCACAGCTCAGGGCAACGCTGGATCCTTAACCCACTGAGCGAGGCCAGGGATCGAACCCGCAACCTCATGGTTCCTAGCTGGATTTGGGTTTCTGCCACGCCACAACGGGAACTCCGCCTTCTACTGTCCTGCCTAACTTCTGAATGCCTTTTACCCCTGTCCTCTGTTTTCCTTCTGTCTACCCCTTTTTTTCTACTTGAGTGTTGAGTTCCAAATTGGGTGAAATGATTTATCTTCTTGTTACATGGGGTTTTTTAGTTAAAAATATTTTTGGAGTCCCAATTTCTTTGGCCTCGTATCACAGGTATGTATATGTTTTTAATGGAGTGTGAACTCCAGCAAGGTGGTTTTTTTTTTTTTTTTTTTAAGGCCGGTTTAGACTGGAAACTCCAGACAGCTAAGAATTAGGCAATTACTTGAGTGTCTGGAAAAACCCCAGGTGGAAGCTTGATGTTCAGTGAGTCGGTTCACCTCAAGATCAAAGAGACTGATTCATTCTTGATAAGACTGTCCCTGGCTTTCATTCTGCACAGGTCATTTGGCTTTTTGTGTTTAGAATCTGAGTTAATAATTATGAAGTCGACACTCACTCACTGCAGGCTCTGAGAAGAGCCTCGTCTGTATTGAAACACAGACTGTTTGACGGCTGGGATCCTTTTTGAGCCCCCTCACCCGGCTCAGGCACAGACTCCAAATGCCTCCAGATCTCCTGGTAGCTTTTGTCCCTTCTGGGTTTTTTTCTTGTTGATCTTCCTCTTCAGCTCAGTGGGTGCTCACTTGCAGCGAAACCTATTTCAGATAGAAGAGAAAGGTCAGCCAGAATAAATGCCCACATTTATGCAAATAGCCACATGGCTGGGATTTGTTTGAATATGTGTATAATGTTGAGACGTCAAGCATTATAGCTGCCATTGATCAGGTACTGACTGAAACGCCCACGGCTCAGCTAAGAGGCTTGATGCTTGATTTCACTTTGTCCTCAGAAAAACCCTGTGAAGTACTTACTGTCATTTTCATTTCAGAGCTGAGTAATCTGAGACTCATAAAAGTTAAGCAACTTTCACAGAGTCATTGAGCAACTGGCAAACGGCGGAGCCAGAATTTGAATTCAGGTCTTTACGCCCGGCAAGCCTGCCATCTCTTGCCTACCAGAGTTCCCCGAGCTTGAATTATTTGTAGGACACCCGGGTAATGTTTGCCAGAACAAAAATATTATTTACTTTATAAGTTTCTTAAAACAACTTTATTTAAGAACATTTTAAAAAATTAAAGTATAGTTGATTTATATGTTGTATTAGTTTCTGGCGTACAGCAAAGTGATTCAGTTATACATACATATATATATATTCACATGTGTATGAATATATATATTCTTTTTCATATTTTTTCTTTTCTTTTCTTTTCTTTTCTTTTGTCTTTTTAGGGCCATACTCACGGCACATGGGGGTTCCCAGGAGAGGGGTCGAATTGCCAGCCTACACCACAGTCACAGCAACTCGAGCCATGACAGGAATTCCATATTCTTTTTGATTATGGTTTATTACAGGATATTGAATATAATTCCCTGTGCTATACAGTAGGACCTTGTTGTTTATCTATTTTATGTGTAGTATTTTGTATTTACTAATCCCAGACTCCCAACTTATCCCTTCTCTGACTCCTTTCCATTTTGGTAACTGTAAGTTTGTTTTCTATGTCTGTGAATCTCTTTCTTTTTTGGAAATAAGTTATTTGTATCATATTTTAGATCCCACATATATGTGATATCATATGGTATTTGTCTGTCTCTTTCTGACTTACTTCACTTAGTATGATAATCTCTAGGTCTATCCATGTTGCTGCAAATGGCATTATTTCACTCTTTTTTTTTTTTTTTTTTTTTTCCCTAGGGCTGCACCTGCAGCATAGGGAAAGTTCCCAGGCTAGGGGTTGAATCGGAGCGGTAGCTGCCAGCCTAGCCACAGCCATAGCAACTCAGGATCCGAGGCGTTTTGGTGACCTATACCATAGCTGCTGGCAACGCCAGATCCTTAACCCACTGGTCGAGGTCAGGGATTGAACCTGCATCTTCATGGATACTAGTTGGGTTCATTACTGCTTAGCCACAATGGGATCTCCTTTTTAAAACATTCTTTTTATGGTTGAGTAATATTCCATTGTGTATTCATGTGCCACATCCTCTTCATCCATTCCTCTGTGATGGACATTTAGGTTGCTTCCATGTCTTGGCTATTGTATGTAGTGCTGCTGTGGATGTAGGAGTGCATGTATCTTTTCAGATTAGTTTCGTTCAGATATATGCCTGGGAGTGGTGTTGCTGAATCTTATGGCAGCTCTATTTTTAGTTTTTCGAGGAACCTCTACATTGTTTTTCATAGTGGATGCACCAATTTACATTCCCAGCAACAGTGTGAGAGGGTTCCCTTTCTCCACATCCTCTCCAGCATTTGTTATTTGTAGACTTTTTAATGATGGCCATTCTGACCTGAAAACAACGTATATTTAAAACTTAAATTTATAATTTAAATTTGTTGATAAAGGACAACTTTCTAATGTATGCGATATCATGAATTTGAGGAACACCTAGTTTTTTTTTTTTTTTCAAATACACGCAAAAATCAACACAAATTGAACATATAAAAATGGAGTTCCCGTCGTGGCGCAGTGGTTAACGAATCCAACTAGGAACCATGAGGTTGCAGGTTCGGTCCCTGCCCTTGCTCAGTGGGTTAACGATCCGGCGTTGCCGTGAGCTGTGGTGTAGGTTGCAGACGCGGCTCGGATCTTGTGTTGCTGTGGCTCTGGCGTAGGCCAGTAGCTGCAGCTCCGATTCGACCCCTAGCCTGGGAACCTCCATATGCCGCGGGAGCGGCCTAAGAAATAGCAACAACAACAACAACAACAACAAAATGTATTCATGTGCCACCAAAAATCACCCTAAAGTGTACAGTGCATTTTAGGAAAGCACTACTCTAAGCCATGCTATTTTATGTGATCCTAAAGCCTTAAAAACAAGAAACGAAACATAGCAGAACTCTTATGGCTCAACATGCATTTATTCAAAGTTGTCACCTTGGGAAGCCAAACCCTCATTTCAGTGATGCTGCTGTTATCAACGTGTGTCGGTTTTGTAATCTCTGTTTGAGAAGTGCCTTCAGAGGTGGTTTACGAGTCATATTAGAAGATTGGTCACGTCCCTTTTGAAATCAGCTGTTTTTTGTTTTTTGTTTTTTGTGCTATTTCTTGGGCCACTCCCACGGCATATGGAGGTTCCCAGGCTAGGGGTCCAATCAGAGCTATAGCCACTGGCCTACTCCAGGGCCACAGCAACGCGGGATCCGAGCTGCTTCTGCAACCTACACCACAGCTCACGGCAACGCCGGATCATTAACCCACTGAGCAAGGGCAGGGACCGAACCGGCAACCTCATGGTTCCTAGTCGAATTCGTTAACCACTGCGCCACAACGGGAACTCCTGTTTTTGACTAGAAGTAACACTGAGTTTGACATTCTCTGAGGGTCTCCTGAATTTATTCCGTAGGACCTTTTACTGTTTTCAGAAATAAAGAAAATGGGTATGCAATGGGAAACTAAGAGTATATGCCAGACTAAGCGGAGCCCACAGTGGGACATTTGAGAGAGCAACGTGTGCTCACTGTCTCTGTCCCCCCCACCCCCTTCTCAGCCTCCTGAAGGAGCATCAGGCATCCAACACCCACCTTCTCTATCGCTCTCTCGCCAAGGTCACTGATGACCTCTCAACTGTCAAATTCATATTCTTGGGTCAATCCTCTTAACCTTCCCACAGCATTTAGCATCGTCTATCCTCTATTTTTATATTCATCCATCTATTCAATTGGTCAACCAAATGATTAGATATTTGAGGAATATCTATGTCTAACCAACTGCATTAATTTCTGGGGGTGGGGAAACACACCTGGTCTTTGTAGTCCTAGAGCTTACATTCAGGGCAGGTAGACATTAAATAACTAATTACAAAACTGTTTAATTATCACTGTGATGTGCACCACAGAGAAATACTGGGTGCTAATAGACTACTAAGATACATAGCTTTATATATATGCATGTACATTTATACACTCACGCACGCATGTGCGCATGCTCTCTCTCTCTCTCTCTCTCTGTCTCGCTCTCGCTCTCTCTCTCACACACACACACACACACACACACACACACATGCACCATATACAGAAGCTAAAGCAAAGCAAAAGCACTGTATTATCGGAGTTCCTGTTGTGGCTTAGTGGTAGTGAACCTGACTAGTATCCATGAGGATGTGGGTTCTATCCCTTGCCTTGCTCAGTGGGTTAAGGATTGGTGTTGCCGTGAGCTGTGGTGTGGGTCAAAGATGGGGGCTCGTATCCCACGTTGCTGTGGCTGTGGCCTAGGCCTGCACCTGCAGCTCCAATTTGACCCCTAGCCTAAGAACTTCCATATGTTGCAGGTGCAGCCCTAAAAAATAGGTACTTTATTACCTACAGAGGCTTCGGTTCGTGAAGTCCCAAAGTTCACTGCAGAGTTCACTTGGATGCTGTAGGGGCCTTCTTCATTTAAAGTGAGAGAGTCCTAAGCATCCTGCAGCTGGACAGGCCAGAGGCCTGCTCTGCCTCCCTCCATCCAGAGTCAGGCCTCAGATGTAATCATGGCATCCGCTGCCCTCCACGGGGCAGGAAGAGCATCCGAGGAGGGAGAGAGCGTCTGAGCCCCCAGGGCCATATGTTCTCCAGGCCTGTCTTGGGTGGGGTGAGGAGGTTGGGGAGGGGGGTTGGAGGGAAGGAGGGGCGATCACTTTGGAGGAAGCAGACACCCCTTCAGCTCATCTCCTCCCCTGACTCCCGAGGCGTCATGCTCTCCCAGCCAACATCCTTCCTCTTTCTCCTCTTCTTTCCCCTGGGTTTCCGTGTGTCCCAGAGCCCTGCCCTCCTGCCGCTTGCCCTCCACGTCCTACCTGGGGGTTCCACCTGCCCCCAGGGCTTCAGCCGCCATCCATACACGGATGACCTTTGAGACTGTTTTTTCACCTGGATAGATGAACTCAGATGTAGTGTGTTCTAAACACCATGCATCGGTCTGTGTCTCATAAAACCGGTCTGCTTCCTCCTGTATTTCTTATGAGAGCAGCAAAAGGCCATCCATTCCGACTCTCAGGCTCAGAGACTGGCGGTCAGCCTAGATTCCTGGCTGTCCCTTATCTCTCACCTCCTGTTGCTGCTCCTTCAGAATTGCTCATGATTTTAAATACAGTGCCCTGATTTCATCTTTTCACCTTTTTGCTGGATAACTACGTTAGTGTAAAGGCTCTGGGCTTTGGAGTCCGGCAGGTCTAGTTTTGAGTCCTGACTTGACTGCTTGCTGGCTGTGTGACCTCTGGCAGGTTACTTAACTTCTCGAAGCCTCGGGTCTGTAACATGGACATGATTACGTCAAATGCATGGGGTTATTTTAAAGATTAGATGAATGAGACATTCAAAGTACTGTACATATTATCAGATCCACAGTAACAACTCAATAAATGTTCACTCTTTATTATTATTATTATTATTACTTGGCTGCTCCTGGGGTGTACAGAAATTCCCCAGGCTGGGGATCGAACCTGAACCACAGCTGCCACCCAAGCCACAGCAGTGACAATGCTGGGTCCTTAACCTGGTGAGCCACTAGGGAATTCCTCACTCCTTATTGATTTTTTTTTTTGTCTTTTTAGGGCTGCACTCTCAGCATATGGAGGTTCCCAGGCTAGGGGTCCAGTCGGGGCTGTAACTGCCGGTCTATGCCACAGCCACAGCAATGCCAGATCCAAGCTGTGTCTGCAACCTACACCGCAGCTCATGGCAACACCAGATCCTTAACCCACTGATTGAGGCCAGGGATCGAACCCGCAACCTCATGGTTCCTAGTCGGATTCATTTCCTCTGCACCACAATGGGACCTCCAGTCCTTATGGATTTATTATTGCCTCCTGTGATTGCTCTGTGAGCAAATCTATAAGGACCTGTGTATTGGTGTTTGATGTATTATAATTGCCTAGTAAAAGGATGCCACATTCTTTCCCTGTGACCTCCAATGTCTCCTTCAAAATACGCCAGAGCTTTCTTTCCTTTCTTTTCTTTTTTTTTGGCCACGCCCATGGAATGTGGAAGCTCCCGGGCTAAGGATTGAACCTGAGCTGCAGCAATGACAACAACGAATCCTTAACACACTGTGCCACCTGGGAACTCTTAGAGTTATCTTCCTTTAAAAGAAAAAAAAAAAGGCTCCTTGGAGTTCTGGCTGTGGCGCAGAATGTGAATGTCCTGGCTTGTCTCTGCGGAGGTGCTGGTTCGGTCCTTGGCCCAGTGCAGTGTGTTGAGGATCTGGCATTGTCGCAGCTTCAGTGTAGGTCACAGCTCTGGTGTGGATTTGATCCATGGCCTGGAAACTTCCATATGCCATGGAGGGAGGCTGAAAAAGGAAAAAAAAAAAGGGTCAGCATCATCTTCCTGCTTTTCTCTCCATGGCTCATAGGAGTAGGTCTGCACTTAGTCTGGGGAGTAGGTCTTCCCAAGACTGGGCTGCTCCTCGCTCTGCAACCTCTTTCCTCCTCCCCAGCACATCGTCAGATATCTCTGTCACCACCCCGAATGTGCCACACCTTTCACCCTTCCAGGCATTGGACCCGCTGCTCCGTCTGCTTAGTTGTCTTCCCCATGCTTCATCCATTCAGCCCTCTCAAGGTCATGACCTCTCAAGGTCTTCCAGTGACACATGGTGGCTTTTTTCTCTGTACCTTATGGTCCTTGTGTGTTGCTTTGTTCTCATATGTATCAAGTTGTAATTTACCTGCTGACACGTGTGCTCCCTCCATCAGACAACATGTTCCCGAGGAAAGGACTTAAGTTCTGAGCTGTGTCACAGCCCAGTGCCTGGCACGGGAGGATGCTGGGCATCTGGTAATTGTTCAGTTAAGGGTGAATGGTGAGTAGGGAGCCCTGGAGCCAGTCCCGAAGAGAACGCCCAGAAATGTTTTCAGTGTTCGGTCCCATTGGGATGAGGGCATAGGCTCCGAAGTCATCTCTTTCAAAGGGACAGCGTGAACATGGATGTTCAATGCCTGACGCATTTATAAAGAAGTCTTTCCCGGAGTTCCCGTTGTGGCGCAGTGGTTAACGAATCCAACTAGGAACCATGAGGTTGTGGGTTCGATCCCTGGCCTTGCTCAGTGGGTTAAGGATCTGGCGTTGTCATGAGCTGTGGTGTAGGTCGTAGATGCGGCTCGGATCCCGCCTTGCTGTGGCTGTGGTGTAGGCTGGCGGCTACATCTCTGATTAGACCCCTAGCCTGGGAACCTCCATGTGCTGCAGGAGTGGCCCTAGAAAAGGCAAAAAAAAAAAAAAAAAAAGTCTTTCCAGCTGCCTTGTAGACAGTTGGAGGGAAAAGCAGTTTTGTTAAACTGTTCCTTGGGATGAAATAGCTGACATCCCTCTAGTCGGACCTGGGTGCCATCTGCGCAGGGAGCGTGGCACAAGCTGGAGGCAGATGGCATTTTTGCGATGTCATTTGTGGTTGTCATAATGAATGAGCAAAAAGGAAGAACAAGGAAGGGAACTTGCATGTCTCCTTTCTAATCTCTGCTTGGGTGGCAAAGGGGTCCCGAGTGGGAAGGAAATGCGCTTTACTGGCAACACAGGGGGAAGGTGGGGGCGGGGATGTTTCTTTTTCCTTCTGGACCAAGGGGCGAGTTAGTATTCAAAGGAAGTGGGGATGAGCAGAGCGGGCTAGAAGTCTCGGGCCTTGAAGGATGGTGGAGAGGGAAAGGGCTGGGAATATTTGGGGCTTGTTCGTGCTGATAAAATACTGGTGCCAACATCATCTTTATGCTACCCAAGGAAGTGAACAGATAGGATCTTTTTTGTTGTTGTTGTTTGGTTGGGTTGGGTTTTTTGGTTTGTTTTGTTTTTGCTTTTTAGGGACATACCTGTGGCATATGGAAGTTCTGAGGCTAGGGGTTGAATCAAAGCTACAGCTGTCAGCCTACGCCACAGCCACAGCAACACCAGATCTGAGCCGTGTCTGCGACCCACACCACAGCTCACTGCAATGTGGGATTGTGAACCCGCTGAATGAGGCTAGGGATTGAACCCGCATCCTCATGGATACTAGTTGGATTCGTTTCCGCTGGGCCACAAGGGGAACTCTCAGATAGGATCTTTAGATAGGGTCTCTGCCTCTCTCAGGATACCTGTGTCCTCACTGGAGTCTGTCTGTCTGTCTGTCTGTCTCTCTTTCTTCCTTTCTTTCCTTTCTCTCTTTCTCCCTTTCTTTCACTGCCTTGAGGCATATGGAGTTCCTGGGCCAGGGATCAGATCTGAGTTGCAGTTGTGACTTATGTCACAGTTATGACCTGTTTGTGGCAACGCCAGATCCTTTAACCCACTGTGTCTGGCTGGGAATCGAACCTACATCCTGGTGCTGCAGGGAATTCCTGGAGTATCTTTTTGATTTCAAATTATCTGTGATCTGGGGAGAAGTGTTGATGTAGAGACCCAGGCGTGTTTAGGTGATCCTCTGGTGTCTCTCCAGTAGTTGGCCTGTTCTTCTCTCTCTGGCCCCATTTGTTCTCGCCCCCAGACAGCCAACCTGGGCTTACCCGAGCGAGGCCAGATAATACGTGGCAGGGAATCTCAGTAATACTGCCAATGGGATGATTTAGTAAAGATAAAAAATCTTCCATGGGCCAAGACATCAGTAGGTCAGTGTCTGTCTGAAGGTAGTATTGGTTCTGAGAACAGGAGACACGGTCAGCCCTATAGGTACCTAAGTTGCAGGCTCCCTTCCCACTTGGAGGCTGAGAGGAGATTTACTAGAAGGGAAGGAAGGGAGCTGAGAGGAAGAGAGACATCTTCTGGGGTGGAAATTATTCCTTCTTACCCTTCCTGATGGGACTCTTACCTTGGGTTTCCCAGAAAACAGGGCCTGAGCAGAGGGCTTACATTTTTCCACAATAGGGAGTGACAGCCCGGGAAGCAGGAATGAGGGCTTAGGTGCATGAAACTGGGAAGGAAGGAGAACCAGTGTCAGGGGGCCTCATCGTGCTGGTCTTCCCCTAGTGCGAGGGATTGCTCCACCCGTGCACCTCTCCACCATGAGAAGTCTTTGTAGGTCTGCCCTTCATGGGGAAGACAGGAAAGGGCTGGGTTCACCCCCTACCTCCTGTCCCCATGAGGTGTTAATCCCCCCCCCCCGCCTTGTTCTGGGTTGCGCTACCTGGATGTGCAATGGGGATGCCCCAGGATGGGGGACAAGACATGGTCATGTTGTCCAAGCCCAGGCAGGCCTGGAACAAGGAGCAGGAAAGACAGATTCTAAAGCATCTGCAAAGTGTGTCTGATTCAGTGGGGAAGCTTGAATTTGGGCCGAGGAATATTCCTGACACTAAGATACTGGTTCCCTCCTTTGCAGGGGAAAGTATGGTTAACTTCTGTCTGCAGGGAATTTTGTTCCTTTTGATGCTCTTGGAAGAGAATTTTTTTCTTTTTTCTTTTTAAGGCTGCACCCATAGCATATGAAGTTCCTGGGCTAGGGAGCTACAGCTGCTGGGCTACACTACAGCCCACAGCAATGTGGGATCCGAGCTGTGTCTGTGACCTACACCTTAGCTCATGGAAACACCAGATCCTTAACCCACTGAGTGAGGCCAGGAATCGAACCCACATCTTCATGGATACTAGTCAGATTTGTTTGCACTGAGACACAATGGGAACTCCCTGGAAGCGAAAATTTTTAAAAATTTCATTTTGGATTGTTCCTTGCTGGTGTACAGAAATGCAGTTGATTTTGGTACCTTGACCTTGTATCCTGCAACAGGCTGAACTCCTCTTTTAGCTTTAATAGGTTTTTTTTGGTATATATGAGTGAATTCTGTAGGATTTTTATAGACAAGGTTATGTCAACTGGCAATAAAAATAGATTTACTGGAGTTCTCTTGCTGTGCAGCGTGTTAAGGCTCTGGCGTTGTCACTGTAGTGGCTCAGGTTGCTGTTGTGTCTCGGGCTTGATCACCGGCCCAGGAACTTCAACGTGCCCCAGGTTCCGCCAAAAAAAATAAAATAAAAATAAATAGATTTACTTACCTGCAGGGAATTTGTTAAACAGATAAAAAGCTAGATTCTTGGCCCCTTCCCATCTGAACGACTTCCTAGGTGGTTTCCTGGGTCCATTGGAAACTGTGTCACCGCAGAAAGCAAGGCCCTGATATGACTTCCCATACTGTCAATTTTTTTTTTCTTTTTGGTCTTTTTAGGGCATATGGAAATTCCCAGGCTTGGGGTCAAATTGGAACTACAGCTGCTGGCTTACACCACAGCCCCAGCAACACGGGATCCGAGCCGGGTCTTCAACCTACACCACAGCTCACAGCAATGCCGGATCCCCGACCTACTGAGTGAGGCCAGAATCGAACCCGATACTAGTTCGGTTCTTTAACTGCTGAGCCACAATGGGAACTCCTCAATTTTTTTTTTTTTTACATGAAATACACACAGAATATTTAAAAGAAGCAGAACAACTTAAAGAAGTCAGTGGCTTCCTGATGAATCAGGATTAAATAGCTTCACTTAAAGGGGTCCCAGAAATACCTGGGAATCATGTGGAGAATTTATTTAGTTTGCGTCGATGGGCTGCTCCTGAGGAATGGTCCTGTGCGGTGACACACGTCATTTCCCTCTTGGGAACAGTAGTGACCCGGCAATCAGAACGTTCCATCAGCCAGGTGGTGGGATGAGGAAGCCGGAAGCAGATCTTACCTGTGCAGCTTCAGGGAAGACTCGGGGCTCAGTTCTGGGCCGCTTTCCATCTCACAGGAGTGGAACACCAGTGGCATCCAGTGGCCTGTCCGACCAATCACAGGTTGAAGTTGTCACCCGTGCTTAACTGGGAATCTTTGCTTTGCCTCCAAATCAGGTAACGGGCCTAGCCTGTTCATGATGCAGTTAGATGCAGTGATGGGCCTGGGTTAGCTTGCATTGCTCATGTGGTTTCTGAATGGTAATCAGCAAAGATCCCAGCTGAGCAGATAAACTAAGTCGTGCCCTCTAACGTGGTGGCCCTTAGGATTTTTCCAGAGCCCCCTGATGCCTTTTTGTGAGTAGACGCTCTCTTTTTCTATTTTAGAAATAATTATAGAAATTAATGACTTGGCAGTATTTAATAACACCTGCGTGAGATGGCAAAGAAACCCAAGAAGAATAAACTCTGAGCTCGTGTATGAGGTAAGCAAAATGATCTCCTTTTCCCTGCCAGGGCAGAAGTGGTTACCATGGGAATATGAGTCGGAGGGACTCGCTTCCAGAAGCGCTTCTCGGTCTCATTGCTTTCCAATCCCATAGTCCTTTTAAAAAGTGAACGGAATCTTTAAGCTATCTGGATTATTGTATTTTACATGTTGTGTTGAATATATTTGCCCTTTTCCGGGGTGTGTGTGTGTGGGATGTATTTATATTCAGCGGCATCATTATTGCTTGTTTCCAAGCTCTTGTATTTCACTCCCCCAGAACAAGCCTAGAAGCATCTGCTGCCTCGGTGACAGGATGCAGCGAGTGGGTCTCAGGTTGTGACCGCCTCCATTGATCACTGGTCCTTTGAGTGTCAGCACTCCCTAGCAAGTCTTCTCATTTTATGTCACTTCTCAGGGTTTATGGATCACGGGGCTGATCAGATTTCCTCATCAGATACCTGATAGCAGAGGCCTGCCCTGTTTAATTCCCCTGGGCTGAGCTGTGCGGAATAAAAGGGAGTATTAGCAGAGTGGGTTCCAGCACCGCAAAATCTCTCTTGGTTGTTTTAACTGGAGTCATGGGATTCTCTCGTCTTTTCTCCTCACAAAGATACACATAAAAGGACAACGGTTGGATCCAACGGAATCAGTTCATGAGGAGACAGTTCATTTGACCACGAACAGCAGGACCCCGGAAGTGTGCCTGGATCTGCACCAGGGCACCAACTACACCGTGAGCATTTCTACCACCCCTCCCAGGCGCTCTGTGCCAGCCGTCATTGCGTTCCAGACAGCTGGTAAGTGGAGGTCTCATCTCCTCCTAGAAAATGCCACTCACCGGATGTGGGGAAATGTGCTTCAGAATCCACAGGCCAGGAGAGTTCACAGTTGCTTTCTGAGTTTGTAGCCGCGGGATTACTTGCCCCGGGGGTCAGAACCAGAGCAGGTCTAGTAGGAGAGATTCCTATCCTATGGATGCCAGGCTGAGCCCACACTGACATCTTGTTTCTCAGCTGGGTTCTCTTATTGACGTGGAAGGTGATAAGAAGGTATTTAAAAGATGGGAACATGGAGTTCCTGTTGTGGCTCAGCAGGTTAAGAACCCAACTAGTATCCATGAAGATGTGGGTTTAATCCCTGGCCTTGCTCAGTGGGTTAAGGATCTGGCATTGCCCCAAGCTTCGGCATAGGTCACAGATGCAGCTCAGATCCCCTAGCCTGGAAACTTCCACTTTCACATGCAATGGGTGCAGCCCTAAAAAGACTAAAACAAACAAAACAAACAAACAAACAAACAAATACCACACCAGAACAGTAGGTGATGATGTAGTCAATTTTAATTACCCAAGGCAGTGGGGGTAGGAGGGGTAGCCACATGGCTTATCTATGGTGGGAAACTTGAAAGCCATTTCCTCTGCTTGCCTACGTGAGAGGAGGAACCAAAGAAGCTGACCCAGGAGCTTTACCTCTAGGATGGGAACTGACCCCCAGGACTGATTGGGGTGGGGAATCAAGTTGAGAGTGAGCAAGTGGAGAGCAGGAGGCAGCCTAGGATGTTGGGTAGAAAGAGGAGTGGACAGGAAGGAGCTTCAAGAAGTTATGACAACCCCAAGGCATGTAGTTATCACCTGGATTTTTATAGCATCATAACATTACAGTAAGGTTTTTTTTTTTTTAATTTTTCTCTCATAATTCTGGTTGTGGGGTGTCAGGACTAATTAAATTCCTTATAAACAAACCTTGAGAAGCCGTTGGTATCGTTCATTATGTTGGATGAGTTAAGGTAGTTCTCAATAGCTACTAGATGTCCTACTCGAGAAAACTCAACCTTCAGGTATTGCTGCCGCGAGGAACTGGGAAGTAACACGGATTTGGCAGAAATAATCGAAAAGTCTGCCAATCTTAACAGTATCAAGCCAAGTATGAATGATATAAAATAGGTTCCAGGGTACTTGTGTATAAGTAAAACAAAGTGATTTCTTTCTAACTAACTACGATGCAGGAAAAGATGTTGTCAAATTAATACGGTCACTAATTAGAGAAAGTTGTTCAAAATGAACAATAAATTACTGTGGATTTATTAGGAATATGTCTTGAAAAGATCATCCCAGGACTCCAAACTCATCGGTCACTGTTCAGCCAGAATGACAGCTTGCTATTCAGTGTCAGCTGTTTTTGCTAATATCCAATTACCTCTTCAAGTTAATTTCCACTGGGAAAAGCATGGCCTTTGGGATCAGACAGACCTGGATGTGCATCTTGACTCTGCCGTTTAGGCGTTGGGTGACTATGGCTGAGCTTTTTTTAACATCTCCAGATATCTTTCCTCTGTCTGAAATTTAAAGTGGAATTGGATGAAATTTGCAAGTTAATCTAGTGAGAATTGGGGTTGGCATTGAATCTTCCCAACTGGGAACAAGGTACGTTTCTGCATTTGCTCAGTATCTGCTCCAGTTTTGTCTTGTCTGTTTATATTTATGCACTCCGGTGACGATTTGTCATTCTCCTCCTCCAGATCCTACACGTTTAGCTCTCTGATTTCATTATTAGCATTATGCTAGTTCTCTTTACATGAATGGGGAAGGGTTCCGTATTTTTTATGCTCTGGAAAAGTTTCTATCATGTCGGAATTATTCCTTTCCTTTATCAAGTTGGACACGTTTGCGCAAAAGATCGTTTTTTTGTCTCACGCCTTTGGGAAACAATTCTTGGAGAACTTTGTCCATTTCTTCTGTGATTTGGGGGTTCTGTTTATAATTCTTACATTTTCTTGAGTCAGTTTTTCATAATCTCTATTTTCCTAAGAATGTCCATTTAGTTGTGATTTTAAATATATTGGGAGACTATCACATGGAATATTTATTTATAACTCCTCTGGGGTTACAGATTATATAACCCCAGGTTATTTGGATTCCTAGTTTTGTGTTTCTTTTTAACACTTGATTTACTTAGGTTGGGTGTCTGTTTTATTACTGTTCTTTTCCCCTAAGAAAAATCTCTCTCTCTCTTTTTTAAAATTGTTTCTTTTTCTATCTCGTTCATTCCTCCCCTTCCTTTTTTTTTTTGTCTTTTGTTGTTGTTGTTGTTGCTATTTCTTGGGCCGCACCCGCGGCATATGGAGGTTCCCAGGCTAGGGGTTGAATTGGAGCTGTAGCCACCAGCCTACGCCAGAGCCACAGCAACTCGGGATCCGAGCCGTGTCTGCAACCTACACCACAGCTCACGGCAACACCGGATCGTTAACCCACTGAGCAAGGGCAGGGGTCGAACCCTCGACCTCATGGTTCCTAGTCGGATTCGTTAACCACTGCGCCACGACGGGAACTCCTCCTTTTTTTTTTTTTTTTTTTTTAATTATTTCCTCCCTGGTTCACTTAAGTTGGTCATCTTGTTCTATTACTAAATTCTTGAGTTGAATGCATAATTCAGCTTATTTCCATTGTTTTCTGTTTGTTAATAAAAGTCTTCAATGCTTCTTTCTCCCTTCTGGATTTGGGCTTTGGCAGAATTCCTCGCGCATGAATACTTGCTCTCTTTATCTTTATTTTCAAGACAAGGTATAACTGCTATTCTGAATTTCCTTTGATTGAAGAATTATTTATGAGGATGTTAATATATGTTCTTTTTATTTTTACTATCAAGGCATTGTATATTTGCTGTTTTGGTTTCCCCATTGATCGAAGGATTAATTATGTATGTTGTCAAGTGATAGGTTTAAACATTTTTTAACGTTTACACTTTGTGGTTAATTTCCAGTGTTTTCATATTTGGTATTCACTGGGGGGACTTATTTCCTTGGGGCTTACTCTTTGGCAAGGGTTTGTGATAATAGGTAGAGTGCTTATAAGTAAGGTAAGATCTAGTCTTTTTTTTTTTTTGTCTTTTTTTTGCTATTTCTTGGGCCGCTCCTGCAGCATATGGAGGTTCCAAGGCTAGGGGTCGAATCGGAGCTGTAGCTGCCAAGCCTACGCCAGAGCCACAGCAACACGGGATCCGAGCTGCGTCTGTAACCTACACCACAGCTCACGGCAACGCTAGATCCTTAACCTACTGAGCAAGGCCAGGGATCGAACCCGCAACCTCATGGTTCCTAGTCAGATTCGTTAACCACTGTGCCATGACAGGAACTCCCCAATTTCTAGTCTTAAATTAACTCTAGTAGTTAGGTTTTTCAGGATTTCCATAGTTGTTTTTCCGCTTACTTGAATTGGCGTTTTTCTGCTTCTTGTAGAAATTCTAATTGTTTCGCTTCACACATTTTGATGTTGTGATATTTATGTTCATGATTGATTTCTTAATTGTAAGTTCTAATTTCCCCTGTTAATAAGTGGCTCACTTTATCCTGTTTAATATTTTGGGCCTTGAATTATACTTTGATAGTAATATCGGTTTTCTTGATTTCTTTGTGCTCTATTTGCATGGTTTGGCTTTGCCCACTTTTGTTCTTCCTTGAAGCTAGCTGGATAACATTGCTACGATCAACTCTAGGAGACGGCTTATGTTGCAAGCCTTTTTGAGGAAAGTAGTCATTAAGCAATTTAGTGTTGCTTGTGATATGATTTTCCTTTCATTCCGACATCTTAATTTTTTCTTTTTTTATGCTACATTGCTATGTCCATTGTTTTCTTTTTCTGCTGTACAGATTTTCTTTTTTCAGCGATTCAGGCAGTATAAGGTTTGCTTTTATTCTACATTGTATTTTAAAAAGCAAAAACAAGGCAATCCTACTTGAATGTGTGTTACTCTTATTACCAGTGTCAAGACTGAAAAATTTTAACTTCTCCCCCAGTAAGAAAAGGAAGTCAGCATTCTTTACTTCCTTTTATTCCTTCCCCTCTTGCTTCCCATATGTTTTTGGTATAATGCAACATTTTATTGCCAGCTTCTTATTTTTAATTATGTTAAACCTGCATTACATCTTAAAAAAATTCATTTTATGTGGATTTATGGCCATTTTTATAATACTTTCTTTAATAGCTGCATCTGCCGGGGAATGAATCTGAGCCACAGCTGTGACCTACACCGCAGTGGTGGCAACGCTGGATCCTTTAACCCACTGCGCTGGTTGGGGATCAAACCCTTGCCTTTGCAGCAACCCAAGCCACTGCAGTTAGACTCTTAACCCACTGTGCCACAATGGGAACTCCTGTAGTAATTACCTCAACAGATATATGTTTTCATAGTTTCAGTGCTTTCTGCCATTCCTTTCATACCAAAGTTTCTCTGTTCTTTTTCTATATTTTTATTTCTCTCCCTGCACAGTGATTTCTGTCTTCTTACTGAGGAGCGAGATATTTCTCTGAGCCCAGGATTGTCTGAGAATGTCCTTTCGTTGCCTTCCCAAGTGAATGGGAGCTTGACTGAAGACAAGATTCTTGGGCCATCAACTCTGTGGTCAGAATTTCTGGAGGCATTTCACATTGGCTTTTGGAATTTAAAAGTTTTGAAAGAGGAATTTGAAGGTGTGATTAAAAAAAACCCAAAAAAACAAAAAAACCCTATGTAGACAATCTGACTTTTCAGCCTGGATATCATAGAGACTTTTTTTATGTGCGAAATTCAAGACTTTAATCACTTACTCATGCACGTGGTAGATGCTTATTAACCACCTCCTTTGTGTGTGACGTTGTTTTAGGCACTGGGAATTCAATAGCGAATGAGATGGAAATCTTTTTGTGAAACTTCAGTCATGGATTATATACATGTTAATGTTTTTCACCAAGTTTTCCTAGTATCCTGTGCCTTTTTGGATCTTCAGATTTCAGTCTAGCTACACATTAGGAACCATTTCTTTCATTAAATCTCTGATTATTGGGGTTTTTTTGTTTGGTTTTGGTTTTGGGGTTTGTTTTGGTTTTTGCTCTTCGAACACTTCTCTGTGGAATGTCTTGTCTGTCTGATTGGTCTTCCATTTTCTCTTTTTTTAAATTCATGCCTTTTTTCCTCTGCCTTCTGTGAGGACACTGTAGCACCGTTGTTCCCTCTGTGCTTCTGTGCGTACATGCATCGACATTTCTGATACACTTTAAATTCTTTTGCTGCACTTTCATTTCCTTTTGGTTTTTGTCTCTTTTAGTTTCCTTTTTATTTCTGCCTCCCTCAACCAGTTTCCTCTCTGCTGTCACATTCTCTTGCCGTCTCATCTTTTATCTGTTTGAATCCATCTCTAACATTTTTTTCTGCAAGTACAAAACAGATGTTGCTGAATTTTGCCATTATTTTGCTCTATTTTTTTTTTTTTGAAAGTGCTCATTCTTTACCTTCTAGGCGCAATCTCCCTCTTCTTCTTTGTAAAATCATTTCATGGGCTCCCCCCCAGTTACTTCTCCTTGGAAGATAAAGTTTTATCTAGGTTTGATATTTCCCTTGTAATGGGATGGATGACATTCCCTTTGATCTTGCTTTTTATTGGATAGTATTGGGATGCTTATCTCAGATCTCATCTTGAAGGATTTACTGCTGGTCCAATGATCCTGTGTCCTCTGGGAGGCAGCTGTGAGAAAGCGTACTGCCCTGAACTTTCTTTCTGAGCACTTTGCTGTCCTGATTGGTGAAGCTCTGGCTCTTGGGCCAGCTCAGCACTGCCTGGCTTCATGATGGTGCTGTAGCCTACAGAGGCAGGGAGGAACCCAGTCCCTCCTTCTGCCAACCCAGGCTCTCTGTCAGGTGGAATCTCCAGGTCCCCAGCCTCCCTTTAGAAGTCCTTCCCTGTCACTAATCTCCTTTGTGCTAAGGAAAGGCTGTTATTATTATTAGGAGTAATAATAGGAGTAGTAAGAGTAATAGCAGTGTATATACCCTGGGCACTTATTAGAGTAGCCTGGTGAATTACAAACACACACACACAAACAAAACAAACACAGATGTCCAAGCTTTACTTCATATCTGCCATGTCTGGGTGATTCTGCTGTGCTTTTAGGCTTGGGAACCACCAGGCTAACTGGCTCCAGATGGAGCAGTCCTGTGGCCTGTGCTTCTAGCCTCCACCTCTGTGGGCCCCTGTCTTCCCCCGGTTCCTTCCTTTGCGACTTTGGGACCCTGCTCCTTTGCTTGGAAGGCGTGTTGTGTGGTATCTCCCGGCATCTTTCTTTGCCTAGTCTCTTCAGCACTGCTAAGCAGAAACGTCTTCATGTATCTGCCTCATGGGTGGCAATCAACCCTTCTTTCCAACCCAGATGCAAATTTTGACCCATTTTCACTATTCTCAGTCTCTTCTGTCAGGATTGGAGGTGGGAAGTGGGAGCCAGATGCTTTTGTTTTCCCACTATAATGGCTCTAAGTGGGAAAATCTTATTGAGATGGAAACTCTGCAGACAGTACTTTTGCTTCATGTTCTGTTTGTGTTCAGACATGTACTGTATGTGGTATTTCTCACGTGCATATAGTTCATCTGCCTCAAATTCATATGTATACCTGGGGCGCTTTTTGTTTCTGATGAACGTTGTGAAGATGAAGAAGAGTGTGTATGATAGGTCTTCAAATTCTCTCTCATAACCATATTCTTACATTTTCCAATTAGAACCAAGAATATTTTCTTCCAGCTAATTGCCTGGTGCCGCCTGTGTCAGTAATATTTTTGCTGTGGACAATTTTGATTTCGAATAGAATAATTTATTGTTATCATTATTACTTCCAAGGTAGCAGGGATTCCCGTGGGAGAAATACACATGAAAGGTAGTTATACAAGCTGCTCTCTGCTAGACATTTAAACTTTTTCTCATTTGTAGGAAATGTACAGACTTATCTGTTAGGAAATTTGCGTTTCCTTGAAAATTAGCCGGGGTCCTGGTGGACTCTCTGTGAGTTCTTTATTCATTAGTAACAAACCTCTTTAAAAAAATAAACAAACTGCATTAAGAAAAATAGAACATTGAGGGAACAAATGAGACTGAGGGAAGCGTAAAATGACTTTTTCTTCCTTCCTTCCTTCCTTCCTTCCTTCCTTCCTTCCTTCCTTCCTTCCTTCCTTCCTTCCTTCCTTCCTTTCTTTCTTTCTTTCTTTCTTTCTTTCTTTCTTTCTTTCTGTTGTCTTTTTGTCTTTTTAAGAGCTGCACCTGTGGCATATGAAGCTTCCCAGGCTAGGGGTCGAATCGGAGCTACAGCTGCCAGCCTACACCACAGCCACAGCAACACAGGATCCTTAACCCACTGAGCAAGGCCAGGGATCAAACCCACAACCTCATGGTCCCTAATTGGATTTGTTTCCTCTGAGCCAGGATGGGAACTCTGACCCTCTCTCTATACAGTGATGGAAATTAATCTGTTCTCTGATTATTTTACTGCCTTAGTGCTCATCTGAGTAGCTTTTTTTTTTTTTTTCTTTTTTCTTTTTTCTTTAGGGCCACACTTGAGGCATATAGAAGTTCCTGGGTGACAGGTTGAATCAGAGCTACAGTTGCCGGCCTACACACAACCACAGCAATACCAGATCCGAGCTGCATCTGCAATCTATGCTGCAACTTGTGGCAACACCAGATCCTTAACCCACTGAGAGAGGCCAGGGATCAAACCCACGTCCTCACGGACACTATGTCAGGTTCTTAGCTCGCTGAGCCACCATGGGAACTCCTCATCTGAGTAGCTCTTGTCTGCTCTGAGAACAAACATCTTGCCTGGTCATCTACTTTCTGGTCATTTTCTAGGTTGGAAACACCTCCTCTGAGAATTCTAATCCCTGACCTTTAACTTTTATTTGGCTTTTTCCTTGTTTTCAGACTTTTTGGCTATTGATAGACTCACCTTCATGACATTCTACTTATGGACCATCCAAGTGATAGAATCACGTTTCTAAAAATCTCACCACTTTATTAGTGTACGACAGTGTTAAAATATGCATTATTTCATTTGATTCAACAGCCTGTGATGTAGAAAAGCAAACCAGATTACTCGATTCCACCCACAAATAAGGAAACCGAGGTTTAAGTGACCTAGCCAACGTCAAGCAGTGAAGAAGTTGGAGGCCCAGGACTTAAAGACAGATTTCATGCTCTTGCCATTAAACACTCTGTTGGCTTTCAGAGCTTCAACTGCACTTGGTCGTGATATGTTTTGCTAAGATGATGCAACCTTTCTCTGTGTTCTCTCTTATCGTTTAGAAGATGACCTCTTAGAAGATGATGGAATTTTCAATATTTCAATGTTTAATGAAGCTTGTCTGAAATTGCACAGGCATTCTAGGAAAGTTGGATCAGAACAGGTGTACCAAGTAAGACAATCTCTTTGCTATTTGTTAATGAATTGTGTCACTTAAAAATTTGGGTTCTTGCCAAGGCAGGAGCCAGAGTATTTAAAAAACACTAACAGAATGAACTTCTAGACTGTTCGATTTTTTGTTTTTAGAGATGGATAGGAGAAGGATGCAAGTGCAGGACTAAACTGAAGGAAGACACTGTATTTGGCGCGTTGCTGTCTTTCTCTCTGATATTTCACGTGTATTTTATTTTGGTGCATTTATAGTTGCAGCTTATTTTGTCATCAAATTCACGCTCCGATGTGGGTTTTTTTTTTTTTTTTAAGTTGCTGGTAAAATATATATCTTTTTTTTTAATATATTTTTTAATTTTCCCACTGTACAGCAAGGGGGTCAGGTTATCCTTACATGTATACATTACAATTACTTTTTTTCCCCCACCCTTTCTTCTGTTGCAACATGAGTATCTAGACAAAGTTCTCAATGCTATTCAGCAGGATCTCCTTGTAAATCTATTCTAAGTTGTGTCTGATAAGCCCAAGCTCCCGATCCCTCCCACTCCCTCCCCCTCCCATCAGGCAGCCACAAGTCTCTTCTCCAAGTCCATGATTTTCTTTTCTGAGGAGATGTTCATTTGTGCTGGATATTAGATTCCAGTTATAAGTGATATCATATGGTATTTGTCTTTGTCTTTCTGGCTCATTTCACTCAGTATGAGATTCTCTAGTTCCATCCATGTTGCTGCAAATGGCATTATGTCATTCTTTTTTATGGCTGAGTAGTATTCCATTGTGTATATATACCACATCTTCCGAATCCAATCCCGATGTGGGTTTTTAAGAAACTTATTGCAGGGCTGGTGGTCCTCATTTGCCTCGAATTTATAGACACCACAAATCTCGAGTGAAAATTACGAGTATATTCAGGCAGGAACTGAGATTTGTTATTTTCGTGTCATTTTTTAGTGCCTAGCAAATCATCTGGCAGAGAGTAGACTAAGTATTAAATTAGAATTAGTTAATTCTACCGAAAGAATATCATGTATTAGGACCTAGAAGTTCTGATTCGAACTAATAAAAACATAGAAGTAAGCAGACAATTATAATATGGTGTAATGGGAGCTTTTTTTTTAAAAAAAATTGAAGGATAGTTGATTTCCAATATGGTGCCCATGTCTGCTGTACAGCAAAGTGACCCAGTCATACTCATATATACCTTCCCGTCCTTATACTATCTTCCATCCCAAGAGACTGGTCTATCCCAAGAGACTGGCTATAGTTCCCTGTGCTCTATAGTAGGACCTCATTGCTCATCCACTCTAAATGGAATAGTTTGCATCTGCTCACCCCAAACTCCCCGTCCATCCCACTCTATATTGGGATCTTGAAGAAGGGCTCTGTGGGCAAATAGAGTAGCTTATTGGGTAAAAGACAACATGGCTTTCTTGGAGTAGTATTGGGTTAACAGTGTGTGTGATGACTCCCTGGAGCAAAAACTCTTTACCAGAGCTGCAATAGGAAGACTCAAGTGAAGAACCATTGCTCAGCTGCTTAGAATGCATCATTTGGAGTAGTCCTCAGAAAGTTTAAAAAGTCTGTTCCATGAGGCTTGTCTATGGATTGCTTATGAATAAAAAGAAATGAAAAGAGAACTCCCTGGCGGCAGGTTAAGGATCTGGCGTTGTCTCTGCTGTGGTGCAGGTTTGACCCTAATGTGTGGTCTGGAAACTTTTGTATGCCACAGGCACAGCCAAACAACAACAACAACAACAACAACAACAACCAAAAAACCCTTTAAAATTAAAAAGTAAAAAGACAAGAAATTAAGAGAGTTCTGCCCAGAAACTCAGTTCAGTCTCCTTCACTTGAGTTGGCTCAAGGGATTAGGTAGAATAGCCTGACATTTCGTCCATCTGAGATGTTACACGTTTTAAGTTTAGTCTTGTAGCTGGTGGAGGGGGAGGTGATCGGATGGGTAGGATAGCTTTGTTAAGTCCTCCCCTAGTTTAGCTTGCTATTGTATTAAAAATAATTCTGTGTGGGTGAGGACAAGTAGAAGCAACCTTCTTGCTGTCTTTCTTTGAGCTTATAGACTACACATTTGGAAAGCAGAGAAATTTAATGCATCCCTTTCTTTTAATCTCATGACAGTTTAAAGTTCTGGGTCAAAGGCAGTATCTGAATAATTTTTATCATTCAACATCATTTAACTTCACAACGAGGGAACGAGCTGCCGTCCTGTGTTTAGATCTGTATCCGGCAACTGATTACACAGTGAATGTCACCCTCCTGGGATCCCCCCAGCGGCACTCAGTGCAAATAGCGACAACAACCGCACCAGCAGGTAGGTGTAGATGTCTTTCTGTATCTCAGAACAACGAGTTAAGCGTATGTATTAAACTGTACAATGTGAGGGAGCATCAGGGAGGCTGGTCTTGGAGTCAAGAGACCTGGCTTCTAGTTCTAACAAACTACCAACTTTGTCTGGGGTGCATGGTGCCTGAATCTCACCACCTACCCCTTTCCCCATAGGGGCTCTGGCTCAGAGAAGGTCTAGACCAGGAGAGGACTGCTCTCTGCAGGACTCCCTGGGAGTGATGGGTTGAGAATCCTGTCTGGCTTCCTATCTCTCACCCCAAATTTAAGACAGCTGAACCCTAAGCGTAGTCATTACTGACAACTGGAGACAACTTCCAGGAGATCAGAAATGTGAGCTGCACTGAATCGAGCAGGGTAGGACAGAGAGGCTCCTGTGTGGGTTTGTCGGGCACATTCACCTAACACAGAGAACAGTGACGTGGCCCAAAAGCGGGTCAGTCTTCCCCTTTGGTTGGTGAGGAAGCCTTCAGAGGCGGCTGCGTCAACTCCACAGCGCCCCCTAGTGGGGAGGGATGCAGCCGTCTCCCCAGTTTCTTTTGTTCTTTAATCAGTTGGGTTTGACAGGCAAATTTATGGGCAACCAGGCAGAGAGGCTGCCTCCTCTGAAGGAAAACAGTGGAATAGGATAAGTCTTACTTCTGCCTTCCCAAGGCCCTTCTCCTGTTCACCAATGACCTTCGTTGGTCAAGAGTGGGCACTTCGGTCTTTGTACTTGGAAGCCTCTGAAATATAATAGACACTAATGAAGGCCATGCAGCACTAGAGGCTGCAAATCCACTCCATTCTATTTTCCAACCAGATTATGCCTTGTATCAGATCGTGTCTTATATCAGCTGAGGTTGCACAATGAATACCTCATGTCTGCATAAACCTAGCCCCCTACTACACTTCCAGCTACAGAATAATGCTCGTGATTTGACTATGTATTCCCTCCAATGATTAAATACTCAGAGAAATTAAAGTCTAAAAATAGCACCCACCTCCCCGTGTAGATTAAAGTGTGAAGGCGCTAATGTCCCAGGTTCTTTCCTCCTCAATGTCTTCTCTGCGAAGCCTGCGTCAGAGGGGCCTCCCTGAGATGGAGAGTGTGTTCTGGCTGCGACAGTCTAGGAATCTTGTTTAGTAATAGATGTTACTCCTGAGATACCGCCTAAATTGAATTCCAAGTTTCATTTTGCCATTTCTCAACATGAGTCCCAGAGATATAAAACCGAGAAAAGCAGAAATTATTATTATTATTATTATTTTGTCTTTTTTTGCCTTTTCTAGGGCTGCTTCCACTGAGGTTCCCAGGCTAGGGGTCGAATTGGAACTGTAGCCGCCGGCCTACACCACAACTACAGCAACGTGGGATCCGAGCTGCGTCTGCAACCTACACCACAGCTCACGCAACGCCAGATCCCTAACCCACTGAGTGAGGCCAGGATTCGAACCCGCAACCTCATGATTCCTAGTCAGATTCATTAACCACTGTGCCACAATGGGAACTCTGAAAAGCAGAAATTATGTGATAGGTGTACAACATTGTGAATGTACTAAAAATCACTGAATTGTATACTTTGAGTGGTTAACTTTTTTAGCTAAGCGAAATAAGTAATATTTATTTTATAGGATCTTTCTTTTAAAATAATACTGACGTGGTAGCATAAGCCAGTTTCATTTCAGTCACTATTTTAATTACATATACTAATTAAAGACACATTGGGGGATTTTAGAAACAGTTATCTAGGCATGCCATAAGGTTATTATAGCTGACATAAAGTGGTTCATTTTATGTCGTGAGAATTTCATCTCAATTTGAAAAAAAAAAATACGATGGGTTAATATGTTCTTCTTGCACCTGGGCCTCCGTCACCTTCTGAGTGATCCGTTACATGACATAAGGCAAGTAAAATGTTTAAAATAGCTCCTGGCACATAATAATGATGACAATGCAAGCTGTGATTATCGAACACTAAAGGTGTCCAGGCATTGTTCAAGGTGCCATCCTTGGGTCAAAGCGCCATCCTCGGGTCAACCCAAACCTACCCAACCTTTTGAGGAAGACATTACTATTATTCCCACTTTACAGATAAGAAGCATGAGGCATAGAGAAGTTAAGCAACTAGCCCAAGATCACACCCCTAGTGAGATGTCCAAGTGGGCATTGAACCCAGACAGTCTGGCTCCCGGGGCTTCCTTTTGAGGCAGTACATCTACTGATTTTTACTATTTAGTTCTTCAAGAGAAAAAAGACCTGCTGTATAGCACAGGGAACTCTACCCAGTATTCTGTGATAACCTATATGGAAAAAGAATCTGAAAAAGAATACATGTGTGTCTATGTGTCACTGCATCACCTTGTTCTACAGCAGAAATGATCACAACATTGTAAGTCAACTCTACGTCCATAAAACTTGGGAAGAAAAATTATGTTCCCAGAACCTAGGGCATAGTTGGGCCAGCTCCATCTTGCTTTTGTCAGCGTTGGACCACGAGCAAAAGCTTCTAATGCCATAGATGCTTAAATGCATTCATTTAATACATGGTCATTTCTTATCTACTACGTAGCAGGCAGGTTCTGATAGCTGACAACGTAGCAGCAATAAAACAGTCTCAGCTGTCATGCAGTTGGAGTTGGGAGGTTAGAGAGGAGACAGATAAACACATAAGGAAATATATCATATGTTAGGTGGGTTAAGTGGTAAGATGAAGAATAAAGCTTGGCAAAGGGAGTGACAGCTGATGGTCAGGGAAGGCCTCTGTTGTAAGGATATATTTAAGCGCCGATCTGAAGGAAGGGAGGGAGTAAGCCGTGTGTGCAGGGGGGATACCAAGTGACAGGCATGTCCTTGGCATGTTCTGGGAACATCAAGGGGAGCCAGCATGGCTGGAGCAGAATGAGCTGGAGAAAGAGGTAGGGGATGAGATCCTAACTCGAGCTCGAGAATAATGCAGGGGCCATGGTGTCAGGTTCGGAAAGTGAGACTTCTGTTACCTCCTCCTTGGCAATATGGATGCAAATGATGAGCAGCGAGTATCATCTAGCATGTGATGTGTCAGACTGAAGTCCGCCCCTGTGAATTGCAACTTAATTTGGAAAAATCTCTTCTCGTGAGGTTACTTGGATTCCTAGGCTTCCCATAGGCTGTGGGAGAAGGAAATCACTTCTTCTTGAAAATTTTGGAATTTTGCAGTAGTGGCTCCAGGTCTTTCTTGGTGCCCATCCCAAGTATTTAGAATCTTTTATTTTCATTTCTCTTCGAGCCTGGTTTCTACCCACCCTCCATCACTGCTGAAAATGTTAATGTTTAGTGAAAGAGCCTCCTTTCTTTCTGAGCAGGGACATACCACGTTTATAGTAGGAAACTCTTTTTTTTTTTTTTTTTGCTTTTTTAAAGGCCGAACTTGTGGCACATGGAGGTTCCCAGGTTACGGGTCCAATCTGAGTTGTAGCTGCCGGCCTATACCACAGCCACGGCAAAGCCAGATCTGACCCATGTGTGTGACTTACACCACAGCTTATAGCAACATCAGATCCTTAACCCACTGAGCAAGGCCAGGGATCGAACCCGCATCCTCACGGATGCTAGTTGGGTTTGTTAACCGCTGAGCTATGAAGGGAACTCTCTATAGTAGGAACTCTTCAAGTGAAATGCCTTGTCTTGCAGGCCCCCTTTACAGTCGCAATTTCCTTCTCTTTTCTCTGAATTTCTCTATCCCCAGAAAGATCCCAAGAATTGCTTTAATTCCGATTACTGGATGCCTTGTTTCCGAGTCCTGCTTCCTCGTTGGGAGGTGTCCCTTATCTTCCCTGGAGAATTACCCTCAGCTGATCTTCGAATTGCTGTTGAGTTTCTGGAACCTGTGCTCTCATTGGTCTAACAAGGTCCAGGAAGTCCCCCAGGTTAATGGCTTTTCACCCAAGCTCCACTCCTTGGAACTGAATTTCTAAGACTTCAACTGCCTGTGCTTCTTCAATGGGAAGCACACACCGAAGTGTTCCTTCCGGCCATCATTTCCTTTTCTGCATCAGGAAAGATAGTCCTCCAGGGTTCCAGGTCCTTCTGAGTATTCCTACAGCGCTGGCAGGCCAGCGAGTGGTAAGCTTCAAACTCCCATGCCAGCTATTTCTTTTCTCTGTCTGTTTTTTTTTTTTTTTCCCCCAGGGCCACACCCAAGGCATATGGAGGTTCCCAGGCTAGGGATCGAATCAGAGCTACAGCTGCCAGCCTACACCACAGCCTCAGCAACGCAGAACCTGAGCCCCATCTGCAATCTACACCACAGCTCATGGCAAAGCTGGCTCCTTAACCCGCTGAGTGAGGCCAGAGAATCGAACCCACAACCTCCTGATTACTAGTAGGATTTGTTTCCACTGCGCCATAACAGGAACTCCCATGCTAGCTATTTCTGTTCCTTCTTTATCCTCATGCCAGGCTAATACCTTTTGCTGGGTCTTAGTAATTTCCTTCCCTACAGTTGTTTTTTTTTTGTTGTTTTCATATTTAGATTTTTGTTCTCTTAACATATTACTTTGGACTCTGCCTGTGAGGTCTCCATAGAGCAAGAATGATGCCACATTCACCCAATGTTCACATAAATTCTGCCCACCTTCGCTTTAGTTGGGATGTATTTACTTCTATTCAGTTCAGCCTATAATCTAGGACTGGGCCTGATCAAAGGTCATGCTCTCTGGAGCCTCCTTAATATATCTCTGCTTTTCTGTTCCTTCTTTTCAAGTTCTAACTCCTTGCATTTCTCAGGCAGGCTTCCATAAAGCCTGTGCTCCACCTGCTGTTTCATCTATAAGAACAGTGCTACCTTGAAACTCCCTTAACGATGCCTAGGGAATTCTACACTGATTTTTCTAGTCTTTCTCTCTTTAACTATGTCCATTTGCTGTAACCATGTAGTACCGCAGCTCCAGTTATTGAAGAGTTCCCCATTAACCTTACTCTGGGTTCCCTATTTAAAACTTTAAGACCCTTCTTGATAGAATAATACTTACCTCTGGGTACTCTTTGCGGGGGGGGGGGGGGGTGTCCTTTGAGTCTGTTCTCCTACATGGTCCCTTTATTCTTCTCTTTGATGCTTTTGAGCCATTCCCCTGACCTAGTAAATATTCCTATCTTTTGGTCTCTAATTTAGAGTAGTGAGGTTTGGATGTTTCTCCTTTTCCTTGTCATATTTTTCTAGCTGGGCTAACGTGACTTCAAATTTTCTTCTCCTTCTTTGATTTCCATCATTTCATTCCATTCTCTTCTAGTCTTGTCCTTTCTGCAAGACCAAAACCTATTTTGTAAACTGATTTCATCCCTTTTTCAGGGGCTGGGCAAATCTCATATCTAGAAACAGAGAGTTCTAGGCAGACACCTTTTGTGAGTCCTTCTTGGTACCTGAGTTGGTGATAATCCCACCGGATTTTATTGACTTCTGCTCATGAGGAATTCCTGCTGTAGAATCCCCAGTCTGGGTCTCTGTAAAACAAACCTGAGCAATTTGAGAGCCTGTGGTGTTGGGGTAGCTCCTGAGCCTGAAGATAAACCATGGATTCAGTCTTTTCTCATTCTCTTTCTTCCAAACAAGGTAAGAAGAAACACAATTTGGGGCAGCTCATCTCTTGTTGTCTGCTAATGTCCAGCTCCCCTCAAGGCTCTAAAATCCCTCAGAAATCTCCCGCTAATGCTTTCCTTGTGCTTATCAAACTTTGGCGAACATAACAATCACCTGGAGAGCTTATTAAAGCACAGCTGGGGAGTTCCCGTCGTGGTGCAGCAGAAACGAATCTGACTAGAAACCATGAGGTTGCGGATTCGATCCCTGGCCTTGCTCAGTGGGTTAAGGATCTGGTGTTGCCATGAGCTGTTGTGTAGGTTGCAGATGCGGTTTGGATCTGGTGTGGCTGTGGCTATGGCTGTGGCCGGTAGCTGTAGCTCCAATTAGACCCCTAGCCTGGGAAGCTACATATGCCATGGGTGTGGCCCTAGAAGGACCAAAAAAAAAAAAAAAAAAAAAAAGCACAGCTCCCAGGGTTGCATTCTAGAGGTTCTGATTGAGCAGACCTGGAGTATGGACCCCAAGTTTTCATTTCTAACAAGTTCCCAGGCCTTGTCATTGCCTCCACATCCGCACCGCCACCCCCCCCCACCCCGCCCCATGCATTTTTGGCCATCCTGTGGCATATGGATTTCCTGGGGCCAGGAATCACATTTTGAGCAGCAGTTTTCTAACCACATAGACCTTAGGTACTTCTGGCTAATATGAAGCCCTCACTTGAAAGAAAAGACATGATAAAAAGAAAGACCAAAAAAAAAAAAAGTAGTAACCAAAATAATTCAAGGTGTTCATGGCTGAGAAACCTGTGTGTTGATATTTTGCCTGATTTGTGAATACATTTTTCTTTTCTTTTCTTTCTTTCTTTCTTTTTTTTTTTTTTTTTGCCATTTTGTCTTTTGTAGGGCTGCACCCGTGGCGTATGGAGGTTCCCAGGCTAGGGGTCGAATTGGAGCTGCAACTGCTGGCCTACACCACAGTCACAGCAACGCCAGATCCTTAGCCCACTGAGCGAGGATCAAACCCGCAACCTCATGGTTCCTAGTCGGATTCCTTTCCCCTGAGCCACGACAGGAACTCCTGTGAAGAAAATTTTCTGGTAATCAAACATCTATCTCATCCATTCTTGCAGTTCCAGCTATAGAAACCAAGAGCCTCCATCTTCCCTATGGTGCTTTGCTCCCCTGTGGCAGCTCTTGTCTTTATATAAACTCAGAGTGGCAGTCAGTGTAGTCACACATTGCAGGTAGGAGAGACTGACTCTTATGCCTCCTTCCTGCTGACTGACAAATGAGAAGTATCCATTTTATTGCCTGAGCAAATTCCCAGGAGCTACTCCCCACCCCTCTCCACAAAAAAGCCTGGTTTCTATAAAAGTTATGTTGGAGAATGAGGCTTAGATATGTGGCCAAGTGGGTTTTCTCCTGCCTTTCCTCCTGGAAATATGGGCAACTGGATCTGCATGGGGATCTTGCTGGCTTACCCACCCATTGTTGGGCTGAAAAACCAAGGATATGGAGTGGACAGAGACAGGTTACTTACCTCGTGGAGGAGAGGAATACACATGCACCCTGTTCCTGAGCATAGGCAGGTCCCAGAGAGCAAGAATCCGCATCTTAAACTATTGCTTTTGGAATGGATAAGCCATGAGATCCTGCCGTATAGCACTGGGAACTATATCTAGTCACTTATGATGGAGCATGATAATGTGAGAAAAAAGAATGTATATATATATGTATGTGTGACTGGGTCACCTTGTGGTACAGCAGAAAATTGACAGAACACTGTAAGCCAGCTATAATGGGAAAAATAAAAATCATTATAAAGAAAAGAATCTGTATCTTGTTTGGGCAGTGTCTGAACTCCTCCCACTAGGAAATGGGACTCGAGGAAGAGTAGTCTCCTTTTTACTGTCAGATTACCTATTTACTGTTCCTTCTTTGAGGATTGATTCGTGTGTAGGGAGTAGAGAGAGGCCAAAGTTGTCCTTTCCTTTATAACAATGGGAAGACAGGGAAATAGCATCCTTTAGCCCACACGAACAAGGTAACTGACCTCTGTCATGTGAGAGTGTTGATCAGGAAAGGTCCATTCTAGTTCTAGGAGTCTTATGTTAGGAAAGCACTTTTAAGTTCCTTCAAATTCTTTAATTTCAACATTCAAATTTCTTTTTTAACTTTTATTTATTATTTTTTCTTTCAGCTTCATTGACATATAATTGACATACATCACTGTGTAATTTCAAGGTATACAACATAATGACTTGACTTGCATATATTGTGAAATGATTACCACAGTAAGTTTAGTTAACATCTGTCACCTTATCTATTTACAAAAAAAGGAAAAAAATTATTCCTCATGACGAGCACTTTAGATCTAGTCTCCTAATAACTTCAAAAATACTATACTGCAGCATTAAGTATAGTCATCATCAAATCCATTTCTTTCTGTCAGTCTGTCTCTCTCTTCCTTCCTTTCTTTCCTTTTTTCTTTCTTTCTTTCTTTTTTTTTCTTTTTAGAGCTGCGTTTGTGGCATATGGAAGTTCCCAGACTAGGGGTCCAATCAGAGCTGCAGCTGCCAGCTTACACCACAGCCACAGAAATACAGGATCCCTAACCCACTGAGCAAGGCCAGGGATTGAACCCATGTTCTTATGGATCCCAGTCAGGTTTGTTAGCTCTGAACCACAATGGGAACTCCAAATCCAGACTTCTTGACTGACTTATTTACTATCATTATTTCATTTATCTATTCAACTTTATGTTCTTATTGATGTATATGCAACTTATTAATATAGTAAGAGTTTATTATTTGGGTCAAACTGTCTCAAATATTTCTCCTATTTCTTTTAATTTTGTTTATGGTATTTTTGGCATATAAAATTTTAGATTTCTATGCTGTCAAATCCATTGATCTTTTGTGATTTATTACATTAATATTAAATGTAGATTTTTTTAAAATTTGTATTTATATCCCACTTTTTTTTTCTAGGAAGACTTTAACCTTCCTAGAAATAGGTATATAAAATAAAAGAAAATAAGTTAAATAGGTAAGCTAAAAAGGAATGGAAACAAAGTCAAGGTATAAAAAAAGATGTAGAAATAAGATGAAGAATAATTCATGTCCTTATAACCTACCTACTTGTGGGTTCATTAGTGTCTCACACATTCAGGTTTAAGTTTCCAACCCATCCAGTCGAGGAAGGAGCCATTACGTTGTCCATAAGTCTACAACATAGCAATGTTTTGGGGGAGAGGTACAGTTCAACATCATGATCAGATAGGAATTTCTAATTCTGGGGAGTTTCATAAAGTGTACAATGCATGAACCACATTTATGAGGATTTTATGATGCTCTTTCTTTCTATTGCCTCATTATATTTTAGGAAAGCACGCTTCAGTGTAGGGTGGACAGGGAAAGATGCCTTGGAAATGCCTGTGCTCTGATAATCTGGCTTTGCTTCAGGGGTAGGATTAGGTTATTTTAGATTATTTGGAGGAATGAATGGAGTCCATGTTTTTCAGACAATGTTTCCTAAGTATGGTTTCTCTCAACTCAGATTTGATAAATGGTGGGGCCCCTGAGCTTCAGATGATTCTCTCTCATCAGAACCCAGGGAGCAGTTGGTCTGTGTTGCCAGTTGAATAACAAGGATCTATACTTGAAAAGAAAGCTGTCCACCTCCCTTCGAAGGTGGAACCGAGCCTAGGGAGCTGAGCTAAAGGAATTGTTTGAATCTGCTTCCCCATAGAGGACGAATCTCAGTTCCTCTCCATCTAATATGATCCCTTACTTTTAGTCTGAAAAATATCAGGGTAATTGTAACCAGATACCACATTTGTCTTAAGAAAAGTTTCAACAAAATGACAAACTCCCAACTTTGAACAATGTTATGACTCAGAGGAACTGTTGGTGAAATGTACATCAAGGACAAGGGAAGGATAATAAAATAATCCCACTATTTATAGAGCTATGGGGGGGTTATAAACATAGTAACTTTTCTTTCAGAACACTTGATTTGTAGCCATGCTGTCTGACAAAATTTACCTTGCAAAACCAACCTTCTCTTTAGGCTGTGTCTAATTAGAGGTTTTGAAACCATATCATTTATGACTAAGAGAATGCTGGTTTTTCTGTTCTCTTTAGCAGAAGATTGCATGCATTTAGTTACTTCTAAAATAGGATTGGTAATTAAAAAAATATATAAAGAAGAGGAACAGATCACTTTTTCCTCTACTCCCTGGTAGAGGACCTAACTGAGGAGGTGTCTTCTCATAGCAGCTTTTCTAACAGCGTGCACACTTTGAGCTCTCTGGAGACCTTATAAAACTCCCCCCACAACTGATTCCTGTTTACAGACTCCAAATCCAAACAAAAGATAATAATTTAGCATGCTTCTTATATTTTTTTCCACAAAATGATAAATATTGTAACAGTATTCTCTAGTGGAAAAGTTAGGTCTGAAGTCTGCCTGCTTCTCTCTCTCTCTCTCTCTTTTTTTTTTTTTTTTTTGCTTTTTAGGGCCACACCTGCGGCATATGGAAGTTCACAGCCTAGGGGTCCAATTGGAGCTACAGCTGCTGGCGTACCCCACAGCCACAGCCACATGGGATCCGATCCATGTCTGTGGCCTGTTACACCACAGCTCAAGGCAACGCTGGATGCCTGACCCACTGAGCAAGGCCAGGGATCGAACCTGCATCCTCACGGATACTAGTCAGATTTGTTTCCGCTGTGCCACAATGGGAATTCCCTGCCTGCTTCTCTTATAAACCATCAGCCTGAGAAACTCATGCTTGCAGTTGACCAAGCCAGAAATTGGCATATATTTTGCAGGCATCTGTAATATGCCCCAACGGGGAAGAATAAATGGTTCTTCTTTTGAAGATGAGATAATGACTTGCAGATCCAGCTCCGTAGAACAGTACCCATAGGGTAGATAAAGATGAATAAGTTATGTGAATTGGAGCCCATCGCTAAATGGGTTTTAACTGGCTCTGGAGGCAATGGGTTCATTTCATTCTTTTCAGGACTCCTTATTCTAATCATATACAGACAAAGAGGCTCCAGACTCTCTCCTCAGCTGAAATCAGAGAAAAAAACTGCCTCTTACTTTACCCTGTTCATTAATACAGTGCAAAGGAAAGCTAACTCCAAGGTGTTCTTTTTTAATTGTATTTCCTTGTAAGTTTTTAATTTGGTATAATTTCAAATTGTTCTCTCTTGTTCTCGCTCTCCCTTCCTGAAATAAATCCCACTTGGTCATGGCGCATTATTTCTTATATGGTGTTGGATCTGTTTCCTAACATTTTCTTTAGTATTTTTGCACCAGGATTCACAATTGATGTGTGTTTATAGTTTTCTTTTTTTGCACTGTCCTTACCAGATTGGGGCATTAGTATTTTCCTTGTTTTATAAAAAGAATTTCATTATTGCAATTCACGTAGCATTTGGACCATCTGGTCTCAGATGGTTTGGTGGATGCTCCCTGTGGAACAGTCTGGGCCTGGAGGTTTTCTTTGGTGGTTCCCTGATAACCTTCTCAATTTTTTTTCTACGGAAATTGGTCGAAGTTTTTTTTTTTGTTTTTGTTTTTGTTTTTTTTTTGTCTTTTTGCTATTTCTTGGGCCGCACCCGAGGCATATGGAGGTTCCCAGGCTAGGGGTCGAATCAGAGCTGTAGCCACCGGCCTACGCCAGAGCCACAGCAACACGGGATCTGAGCTGAGTCTGCAACCTACACCACAGCTCACGGCAACGCCGGATCGTTAACCCACTGAGCAAGGGCAGGGACCGAACCCGCAACCTCATGGTTCCTAGTCCGATTCGTTAACCACTGTGCTACGATGGGAACTCCTGGTCTAAGTTTTTTATGTTGAATGGATTGATTTTGGCAAACTCGTAGAAATTACCCATTTAATCTATGCTTTCAAAATTTGTTTACATAGTAGGCTGGGAAGTAGTTTCATTTAAGTTTTTGAATTTTATGTCAATAATTATTTATTCCTTTATTTGATTGTACTCCTTTTTTTTTCTAGAATGTTAGCAGTTTGTCTATTTAATTAGCATTTTTGAAAAGCCAAGATTTTGTTTTATTAATTAGATTTATTTTTTCCCCCCAATACATCAGGGATTAGCACACTTTGGCTGGTGGGCCAAATCTGGCCTGTCTCCTATTGTTGTAATAAAGTTTTATTGGAACACAGCCAAGCCATTCATTTGTGTATTGTCTGTGGCTGCTTCTGTGTCTCGAAGACAGAATTGAGTAATTGTGACAGAACCATCTGGCCCAAGAAACCTAAAACATTTACTGTATGGACCTCTATAGAGAACATTTTCTGACTCTTGCTGTACATCATTAATTTCAGCTCTCATATTTATGATATTCTTTCTTATGCTTTCTTTTGTTTCATAAAGGTGGTCACAGTTTATCTTCACTGTACGTTGTGACTTTTTGCATTAAGAAGTGTCCTTTGTCATAATGCTTTTTGACTTAAGCTCGGCTTATGTCAGTATTACAGCCTCTACTTTCTTATGGTTTCCTTTGGTCTGCTCTACTGTTGTCCACTGCTTTGGTTTAGCCTTTTAGGTCATTTTGTTTCAGGTGTCCCTCTAATCATGCATTGTAATCCTGCATTGTGAAACAAATTGAAAATCTTTTTTATTTTAATTTTTTAAAATTTATTTCTTTATTTTGGCTTTTTTAGGGTTGCACCTGTGGCATATGGAAGTTCCCAGGCTAGGGGTCGAGTCGGAGGTACAGCCACCGGCCTGTAGCTGTAGATCTGAGCCGTGTCTGCGACCTACACCTCGGCTCACAGCAACGCCGCATCCCAGATCCACTGAGCGAGGCCAGGGATCGAACCTGCATCCTCATGGATACTAGTCAGATTCATTTCCGCTGTGCTACGACAGGAACTCCCTGGTTTGTTAGCTCTTGATGCCATACTTTAACTTCCATTTATTGCCTATTTAGCAGTCAAACCAGTCTTTTCTCTTTTTCTTTTTCTCTCTTCCTTCTCTCAATTTTTCAGTTGCCTTATTTCTACTTTGTCAGAATATATACTATTTTTATTTTATTCTTCCACCTTGTCCTACCTTTCCTTTAGTCTTAGATCTACAATTTAATACGTTAGATGCTCACTGTCAGTCTTTTTACTGACATTTCCCCAGTTAGCTCTTGGATAAGGCTCATCTTATAGTAGAGTTCTCAAGAGAACAGTATCCCTGAATTCTTACATATTTAGAACTGTTTCTTTATGGTCTTGACACTTGAAAGATAACATGGCTGGATATAAAAATCTTGGTTTACACTTTCTTGATTGGAATGTCCTTAAAATTAAGTTCTTGTGTTGCTTTTTTTTATGTAGCTTTTGAGACATCTCATGCAGCCTTATTCTTTTTTTTCAGATCTTCTTTACTTCATTGAGTGGAGAGGCTGAGGATGTTTTCTTTATCTTGGAAGTCTGGTAGTTTTACTTAGCTAAGTCTTAGGGTTGATTGTTCTGGGTGAGCTTTCTCAGGTATCTTGTGGGTCCTTTCAGTATTTTTATACAGATCTTTTTATTTTTGTAAGGTTATCTTGGATTATAGTTTTAAATATTTAGTCTGTTTTCATGTGTTTTTTTCTTGAGAGACTTTAATGTTGGATCCTTGCCTATATTTCATGTCAACCATTTTATTTTTGATCCATTTCACTTCTTTGTAATCTCATTTTTATTCTTTTTGGTTGTTTTCCTGTATTTCTCCAATTTCTTGTAATAGATTTTTATTCTAATCTATCCTTCTTTGGGCACCATGAAATGTAGTCTTTATTTCTGATGTGACTTTTGTCTTTTCCTTTGGCTTTTTACCTGAATTCAGTCACTTGTGTTTTATTTCTTCCCTGCTCTTTGTTCATCTTGTTGTTAGTTTTTGAACTTCTAACTAAAGATGTTTGCTTTACATGCCAAAATGCTTATTTGAGGGTATTTATTTGTTTATTGTCTTACAGGTACCCCCCCCCCCCCCATTTTGTGGATTTTTGGAAAAATTGGAGTTCTTCACAAGTGGAAATGTTTTGATTACAATTTCCTATTTTTGCTTTCAAACGAACATTCCTTTTGTTTGTTAATTACACATGCAGAATTGGTCATTGAGGACAGTTCATAAGATTTCTAGGTTAAGAGTGCCCTCTTCTGTCCCTGAATGAAGCACAGTTTCTTTTCAAGGATATTTTTGTGTTTGTGTTTTGGTGAGGGTTGGGGTGAATTGGATGTTCTCCTTAGGGTTCTCTTTTGACCTGTAGGATCTTGCCTGTCCCCCATGTTTCTTTTTCCCATCACCGCTTAGTTTCCAAAGGACACCTGTGCCTTCCTTTTTGTCCTCTTTTTTTCCCCAGAAAGAATGTCTTTCTTGTCCCACCGCCTGAACTCTCATTGACTTTTCATCCTTTGCTGGTAGGTAGCACACTGATATACCAAATCTCCTTTTTGGTATTTTCACATTTAAAGTAGATAAAGGAGTTCCCGTCGTGGCTCAGTGGTTAACGAATCCGACTAGGAACCATGAGGTTGCGGGTTCGGTCCCTGCCCTTGCTCAGTGGGTTAATGATCCGGCGTTGCCGTGAGCTGTGGTGTAGGTTGCAGACTCAGCTCGGATCCCGAGTTGCTGTGGCTCTGGTGTAGGCCAGTGGCTACAGCTCCGATTCAACCCCTAGCCTGGGAACCTCCATATGCCTCGGGTGCGGCCCAAGAAATAGCAGCAGCAACAACAACAACAAAAGAAAAAAAAAAGTAGATAAAGTGGAATTTTTCCTTCTGAGGTTGACTCTAGCTCACGCTTGGGCCCTTTATTTCCCTCTTCTCTTTCACACGGCTCTTCTAGAGCCCTCTCACTCTCTAGAATGACTTGTGGGAGGTCGAGAGAGAGCTTTGCTGGAATTTGGTATTTATTTTTCTATTAAAGGGCAGTTTAAAGTTTGTGGTATTGTCTGTCTTCCAGTGGTGATAACAGCATTGGTTTTATGCTGTTTTAATTGCATTTCCAGTTGATCTGAAGAACATTTTGGAGAATATGCAGAGATTTAGATTTAAGGGGCCACCATTATCCTTGAATGAATGGGAACTCTAATCTGTAATGAATTCTCAAGTGTAACTTTTCCCCTCCGTATTTCTCCTCCTGCCATTTCTTCTACCTGGATCCCTCCCTCCTCTGCTCTTCTTCAGTTTGTATATTCCCTTCTTTCATGATCCCCTCAACTGAAGGAGAGTTGTCTTCCTTCTGAATTTCCACACTCTCTTTCAGGAGGAAGTCTAGGTGGAAGTTTGGCACAGTTACCCTGAAGCCAGGCTATCTAAATTCAGATCTCAGATCTGCTCTTTCCTGTATCTGTGCTTTTGGGCAAGTAACTTAACCTCTAGGTGCCTAATCTGCCTTAAACTGCAAAAGTGGGAATAACATAATGGGTTTGTTGTGAGACTAAATGGGTTAATGCATATGGAGAACCAGCACAATACCTGACAAACAATAAGCATCTATCAAATGTTAATTGTTACTTAATTTTACCTGATGACATTTATTATACAATCCCTTATATTTTTGTTATACTGATGTAGGGTATAGCTCCTCTTCTAGATTAAATACCTATTAAGAGCAGAAACCTTGTTTTACTCAAAGTGCCTGTATTCATACTTGGTTAATATGATATGAGTTGCTTAGCTCTCCCCCTATTGCTGATTGTTTATATTTAAAGAACCAGGAGTGCTGTGCCCACCAGTGTCCTGGACCATAGACGTACAAAGATGAATGAGACATGATCTCTCACAATACACACATGCATAATAATACATACCTCATAATACAATGCATAAAGTCTAGTTTGAGGTATTTGCAAGGAATTGTGGGAGCACCGGAGAGGTAATGACTGGTTTTGCCCAGAGTTGCTTGCCCATATTAACATGAAGCAGAAACAAAGTTACAAAGAATGTGATGAACCAAGAGACACGTTTTCTCTTCTCTGAGGCATTCTTGCAGGTCTGGTTTTTTTGTTTTTTTGTTTTTTGTCTTTTTTTGGGGGTCTTTTTGCCATTTTCTTGGGCCGCTTCTGCAACATATGGAGGTTCCCAGGCTAGGGGTCGAATCGGAGCTGTAGCCACCGGCCTACGCCAGAGCCACAGCAACGCAGGATCCGAGCCGCGTCTGCAACCTACACCACAGCTCACGGCAACGCCGGATCGTTAACCCACTGAGCAAGGGCAGGGACCGAACCCGCAACCTCATGGTTCCTAGTTGGATTCTTTAACCACTGAGCCACGACGGGAACTCCCAGGTCTGTTTTTTTAACTTTGGGCTTCTAGATTAGATTGGCCTTATGGGTGGGGAAAGGAGAGAGAGGAGGAGGAGTGACCATTGAAATGAAGCAGAGAAAGAATATTGGAATGAGAGGTGGGGTGTGTACTTTCCATAGCAAAGGATCAGAGAGCAGCTGGGAAAGAGTTTGGGATGGGGATCCTACTGGGGATCCTTCCCCCCAGAGAACTCAGCTTGGGTTCACCCTGCCTGTGGTTCAAACTGTGAGTCCCTTGGATGGAGAGGAGAACTAGAGTGAGCGTCTCTCCCTGACCAAGATGGAGCTGCACTTAACCCGAGAGACGTTTCCTGTGAGCAGAAGGAGTTACAGACCCCACTACTACTGTAACGTTATGTGTGAATGCGTATGTGTGTATGTATGTATCATATATATATATAGAGAGAGTCATGTACATACCATTTTTCATCTTGCTTTTTTATATTATTTATTTTGGATTTTTGGTTTTACAGTATTCTATGCATCTACTTCCATATCAGTTCCATATAATGTCATTTCATTCTCTGAGGGAAGCATAGTGTTCCATTGCATGAAGTTTCACTAATTTATCAACTTATCCACTGTGGAAGGATATTTAGGGGTTTTTTTTCCCCTTTCGAATTTTTATTATCGACAATGCTGCTATATTACGGAACGCCAGATCCGTGAGCTATGGTGTAGGTCGCAGATGCAGCTCGAGTCTGGTGTGGCTGTGGCTCTGGTGTAGGCCAGTCGCAACAGCTCCAATTAGATCCCTAGCCTGGGAACCCACTAAGCGAGGCCAGGGATCGAACCCACAACCTCATGGTTCCTAGTTGGATTCCTTTCTGCTGTGCCATGATGGGAACTCCTACTTCTGTTTTTCTTTTATGATATATTTTAATATTTAGTGTCTCTGTAGGTCTGAAAAAACTCTTTCAACCAGTATAAAATAATTTTAAGAGACAGGAAAATAATCATGACAGAATTTACTTGGCAGGATTTTTTCTGTCTTTCTTTTTAAATTTTAGTTGATTTACAGTGTTGTGCCAATTTCTGCTATACAGCAAAAATACAGTTTTTTATATACATATATAGATAAACATTCTTTTTTAATATTCATTTCCATCATGGAGGATTTTTTTCTTTCTTAATAAGACAAAATAATTGCAGCTTACAAGAATAGTATCTTAAGTTTGATGAAATGTGCTTTATCTTGCACACTTGGGCAGAGTATTGCTGTAGAATTGAGTCTTAAGAGTGGAATTACTAAGATAAAGAGCCTCATAAATTCCTTTTCACAAAGATCATATCAATTTACACACATGCCTTTCACCAATGATGGATATTCCAGTTTTTTAATATTTCAGAGCCTAATAAGGGAAAGCATATTTTACTTTGTTTTAATTTGTACCTCTTTGCTTATTGAATGTCCTGGTACAGTTTCCCTATAAATCACTTTTTCTATTTATTGCTCCTTTTTGTGTGTTGGTGGTAGTATTTTTCTTCATAGCAAGTGTTCTTTAGATACTAAGGCCATCACTTTTTCAAATATCTTACAATTTTTTTTACATCTTGTTGTTTGTCTTTCAAACTTAGGTTGTTATATCTTTTGCCGAAAAGAAAATTTAAGATTTTATTGCATGAAATTAAATTTTTTCTAGTTTTCTTATTATTTCTTTCCTAACCAAGATTGTAGAACTATATCTATATAGTGTGTATGTATGTATATATATATATATTTTTTTTTTCTTCTCTTTTTTGACCACCTTGGGGGTATATGGAGCTCCTGGACCAAGGCTTGAATCTGCATGGCAGTCGCAAACTATACTATAGCTGTGGCAATGCTGGATCCTTAACCCATTGTGTAGGCCAGGGATTGAACCCGCATCCCTGTTGCTGCAGAGACACTGTTGTTCCCATTGTGCCACAGTGGGAACCCCTCTAGTATATTTTTAAGCTAAAATTTTTAATACAGTTGAAATCATTTTTTGCTTGTTATGTCAAGACAGGAATCTAATATTAGTTTATCTCTGTGCATAACTATTTCCCAACTCAATTTATTTCCCACTGATTTAAAATCCACTTATATATATGTATTCCCATGATAGATTGATTTCTGGTTTCTACCCTTTCCATTGATCTCTTTGTTTATTCCTGAGCTAGCAACAAAATAGCAGTTTACTCCAGGGTTCTTAGTTGGGAGTGGGGTGCTCATCACCCCTTGGGGGGCAAAAGTTGGTTCTTGAGAGGTAAAAAATATTACTCTTTTTTTTTTTTTTTTTTTAGGGTTGCACCCATGGCATATGGAATTTCCTAGCATAGGGGTCGAATCAGAGCTGAGGCTGCCAGCCTATACCACAGCCACAGCAACACCAGATCCAAGCATCTGTGACCTATGCTGCAGCTTGTGGCAATGCTGGATCTTTACCCACTGAGCAAGGCCAGGGATTGAACCCACATCTTCATGGATTCTTAACCCACTGAGCCACAACAGGAACTCCATATTATTCTTTTTATACATGAAGCATAGATAACCATTAGAGTAAATAAGAAACAAAAGGGTGAGAGACTAGGAAAAAGATGTTTAAAAAGGCTCCAGGTCAGGCTATAATGAAAGAAGCCTGAGAAATAAAAGAAGTGTGGAGAAACACTTGTTGGAACTTTATAATAGGTAATGAAACCTAGTTATGTCCTCTTTGAATATTTTCCAGTTTTTTTTTTTTTCTTGCTAGTCTCATTAATCTTCCCCCTAAAAGGTAGCAGTGATTGCTTTCTGTTATTGCGAGTGCCAAGCTGATTCCTGCATGTGAGACTTTGACCTTGGAGCCCCCTCCATCTGACCTCTCTTCCTCTACTCTTGGTGGCTCACTCACTCAGCCTTCAGGTCTCTGCCCACATATCACCTCCACAGAGGGTCTTCCCTCACCATCCCGTCTATCTTCACAGGATGCTTTTTTTCATAGTCTTCACCAGCAGACAAGGTTATAGTTTTAAAAATTTTTTGCTCGTTTACTTTCTTCCTTTCTCACAAGCATGCATTCCATGAGGTGCAGGGACTTTGTTTTCTCACCACGTTATCCTTAGCCCCTAAAGCATGCCTGGCACATTGTGAGAACTTTCTAAATATTCACAGAATGAATGTGTAAACTTAACACATTCCAAGAAGGTCCATCGGCATCACCATTGGGAGAACATTCCCCGTATAGATTAATTGGTGGAGAACTGATACCTTTTCACTTTTCAATCTTTCCATTCAAGGATGTGGCATTTTTCTCTATACTATTTTCTTTTATGTCCTTTGGAGGAAAAAAAAATCTTCATGTAAGTGTTGGGCATTTTATTAGATTTATTTCTAGGTATTTGAAGTTTGCTCATGGATTCTTCTCTTGGGACTAGAGTTCTTTTCATTGTTCTATTATGTTTTATTTGTTGTTTTACTTTTTTATTGCTGGTATGACAGATTACTGCAAATGTGGTGGCTTAAAAACAGCATGAATTTCCTTATTGTTCTGGAGATCAGAAGTCTTACTCAGTTTCACCAGGTTGAAATGAAGGTGTCAGCAGGTCAGTGTTCCTTCTAGGGGCCCAAGGGGAGAATCCATTTCCTTGTCTTTTCTGGTTTCTGGAACCTGTGTAGGCTCATGGCTCATGGCCCTATCCTCTACCTTTAAAGCATCAGTTTAACCTCCGATTTTGTCCTTACATTTCTCTATGGCCCTGATCTTCTTGTCCCCCTCTTTAAGGACACCTGTCACTACATTGGGCCCATCTGGATAATCCAAGATAATCTCCCTATTGTAGCAACATTTGCAAAGTCCTTCCCCCATGTAAGGTCACAGATTCCAGGGACTAGGATGTGGACATCTTTGAGGGACCATTATTCAGCCTATCATACTTGTTCTTGCAGATATTAGTGTGGAAAACGAGTAGTTTTTCTATGTTTTTGTGTTTAGGTGCACTTTGCTAGCCTCCTACTATTTGTATTTGTTTTTCTCTTGTTTTCAAATAATGATGTATTTGCTTTTCAGTTAATTCTCTTACATTTACTGGCAGTTGCATCATTTGTCCCCTTTCTTTCTGGTATTTATAGCTCATTTTTCCCCTTGCCTCATTCTGCATTGTCTGGACTCTCCTAACGCTAACTAACAGCTGTGAAACCATGCATCCTTATATTCTTAAGTTTACTAGAAATTGCTTTATTATTTTACCACTAAGTATGGTGGTTTCTAATAAACGCTTTTAAATCAAGGAGTTCCTATCAAATTAAATCCTAGCTTGCTAAGGTTTTTAGTCAGGAATGTACATGAAATGTATTAACCATTATGATTATAAAAGTGACCATATGGTTTTTCTCTTTTAATCTATTAATAGCTTTCCCTATCATGATATCTCTGTATTCCTGGAATAAACCTCCCTTGTTTATAGCGTATTGTTCCTTGAACGTACAGCTGACTTCTGTTTGTTAATATTTTTTTTCGGAATTGTGCATTTATATGAAATGGGTTTGGCATGGCTTAAAGTGTTTAGTGATTGCTTGTGCCATCCTCGTACAGCGTGGGTGTTATGGATTATTCAGTCATACTGAATGAATTGGGGTGCCTTCTGCCTTTTCGCATGGCCTGGAACTGTTTAAATACTGTTGAAGTTATATGGTTTTTAAGAGTTTTATAAATGCAAGCTTCCTTGGATTACTGTTACTTATCTCTAAAACCATCTTCTGTACCCAGTACTGAGGTTCTGTTATCCTGAATCATCTATACTTTCTTCCCAACTCCAACTTCCAACATTTGATGCCTGTGACCTGTGGAACAGGTTTTCTCTGGGCAAAGCTGCCCAGTCCATAAGGAGGGGTCCCGTCTCTCAGCTTGGCTCCATTCACAGGAACCTGTTGGGCCAGCGGCTTACACAATAAAGGTTTGGCTTCCAGGCGACTTTCTTTCTCTCAGGTTCTTTGAGAGTTGCCTTTATCGCTTATTAATCGTCATAGTATTCCTATGAAATTTCTTAGCAGTTGGATATATTATTTTCAGGTTAAGAACAGGGATCCTGGTGGAAGGAAGTAACCTCTGAGTCCAGAGTTTTGAATAACTAATCTTTCTTTTTCTTTTATTTTTTTTGCCACCCCACAGCATATGGAGTGTCTGGGCCAGGGATCAGGTCCAAGCTGCAATAGCGACCTGTGCCACAGCCACTGCAACACTGATCCCCAACCCACAGTGCCTGGCCGGGGATCAAACCCAAATCCCAGCGCTGCAGAGATGCCACCGATCCCATGGTGCCACAGCAGGAACTCCACTAGTCTTTGTTTTGAAAAGCTTGGGGGATGTGCCTCTGTATTTCACGGTACCAGATCTGAACTGTCTTTTGGATTGATTATCATGAAATTGAGCAGAGGCTAACAACTGCTTCATTTTTTTTTTTGTCTTTTTGTCTTTTTGCTATTTCTTTGGGCCACTCCCCCGGCATATGGAGGTTCCCAGGCTAGGGGTCCAATCGGAACTGCAGCCACCGGCCTATGCCAGAGCCACAGCTACGCGGGATCCGAGCCACGTCTGCAACCTACACCACAGCTCACGGCAACACCGGATCGTTAACCCACTAAGCAAGGGCAGGGACCGAACCCGCAACCTCATGGTTCCTAGTCGGATTTGTTAACCACTGCGCCACAACGGGAACTCCTGCTTCTTGATCGTAAGAGATGAGGAAGCCCAAACCAAGAAAGTACCACTCCCCCCTTTTCATCATGAAAAACCTGACTGCTTGAGATGGACTTTTTCATTTCCTCAAGGAGCCTCAATTCTCTGCTGAAATGTTGCTCTCAGCTTAGAATTTCAGACTAATGCTTATTTGTCTAAATGAGGCTGTCCAAAACCAGAACAATGAGTTGCAGTTTTAGCTGGTAAATCAAGGGAATTTACTTAAATAATTTTTAAGAGGGATCCTCTGATTGGGTATCTTTTGATCTTAAATCTTTCATCAGGACCGAGTCTACAAAAATATAAAAGGGGTGTTTCTTGGACTGCTACTACTAATTTCTAAATTAAAATACTGCTGAAGTCATTCTGTGTAAAATGCTTATCCTTGGAAGATTGTTCAATTAAAAAGTAGTATTTTTGTATAAGACGTGAGTTGACTTCTCATTATTTTCCCCTTGCAGTAAAACAGACCATCAGTAACATTTCAGTATTTAATGAAACCTGCTTGAGATGGAGAAGCATGAAGACAGCTGATATAGAGGAGATGTATTTAGTAAGTTCCTGAAAGTTACTCTATGTATAGATGTTTGTCTTGTGTGGGATGTACAAAAAATATCGGCAAACCCAAAAAACTGCTTATGTAGCTGCCATTATCCATGGAAGATTTATAGTGACAGTTGCAATAAGAAGCAAAAGAATGGGCATTTCTGCTGCATATTTGAAGACAGAGATCTCAGGGATTGATGAGAAAGCCACAAGAAGTTCTTTGTGCAACATAGCCTGATGCAGAGCCAATGTTCAGCTTGTATCCATGGGAAGAATCCAGTGGTTTTTGCACATGTGTGTCACTCCACACCAGTGCCTCTGATCAGAATCTGAATGTGTTGCCTTAGAGAGTCAAAGGGAGCTTTTGAAGCTATATGCGCTCGTGAGTAAGAAAGGACCATGGGATGAGCTGCTACTAGAAGAAAGTAAGCAGGAAGAAAAGTGTGTCTGTTGACTCCGGTGCCGGGATGTTCCTGGAAAGTATAGGAAATGTCAGAAGGGGGTGGGCAGAGGAGAGAAGCCCTTTCCAGATTTTACCAGACCAGCTAGCGGAACCCTAATGCATGTCCTGCTCTGGAGGAGCGCTAGTTCAGATTCTTAATTTTCTTTCTAGGAAATTGTCCTTTGGTCTTGCTCCTGAAGTTTTGCCACCAGATTTTCCCGTTGGGCATGTGCCACTGTATGTGTGAGAACAAAAAAGAGAAAGTTGTCAGTTGGCACTTTGGCCTTTTGTGCATTTTGATTTGAAAATAGATTTGTGGAGTTCCTGTTGTGGCTCAGTAGTGATGGACTAGTAACCATGAGGATGCGGGTTCGATCCCTGCCCTTGCTCAGTGAGTTGAGGATCCAGCGTTGCCATGAGCTGTGGTGTAGGTCGTAGATGCGGCTTGAGTCTGGTGTTGCTATGGCTGTGGTGTAGGCCCGCAGCTACAGCTCTGATTCAACCCCTAGCCTGGGAACTTCCATATGCTGCAGATGCAGCCCTAAAAAGATTAAAAAATAATAATAAATAAATTTATTATTCTTATAATACTGTGACCACAATATTTACGGTATGACAGCTCTAATATTTGCTTACTGCCATATTTCACTTTTGGAAGGAACTTTATTATTATTATTATTATTATTATTATTATTATTATTATTATTATTATTATTTGTCTTTTCTAGAACTGCTCCTGCGGCATGTGGAGGTTTCCAAGTTAGAGGTCTAATTGGACCCGTAGCCGCTGGCCTACACCAGAGCCACAGCAGCTCGGGATCTGAGCCACGTCTGCAACCTATACCACAGCTCACGGCAACGCCGGATCCTTAACCCACTGAGCAAGGCCAGGGATCGAACCTGCAACCTCATGGTTCCTAGTCAGGTTCATTTCCCCTGCGCCACGACAGGAACTCCTGGAAGGAACTTTAGAATTGAAAGCCGAAGAACTCGTGAGAAAGGGTAAATACCCAGGCATTCAAGCTAGCTTTTCAAGCTAGCAGCTCACCTGGTCAACTTTTTCTATGTTTCAGTTCCACATTCGAGGCCAGAGATGGTATCAGAAGGCATTTGCCCAGGAAGTGATCTTTAATATCACTGCCAGCAGCCAAACTCCTGAGACGTGTTTGGACCTGAGTCCAGGTACCAACTACAGTATCAGCATCCAGGCTTTGTCTTCTGAACTTCCCGTGGTCATCTCCCTGACAACCCGGATAACAGGTAAATCTTGAATAACAGCATTGGGGCGAATCAAGTCACCGCAGAACTGTATGGGCTTCAATAAAGAGGAGCCCTATTACTTTCTATCATTATATAACGAATATAAACAGAAAGAGTTAGAAGGATGTGGAATTGGAGAGGGGCGCTAAGGGGACTGCGACTGAAACTGGGATGGTTTTACTGCTGACACAGTTAACTGAAACAAAATAGGAGCAGTGACGACATCTGGGTAGCGTGTACGTGAGTGGTGGTTACATTCCTTCTGGATATTTGAAAGATTTAAAATGTGTCACACGTAAAAGGAATGTTCCCTCTTGCTGTTTCTTTCTGCTTTTCTCTTACAAGTACCTTAAGAGTAGGTTACTCTCAGAGGAAAATGACTGGCAGTCCCACTCTAGTTCACTGAAAAATCTGCTTTCCACTCATTTTTTTCATCTCTCCTCGAATGTGCGATGACTCCCCCCACCCCCCACACAGACTCTGGGTGAATACTCAAGGGTATTAGCTGCTTGTTTCTCTTTTTTTTTTTTAATGACCGCATCTGAGGCACATGGATGTTCCTGTGCCAGAGGTCGAATCAGAGCCGCCCCTGCGACCTATGCACAGCTTGTGGCAATGCTGGATCCTTCACCCAGTGAGGGGGGCCAGGGATCAAACCTGCATCCTCACAGAGACGACATCACATCCTTAACCCGCTGAGCCACGGTGGGGACTCCAGCTTCGTGTTTCTTATTTCACTAAGCAGTTAGATGTAATCAGGTGAGGACTTTCCACTCCCAAATCGCCATGGCCACCTGCATGCAGAACCTATATTTTATCTTCTCTCTTGTCCTCACTCTTAAGGCACATCCGCTGTCCACCCTGCCACCTCTTCTTGCCGCATCATTGGTCCCCCCCAGTACAGAATTAGTCCCAACACTGCACAAGCATATTGTAATATCTCCTTTTTATTTATTCATTTATCTTTTTAGCATTATTTATTTATTTATTTATCTTTTTAGGGCCGCACCCATGGTGTATGGAGGTTCCCAGGCTAGGGGTGTAATTGGAGCTGTAGCCGCCGGCCTACACCACAGCCACAGCAACGTGGGATCTGAGCTGCATCTGCAACCTACACCACAGCTCACAGCAAACCCAGATCCTTAACCCACTGAGTGAGGCCAGGGATTGAACCTACAACCTCACGGTTCCTAGTCGGATTCGTTTCTGCTGCGCCATGTTGGGAATGCCCCATAATATCTCCTTTTCAAATGGAAGCAAAGAAAAGATAAAGATGCTTTTTTTTTGATCCCATGTTCCCTCCAACTAATTTGTCTTCTCTCAGTGTCCCCCCCCCCCCTGCCTTTTCATGTGATGGTTCTCAGGTTAGGGGTCGAATCAGAGCTGTAGCTGCTGGCCTACACCACAGCCACAGAAAGGCAAGATCCAGAACTCAGCTGCGCCTGTGACCTACACCACAGCTCATGGCAACGCCAGATCCTTAACCCACTGAGCAAGGCCAGGGATTGAATCTGCATCCTCATGGACCCTAGACCCTAGTTGGGTTCGTTACTGCTGACCCATGACGGGAACTCCCTCTCAGCCTGTCTTTATAGTAAAGCTCCTTGAAAGAATGTTGTGAAGTTTCCACTCAGCTCCTCTTCTCTCTTTAACTGGTTCTGGTCCAGAGGAATTTGTCCTCAAGGCTTTGCTGGAAGTGTCTCCACCTTGCCACATCCACTGGCTAATTTTGTTCTTATCTGATTTTCTCTACAGCATTTGGCATCCTGTCCTTGAAACAGTTTTTCTCGTAACTTTTGGGCCCTTCCACCTTGCCGGCTGATCCGTCTCAGTCTTTTCACTAGTTCCTTCTACTTTTATTGACACCCTGCCTTCTTCTCTTCCTTTTCCTTTTTATTTTTTGTCTTTTTAGGGTCACACCAGTGGCATACGGAGGTTCCCAGGCTAGGGGCCCAATTGGAGCCATAGCCGCCGGCTTCAGCCACAGCCACAGCAACGCCAGCTCTGAGCTGAGTCTGCAACCTACACCACAGCTCAAGGCAATGTCAATCCTTAACCCACTGAGTGAGGCCAGGGATCGAACCTGCGTCCTCATGGATGCTAGTCAGATTCCTTTCCACTGAGCCAAGGCAGGAACTCCTCTTCCTTTTATTTTCATTATGTACCCTTCCTGCCTAGATGGTCTCTGCTAGTCTCGTGGCTATAAACATTCCCTATATGCCGAGCATTCCCATACATGTATCCTAGTCCCGATCTATCCTTTGAGCTCCATTCTCATATATCCACCTGTCTCCTAAACATATCCTATCGAACATCTAATAGGCAAACCCCATAGAACTTTTTGATTTCTCACCTCTTCCCTCACCCCCAAATCCATTTTCCACCCAGGTTTCTCTCTCAGTTACTGGCATCCCTGTTCACCAATTGCTCAGACCCAAAAGGAATCATCATTGATTCTACTCCTCCCACCCGATTCTGAAAGTGCATCAACAAGCCCCGTTGGCTCGTTTCTGAAATAGCATTCTGAATCCAACCCCTTCTCCCCACTTTCGCCTTTACCACGAGCAACCTAATGTGAGCTGGCCACCTCTCACCTTTCTAACTCTTCTCCCTGCTTTCACCATTGCTTGTTCTCCCCCCCCCCCCCCGCCCCGCTGCCCTAAGTTGTAATCTTCACTATAACTTTAAGAAGATAATGCAAAGTGATCTTTTCAAAATGCATATATGAACATGTCATCCCCAGTTCAAAACCATCCAGGGAGTTTGCATTAGTGTTCGGATAGAATCCACATTCCTTACTGTGGAACATGGAACTTGGAGACTGGGCCCTGCTTTCCTCGCTGACTTCATTTCCCTCTGCCCCCACCGACCTTCTCACTAAGCAACTTCCTTCCTCGCTGTTTCTCAAATGGGTCAAACTTGTTCTTGCATCCAAGTCTTTCCTGGACACTCTCTTCACATGGTTTCTTTATAATCACTCAGGTTTCTTCTCACATGCCATTACCTGGAGAGCCTCTCCCTGCTCATCCTTTTAAAAATAACCTCGCCATCTCCACCCCCTCACTTACTGTCCATTTACTTTGCTTGACTTTCTCTCTATTTTTTTGGTGTTTTAGGGCCACACCTGTGGCATATGGAAGTTCCCAGGCTAGAAGTCAAATTGGAGCCACAGCCAGCGCAATGCAGGATCCGAGTCGTGTCTGTGACCTACAACACAGCTCATGGCAACGCTGGATCCCCAACCCACTGAGCAAGGCCAGGGATCGAACCCACAACCTCGTGGATACTAGTCAGATTTGTTTCTGCTGCGCCACAATAAGAACTCCCTTTACTCTGCTTGACTTTCTTTATAGAAGTTGTTTCCAGAATTTGTATTTTATTTTATTTTTTTATTTAGTTATTTTTGGCTCTGCCCTTGGCAGGTGAGAATTCCCGGGCCAGAGATTGAACTCATGCCACAGCAGTGATCCGGGTCACAGCAGTGGCAATGCCAGATCCTTAATCACTAGGTCACTAGGGAGCTCGTAGAAGTTGTAGTTTATTTTATTTTTTTCACTTTTAAAAGTTTTATTGAAGTGTAGTTGATTTATAATGCAGTGAAAATTTCTGCTATATAACAAAGTGATTCAATTATAGACATATCCTTTCTTTTTCAGAGTCTTGTCCGATACAGGTTGTCACAGAATATTGGGTAGGGTTCCTTATGCTAAACAGCAGATTCCTATTCAAAATAAAAGTTGAAATTCCTGTTTTCTCTCTATCACCAATTCTTTTTTTTTTTCTTTTTTTTGTCTTTCTAGGTCTGTACCTGCAACATATGGAGGTTCCCAGGCTAGGGGTCAAATTGGAGCTGCAGCTGCTGGCCTACACCACAGCCACAGTGATGCCAGATCCCAGCCACACCTGCAATCTACATCACAGCTCATGGCAATGCTGGATTCTTAACCTACTGAGCCAGGCCAGGGATGGAACCCACAGCTTCATGGATACTAGTCAGATTCATTATCACTGAGCCACAACAGGAACTCCTTAGAAGTTGTATTTTAAAATTTACTTTTTTTGGAGTTCCCCTCGTGGAGCAGCAGAAACGAATCTGACTAGGAACCATGACATTGTGGGTTCGATCCCTGGACTTGCTTAGTATGTTGAGGATCTGGCATTGCCGTGAGCTGTGGTCATAGACTTGACTCAGATCTGTTGTTGCTGTGGCTGTGGTGTAGGCCAACAGCTGAGGCTTGGAACCTCCATATGCCTTTGGTGCAGCCCTAAAAGGAGACAAAATACAAAAAATAAAAAATAAAATAAAATTTACTTTTAAATTTTCTTTTCCCTTACTAAAATAGGAGCTCTTTGAAGGCAGGGATTTTTGTCTGTATTCCATGTTGAACCTCTAACACCTAAGGACACTGCTAGCACAGCAAAGAAATCTTTTTGTAATGAATGAATATGAGGGATGACTCTAAAATGGCCAGTGGATGGTATTGGTATTGAGGAAATCCCTGGTTTGTTAATAAAGACCTTGGACCATAAAGAATTCACCAGCTTTGGATCTGGGAAGAGAAGTAATGGGCTTTTCTTTTCACAGTGACCTATTAAAATGAATAGCTGTTCAGTATCCTCCTCTTTGGTCCTTCTCATGTTTGGATAGCTTGCATTGCTGGCTCACGTTAGCATTTGATATTTTTTGAGCTGGGGAGGGAGTGATGAGACACTTATGTCTGCCTTCCTTTGTAGGCTAAATAAAGCTCTGCAGCCCAAGCACCCTGTGCCTGTGCTCATGGCCACCAGGGGGCACTGTTGAGCTGTTTGCATTAATTGAGACCTTGACTGCCTCTTTTTCAAATCTGCCCTACCTTAAAGAAATTGCAGTTTTCAAAAAGTGTGCAAATGGGGCGTTTCCCATCGTGGCGCAGCGGAAAAGAATCTGACTAGGAACCATGAGGTTGCGGGTTTGATCCCTGGCCTTGCTCAGTGGGTTGGGAATCCAGCGTTGCCATGAGCTGTGGTGTAATAAGACTTAGATGTGGCTCCGATCTCCCTTGCAGTGGCAGCTACAGCTCTGATTAGACCCATAGTCTGGGAACCTCCATATGCCCCAGGTTCTGCCCTAAAAAGAAAAAAAAAAGTGAAAATTCAACTTGTTAAGATCTTAGTAAAAGGTAGACAACCAAACAAAACAAGAACAGAGCCCAAGCCCTCTCAAATAAAAGAGTCTTATATATTGATATGAGGAGGTATGCCTAGCTGCCTAAGATGTGGCTTTGTTTTCAGTCAAACGGTGAGCTTTTGAATTTTACCAGAAATGTGAGGCAAGGGATTTGGACCTGGAATCTGCAGTGGCTGATTTTCCAGAAAAAGTGTGAATGGAATTTCCCTCCTGAGTGTCTTACATTCAACTAAATCTTACTGATGGGAAACAGGATGCAAACGAGCACTTTAAATATATTGCTGACCTCAGAGGAGAGTGAAAGTTTTTGGAATGTTGAAGGACAGAGGCAAGTGTTGCCGTGAAAACGGAAGAGGGTGCTGGCTCGAAGGGTGGTGAGATGGAGATGTTATTACCGTGCTTCTGACTCAGGGCTCATGTGCTCCCGCAGGCAGCGCATTGATGGGAATTCTTCAGAATAGCCCCACCAGTTGGACTGTCTTTAGGTCCAGGGGAAGAACAAACAAACCCGAAGGGTCAGAAGCACTGTCGTACACTGGTCATGCTCTCTTCTAGCGAAGTCAAAAAGCTTGTAGGCAAAATTTTCTAATTTTCTTCTCGTTGAAACAGGGAGAGAAGCAGAGAGGAGGAAATGGGGTGGGGGCGGGTGAGGGCGGGGAGAAGGCACATGCCTGCGTGAAGGTAAAGATTAACCACTTTCCGAGTTCCCATTGTGGTGCAGTGGAAACAAATCTGACTAGGACCATGAGGTGGTGTGTTCGATCCCTGGCCTCGCTCAGTGGGTTAAGGATCCGGCGTTGCTGTGACTGTGGTGCAGGCTGGAAGCAACAGCTTTGAATGGACCCCTAGCCTGGAAACCTTCAAAAAAACTTAACCACTTGTTCTGCACAACAGGGTGATTATTTGAGGTTGAAGGTTTCTTCTGGAACCAAGAATGCTGGAGGGAAAAAGGGAAATCAATAAAGTTAAGGAAATCATTCCTTCCCCAATCTGTCTTCAGTGCCAGGGCTGGCAGCATAGGTGGGAATTTTCCCATTTCAGGAAGGACTGGGACGGGACCAGGTTTCTTGAGTTCTTCTGCTGTGGACTTCTCTTCCACAGACCATCCGAGGACAGGGCTCTGCTGTGTCCTCAGTGAAAATCCTGTCTCCTCAGGCTAGTCCCAGGGTGCCAATGTTTTCCTGCTAGTCCCCCTGGCTCCCAGCAGGCAGAAGCTGTCCCAGAGGTCAGGAGAGGGACTGGCCTTCATCCCAGCTGCTTCCCTCTTGGTCCAGATGCTCTCAATCTTTCACGGACACAGGTTCTTTGACATCTGAGGACCTAATATTAGTTCAGGCTAGGAGAGAGCCACACATGTCCTTCCATCCTACACAGGCTGCCTCTCTCTCTCGTCCCCTGAAATTGCCCAACTACTTTACTTTCCGGCTTCAAATCAAGCCCCAACCCTTCCAGGAAGGGGAGCAGATGTTTGGGGAGGGGAACAGATGTCTCCCTACCCCTCTCATTGAAAGCATCCCACTGCAGGGTGCACTGAGACAAGGTGGTACACCACAGGGCTGCGGTGTTATTTTCTTATATTAATGTTACCTTTTTAAAAAAAAAAAAACAAAATATGAAGGGGAAAGTTTCTTTATATCAGATGCCTAAAAGCCTGGGTTTCCGTGTTGTAGGAGTTGGGGAAGGGTATGCTGTGACTTCACAATTTAATTCAGCAAATATCTATTGATGGGTTATGTACAGAGATCGGTGCTCAGGGCTGAAGGGGAGATAAAGATAAAAAAAAAAGACTGGTTTCTCCTCCCTGGGAAGCTAAGTCTCATCACCTTGATAGTGGAGATGTAGCTACCCTTGCCTTACCTGGTGACTTATGGCGTAAGCCCCATTTTCTCTATTGCTATCGTTTCCTTCCTTCTTTTTTCTCTCTCTCTCTTTCTTTCTTTCCTTCTTTCTTTCTTTCTTCCTTCCTTCCTTCCTTTCTTTTTTCTTTCTCTTTTGTCTTTTTAGGGCTATACCCCACAGCATATGGAAGTTCCCACCCTAGGGGGCAGCTGTAGCTGCCAGCCTACACCACAGCCACAGCAACTCAAGATCCGAGTGGTGTCTGCGACCTACACTAAAGTTCATGGCAACGCTGGATCCCTGACCCACTGAGCAAGGCCAGGGATTGAACCTGCATCCTCCTGAATTCTAGTCGGCTTCGTTAACATCTGAGCCACAACAGGAACTCCTCCACTGGCGTCATTTTCAATTTATCTTGCCTTAAATGGGGGTGGGGGAGGCATGGTCTATCTGGGGAGGTGCCCGAGATTAGAAAAGAACCATTAGGGTGTCTTTATTTTTATATATTTATTCGTGTTAGTCCCTTGCATTTACTTGAAGTTCATAGCATGAGGTCATGGCCTCTGTTTAGATTTGGTTTCAATAAAATTCTCTTCTACTTGGGGTCCTTTTTGTTCATTTTAGTGGGTTTTAGAGGAATTTTTAACACATTTGTGCTTCTGTTACCTCCTTCTCATCAATTTTAATAGTTTGGCTACATTAATGGATATGAATCTTTTTGATAGACATAATACACACACCCCCGAGGTTATCTACTATTTAATTTTCTTTTCAATATTCTTTTTTCTTTCTTTTTTTTTTTTTTTCCTTCGTTTTTGGCCACCCCAAGGCATATGGAGTTCCTGGGCCAGGGATCAGTTCCAAGCCACAGTCATGACTCAAGCCACGGTTGTGACCCAAGCTGAAACTGTAGCAATGCTGGATCCTTGACCCACTGTGCCAGGCTGGGGATCGAACCTACACCCCTGTGCTCCCGAGATGCTGCTGGGTCCACTACACCACAGCAGGAATTCCTCGATATTCTTTTTGACATTTAGACATTTTAGGTTTTCATGTAATCAATTCTATTGATTCTTTTATGGCCTCTGCCCCTGGTCATGCCAAGAAAAGCCTTCCCCAGACTGAAAGCAGATCAGTTCTTATTATTTTCAGTATTTAATATCAATTCTCTGTTATTTTCTAATGCTTAATGGTTTGGCTTTTCTCATTTAAGCTTAGGCCCATTTGGAATTTGTTTAGATGCCTGGAATGAGGCTAAATTTACATGGTATCCCCCTTCCCCAGGATAAAGCCAGTTTCCCCATCACCTTTGGAAAGACGGTCCGTGTCACACACTGTATTCTCATTTATTCATTCGATCTCTTTCTTGATTGTTCAGCTTCTGCCATTGCTTTGCCTCTCCTGTGCGCGTACCTGCCTTTTTCAGTTATTGTCAGTTTATAATACATTTAATGTTTTGCAGAACAAGTTCCGCTTCATTGCTTTCTTCTTTACTCTCCACAGTTTTCTCGGATGGTAGCCTCCATAATTCCCTTTGTCCCTTGCTTCTAGCAGAGAATGGATGTTGTTGACTTCTAGGTGAAGAGTGTCTGCCTTCTGAATCTCCCCTCATCTCACATGCTCAGGGTGAAAGAACAATATTCTCCAGCCCGGAACCAGCCCATTTCTTGCCTTGAGTCTGATTTGTAATGAGTAATGCGGCGAAGGGAGAGAGGAGCAGAGCCACCAAGGACAGCAGTTTGGGTGACAGCACCTTGGAAAACATGGCTGACGTTAAGATCATTTAACCTCACAAATGTGGCCAAGAACCAGCCTGATGCGAGGTTCAGGCTTTTACCTTAGAGAGAAAAGGCAGGCTCTTTCTTTGACTTGATGTATTTATTTAGTTTGTTATTATTATTTTTTTGCCTTTTAGGGCTGCACCTGACTGAGGCCTCTGGAGGTTCCCAGGCTAGGGGGTCCAATCGGAGCTACGGCTGCCCGCCTACACCACAGCCACAGCAATGCGGGATCTGAGCTGCATCTGCGAGCTACTCCCCACCTCACGGCAACACCACCAGATCCTTAACCCACTGAGGCCAGGGATTGAACCCGCAACCTCATGGTTTCCTAGTCAGATTCGTTTCTGCTGCGCCATGACGGGAACTCCTATTTTATTTTTTTAAATTAAGTTTTCTGGAAGTATAGTTATTTTACAAGATTTTGATCATTTCTGGTGTACAACACAGTGATTCAGTTACACGTAGACACACATCCATTCTCTCTCAGATTCTTTTCCCACACAGATGATCACAGAATACTGGGTAGAGGTCTCTGTGCTCTACAGCAGGTCCCTGCTGGCCAGTCATTCCGGATACCTCAGTGTGCATATGCCAACCCCAAACCCCCAGCCCGTCCCTCCCCCCCTCCCCCCCCCTCCCCTCCCCTGTCCCCTTTGGTAAGAGTCCTTTTTTTTTTTTTTTTGGTCTTTTTGCTATTTCTTGGGCTGCCCCTGCGGCATGTGGAGGTTTCCCAGGCTAGGGGTCGAATCGGAGCCGTAGCCACCTGCCTACGCCAGAGCCACAGCAACGCGGGATCTGAGCTGTGTCTGCAACCTACACCACAGCTCATGGCAATGCCAGATCCTTAACCCACTGAGCAAGGGCAGGGACCGAACTCGCAACCTCATGGTTCCTAGTCAGATTCGTTAGCCACTGAGCCATGACAGGAACTCCAAGCATACGTTTTTTTGAAGTGTAAGTCTCTTTCTGTTCAAGGCAGGCTGTTTAAAATATAAGATGGAGAAGGCCTTGAATGGACAAAGCAGTAAGCAGACTAGAGATAATACATTGATTGAATCAGTTGGTGGTAGCTGCCTGCTTAGAACTGCAGGAGTGATGCTTGCACCGGAAAAGGGACACATGGCAGAGAACAAGCAGGGGACAGTCTTCCTGCCCCCGCTGTGAGCTGGCCTTCTCCAAACTGGGTGTGCACTTCGTTCTGCCGTTACTGGGGTGGGTGAACAACGGAGTGGTTTTAAAAGGTTAGCCAAGAGATTAGAGGAACTGGAGTTATTAATCTCAGAGAAGAGCAAACAAGAATAACTTAAAAGAGCCCGAGGAGGGGTCTCACACAGAAAAGAGTAAACAGTTAATTTCTCTCTGGGCTGAAAACCGGAAATGTGTGATAAAAACCACTTATTTGGAGTTCCTGTCGTGGCTCAGTGGTTAACGAATCCAACTGGGAACCGTGAGGTTTCGGGTTCGATCCCTGGCCTTGCTCAGTGGGTTAAGGATCCAGTGTTGCCGTGAGCTGCGGTGTAGGTCGCAGACGCGGCTTGGATCCCGAGTTGCTGTGGCTCTGGCGTAGGCAGGTGGCAAGCTCCGTTTTGACCCCTAGCCTGGGAACCTCCATGTGCCACGGGAGCGGCCCAAGAAATGGCAAAAAAAACAAAAAAAGACAAAAAAAAACCCCCAAAAAACCCCACTTATTTTACTGTGACAACAAAACATCACGGATGACAGGGCATTTCAGTGATAGTGGGACGGGCTGAGTGCAGAAATACTCAAGAGGTCATGGTTCCCCTGGGGGACCTGGTGGGGGCTTTTCAGGTGGCATGTCCCCTCCCCCAACCCCTGCTGCAGGAATGTCTCCCTCAGGAGTGTCACTTATGCCATCTCTTTCTGGACACCTCACAGAAACACCTTAGTGTGAGGTTTTAACTCTAAGCAGGGGCTGTTCTAAGGTCCCTGCCTAGGGTCCCTGGCAGTCCCCCCCATTTATGGAAAGAGTCATCTGTGTGACCATGTCTAGGTGACTCTGGAAGAAATTCTAGACTTAGCCCCGTTTAATAAAAGCGATAGGGGCTCTCACTCATCTGCCTTGTCTTCGAAGCCTGGGTTTCCCAGTCGTCCACGCTGGGCCCTCATCTCTTCTCAGAAGCGTGTGTACCGTCCGCGGGGGTAGCTGTAGCCTCCGTGCTTGATGACTGACGCCGTATCATCCGCATGATTTGCCCCGAAGCTCTGGACCCACATTTCGAACTGCCTGCTGGATGAGTTCACAAGCACTTTACGCTTAACAGGTCGAGAAGTGGGCGGCATCTAAACTTCCCTCCAGACCCTGATGAATGGCATCTCCGGGGTCTCGGTGGCCCAAACCCACAAGCCCAGAGTCCTTTCCCTTCCTCGCCTTCCACCCCCTTCTGTCATCTCTCCTCCAGTGTGTCTTCCATCTGCCCCCTCTTCTCCATTCTGAGTGCCACCCCTTGCTTCTGACCTTAGGCACATCTTACCTAGATTTTGGACAACCTGTGCTTTTGCTCTTTTCCAATTCATCCTTCAACCAGCGGTCTACATTGCAGTTCTAAAATACACCTCTGGGAGTTCCTATTGTGGCTCAGTGGTTAACGAATCTGACTAGGAACCATGAGGTTGCAGGTTCGATCCCTGTCCTTGCTCAGTGGGTTAAGGATCCGGTGTTGCCATGAGCTGTGGTGTAGGTCGCAGATGCGTTTCGGATCTGGTGTTGCTGTGGCTCTGGCGTAGGCTGGAGGCTACAGCTCCGATTGGACCCCTAGCCTGGGAACCTCCATATGCCGTGGGAGTGGCGCTAGAAAAGGCAAAAAGACAAAATAAAAATAAAATATACCTCTGGGAGTTCCTGTTGTGGGTCAGCAGTAAAGAGCCTGACTAGTATCCATGAGGACGTGGGTTTGATCCCTGGCCCCACTCAGTAAGTTAAGGAGTGGTGAGCAGTGGTGTAGATCACACACTGGGATTGGATCCTGCATTGCAGTGGCTGCGGCTGGCAGCTGTAGTTCCAATTCAATCCCTAGCCTGGGAACTTTCATATGCCATAGGTGCGGCCCTAAAAAGACTAAAATAAAATAAATAAAATAAAATACACCTCTGCTGAGAGTCTCTAGATGATTTCTGCTAATTTACAGGACCTCGGATCTGACCTGTACCCTCACTTCTCACTTTATCATTTGCCTCTACCCAGATGGGACCCACTCTTTGGACCATACTGAATTACCTGCAGTTCTGTCTCTGTCTGTACTCTCTCTCACCTCCTGCCCCTGCATTTATCTGTTTCTGTATTAAATAGGCTTACCCCCCTGCCCTTGGTGGGGTGTTCTTTGTCGCCCCTATTAGACTGAGCTCCTGGAAAGCAGAAACTGGGTCTTCCATGGCTGTTTCTTCCAGACTCACATAAAGGTGCATGGAAGTGGCTAAGAAATGTTTGGTGAGAGGCAGTGTATGCATAACATATTCAGTAGAGGTTTAAAAACTATCTAGGTGGGTCTACATTTTCATTTATTTTCATTTGAATTGAGAATTTCTACCCCAAAGCTATGTCCTAATTGGGTAAATAGAGTCTTGAGGGACTCTTTTGGCCTCCTGGTCCTTCATTTCACAGGGGCAGGGTTCAGAGGGAACGTGGGAGGAGAGAGTCATATTTTATTCTGTCTCTGTCTCTCCTCCTCCCTCCCTCTGTCTATAAATCTCCTCCACTTGGCAGCACTGTTGAGAAGATTAATGGGATGGCACAAGGCAGAGCGGCAGTTGCTACATCTAACTCCCAGTTCAATGCTGAGACAGTGGCGTCAACCACTCAGAACGTTCTCCTCCTTGTGGAAATCTGGTTGCTGGGGAGAGCAAGATAAGGACAGAGAACTGTGTGACTGTAAAGGATCTAGATGTCTGAAATGCTGGTCTGCCCACCAAATAGGTACCTACCTACCAGCTTCACTGGAATGCCCACAGCATCCACCCTCTGTCAGTGCTGGGGCATCACTGTAAAAAAAGTTTATATAGGTATATTAAAATGTACATTATCTATATTAAAAGTTTATATACATTAAAATGTATATATATATATAAAATTTATATATATATATATTAAAATGTACTTTTTTTTGTCTTTTTAGGGCCACACCCGAAGCACATGGAGGTTCCTAGGCTAGGGGTCCAATTGGAGCTGTAGCCACCAGCCTGCACCACAGCCACAGTAACTCAGGATCTGAGCCGCGTCTGTGACCACACCACAGCTCACAGCAACGCCGGATCCTTAACTGGCTGAGCGAGGCGGGGATCGAACCTGCGTCCTCATGGATGCTAGTCATACTCGTTTCCACTGAGCCATGCCGGGAATGCCATTCTCCATTTTTAAAATGTTTTCATCACCTCAAAAAGAAATTCTGTTGACCATTAAGCAGTAACTCCCCATTCCCTACCCACCACCCTCACCCTTGGCAACTTCTAATCTACTTCTGTCTCTTTGGGTTTATCTGTTCCAGATATTTCGGGTAAGTGGAATCATGTAATAATTTGTCCTTCTGTGTCTGGCCTATTTCACGTCGCCTAATGTTTTCAAGACTCATTCACGTTGGAGCAGGTGTCAGAATGTGCTCATTGCTTCTTCTTTTTTTTTTTTGTCTTTTTGCCTTTTCTAGGGCCGCTCCCACAGCATATGGAGGTTCCCAGGTTAGGGGTCTAATTGGAGCTGTAGCTGCCGGCCTACGCCAGAGCCACAGCAATGCAGGATCTGAGCCGCGTCTGCAACCTACACCACAGCTCACGGCAATGCCAGATGCTTTAACCCACTGAGCAAGGGCAGGGACCGAACCCGCAACCTCATGGTTCCTAGTCGGATTCGTTAACCACTGAGCCACGACGGGAACTCCAGAATGTGCTCATTGCTTCTTACGTGAAAACTTTCCTTTCGACGCCCCACGGGGACCGCTTTCTTCATGCTTCTGCGTCGTCTGATCATACCCCTTTTCTTCTTTTCAACATGTTCGCAGAGCCTCCCCTTCCGAAAATAGACTTTGTCACTGTGCACGGAGGGCCTCTACCACGTCTGAGACTGAGGAAAGCCGAGGAGATAAACGGGCCTATCAGGTCAGTGGAGGTCCGTCTTCCATGGCTGCCCAGTGGTCCCCAGGGAGTGTTTTGGAAACTTTGAGCGAAGAAGAGACTTTTCCTTGGGTCACTGCCTTTGAATAGCAGAGGCAAGGTAGTCGGGGCCTCTCTTTTTTTTGTGTCCTTGGGCACAGACTGGGCCTTTCATTCCAACCAGCACCCTCCCAATGAATAAAGAGACCATTAAGGGACCGAGACAAGCAGAGCTCGAGAAATCAAATCTGTTCCTTTGGCCAGTGGATGAGCGTTGGTTGAGTGTGTGGGGCAGGTCAGGCACTCTAGCCTTTGCACTCCCGCCTCCAAGTCCATCCGTTAGTGATGGTGGGTCAGGAGCAGCATTTCATTTACCAAAGACACACTGTATTTCCCTTTATTGAAGGATGATCTGGGAGTTCCCGTCATGGCGCAGCAGAAATGAATCCGACTGGGAACCATGAGGTTGTGGGTTTGATCCCTGACCTCACTCAGTGGGTTAAGGATCCGGCGTTGCTGTGAGCTTTCTGTGGTGTAGGTCGCAGATGTGGCTCAGATCTGGTGTGGCTGTGGCTGTGGCTGTGGCTGTGGCTGGCAGCTGTAGCTCCGATTAGACCTCTAGCCTGGGAACCTCCATATGGGTGCAGCCCTCAAAAGACGAGACAAAAAAAAAAAAAAGGATCTGGTGGGGGTGGTGTCATCGTTTCTGAAAGTGCCATCTGGAGAGTTCTTTTCATTCATCCCTGTGTAGAGATATGGGCAGGTCACTGCATCCTCAGTGACTGCTCCTGGGACTCCAGATAGTGTTAGGATGGAATGAATTTACCTCATCAGAGTTGGTGGACTCGGCTGTGTTCAGTTAAGCTTTTTATTTACAAAGGTCCTGGTAGGATTTGGAAAGTGCAATTATCCCCTTTTTAGAGAGGGAGATTGAGGTGCCCCTGAAGAGATGAGCATCTTACCCACAGAAGCAAGTCAAGGAGACGGCGATAACTTGCTCTCTTGTCCTAACCTGCACTGCCCCGTGTCTCTCGGGACCCTTCAGTCTAATGACCCTCCAGGATGATCATGGTACAGCGGGAGCTGCCACAGAACTGTAAAAAAGAAAGGCTAGCGATATCATCTGTGAGTCAGCTTAGCCTTTTTGTGTCTTTGAGTTTGAGGTCAGTAAATGGTCCAAAGTCTTTCCAGGCATGGACAGGGCCCTGCTTGTTCTGTGTCTTGATTCCTGACAAGTTACTGGAAGGCCCTGTAATTCTGCTGCTGTAAGGAGAACAGAAGCTGTCATGTCACTGCCTGAGAGAATTTGCAAGGCAAACGCGGTATGTAGGCCAGATGGTTATGCAAGGCAGAAAGAAAAGCCAAATGACGGCCTACCCTTGTGGCTCTGCCGGTCAGTGCTTTCAAAACAGGAAGTGCAGATCTGTGAGTCATTCAAGGGAGGGTAGTGGTGAGAAAGAGGGTAGAAGTCCTTCCAGAACAGTCATGCTCTAAACAGCCACCACTGCTTCCCCAACGTCATCAGGGGTCATTACTAGCAGGTGATGGGGGCAGTTTCCTTGACCCGACTGCCTGGTTAGAGCTGGGGGTGGCAGCACAGTCAGTGTGGGGACAGGCCCGAGTCTGCCTTGTGCATTGGTGGGGGTGGGGGGTGGGCAGGGGGGGCAGTGGCTCAGGGCACATGGTGGAGCAGGGGCTCTGGGACTGAGCCTCCCTTCCTTGGCTTGGGGATCGTGGGTGGCTGGTGCATGCAGCCGGGTGCTGGGCCCTCTTAAGGTTGACGTCTTCCGCACTTGCCAGATCACAGCAATCACCGAGGTGCTTTATCACCATATGAAATTTCAGACTCTACTAGAGATTTATTTTTTATTAAAAAAAAATTAAAAATGTTTTTCTTTCCATTTTATGGCCACACCCATGGCATATGGAGGTTCCCAGGCTAGGGGTCGAATGGGAGCTGCAGCTGCTGGCCCACACCACAGCCACAGTAATGCAGGTTCCGAGCTGCATCTGCGACCTATACCACAGCTCACGGCAACTCTGGATCCCTAACCCACTGAGCAAGGCCAGGGATCAACCCGCATCCTCATGAATCCTAGTTGGGCTCGTTAACCGCTGAGCCATGAAGGGAACGCCTCTCCTGGAGATTTTGATTCAGGAGATCTGGGATGGGGGCTGGAAGTTTGTATAATTAATTATCAAGCAACTCGGGTGATTATGATTATGCTAAATGGGGAGACCCGCTTTATGCCTCATGAATGGGGCCTCTCGTGGGCAACGTACAGAACCAGATGAGTGCAGGTGAGCCTTGAACTTGTACTTGAGCACCACCTCCTACATGGAAAGGGGAGAAGGACTTGAAGATCTGCTTCTGGGCAGCGGGGAGCCTGCTGCACATTTACTTTCTTACCTGTGGCCATGACTCATAGGAACGTCTTCAAGTCCCGGGGAAAGTTTGCCATTATAGGTGTTTCCTTGTAGGCAGTGGCGGCTTGGTCAATGTTTACTGATGGTGGCGGTGACAACGCATTGCCCTGCAGGCTTTACTTTGTCCCTTCTGCAGAAAGCCGTGGCTGAAAGTGAACCCAGAAACTTTGTGGAATGCAGAGGCCTGAGAACCTCTAGGAACTGGGGGAGCAGGAAGTGTATATTTATTGGTGAAATAGAATTATGTGCTCTACTGAGTTTTGGAAATTAGCCTCATCATATTTGGTGCTGATGCGTGTTTTTCCCCTTTACTGAAATTTCGACTCAAGGAACATGTGTGGGGCATCCATCCTAGCCAAAAAGAACTGGGCACAAGGGTTTGCAAAGATATGAGAGTAAATGCCTCAAGTCCCTGCTGTCAGGGCTGATAGAGAACGCAGACCTCGCAGCACCTACGACACTAGAAGCCGGAGGGAAGTCCCGAGTGTACGGGAGAGGAAAGGAAGATGTGATTCATTCTCAGAGTGTTTTTATTCTCAACACTTCCTTTCACTGTCAGATTTTCTGTTGGAGGTGGGATAAATTAACACTAAAGTGCATGATACGAGGACATGTGTTTCTTTGTCCACATCTAGGGAACACATGAGATGGCCCCTCGAGGGCTGTTTCAGGATATCGTCTGACCAGATACCTCGTGGTGACTCTGCGCTCTGTGTTTCTCTTTCATGTCACAGGAACTTGGGTATCAGTCCGTGAACTGCAGAGAATGTCAATCACATGAGTTCCGTTTCAGGTTCCCCATGTGATTATGTGGAGCCTTTTTTTTTTTGCAGACTTACTGCATTAATGCTTGTAGGCGGTTGGCCTCCATGTGACTGCTAAACCCTTTCCACAGCTGGGCTTTATTCGCCCACATGAAAATCACTGCTTAGATCAACTTTAAGACGTGTATGCTCAGGGCACCCACGCCTCCCGGCGAAAGAGGGTTTCCTGGGTATCCATCTGCAGCCTGAACTTGGAGAGATCCCTCACCCATTTCCATCTGGCATTAACCCTGTAGGTTCTGACCAGAGTTCCATGACTGTTGGAGCTGTCAGACCGTCAATCTCACGTGTGCAAGGACTTTTTAAAGAATTTTTTTTTTTTAAGGGCTGCACTAATGGCATACGGAAGTTCCCAGGCGAGGGGTCAAATTGGAGCTGCAGCTGCTGGCCTACACCACAGCCACAGCATTATGGGATCTGAGCCATGTCTTCGACCTATACCATGGCGCATGGCAATGCCAGATCTTTAACCCACAGAGTGAGGCCAGGAATTGAACCCACAACCTCATGGATACTAGGCAGATTCATAACCTGCTGAGCCACAACGGGAACTCCTGAAGAATTTTTTTTTATTGAAGTATAGTTGGTTTACAATATTGTGCAAGTTTCAGGCATACCACACAGTGATTCAGTTATGCATATATATTCTTTTTCAGATTCTTTTCCCTTATAGGTTACTACATAGTTTTGAGTATAGTTCCCTGTGTTACATAGTAGGTCCTTGTTGGTTATCTATTTTATGTATAGTGATGTGTATATGTTAATCCCAGCGTCCTAATGCATCCCTCCCTTCACTCCACCCCCCCCTTATCCCTTTGGTACCTGTGTATGAGTCTCTTTCTGTTTTGAGAATAAGTTCCTTTGTGTTTTTTTTCCCCAAATCCACTTGTAAGCGATGTCATAGGATATTTGTCATTCTCTTTCTGACTTACTTAGTAGGATAATCTCTAGGTCCCTCCATGTTGCTGCAGATGGCATTATTTTATTCTTTTTTATGGCTGAGTAGTACTCTGTTGTATATATGTACCACATCTTCATTATCCATTCAGCTGTTGATGGACATTTAGGTTGCTTCCATCTCTTGACCATTGTATATGGTGCTGTACTGAACGCTGAGGTGCATGTATCTTTTCAGTTTATGGTTTTCTCTGGATATATGCCCAGGAGTGGGATTGGAGGATCATATGGCAACTCTATTTTTAGTTTTCCAAGGAACCTCCATACTCTTCTCCCTAGTGGCTGCAGCAGTTTACATTCTCACCAATATAGGAGGGTTGGGCAAGGATTTTTTCTTATCCAGTGTTGTGTTTCCAGTGTCCAGAAAAGTGTTGCTCTCATAGCAGATGCTCAATAAATATGACTAAGTGAATGAATGAATTACCCAGGCAAGGGTCTGATAGACATTTTCTTTTCTCTTCCAGTTCATATCAGGTGTTAGTGCTTCCCCTGGCCCTCCAAAGCACATTTGTTTGTGATTCTGAAGAGGCTCCCTCCTTCTTTAGCAATGCTTCTGATGCCAAAGGATATGTGACTGCAGAACTGCTGGCCAAAGACATTCCGAGTGATGCCATGGAGATATCTATCGGAGACAGGCTATACTATGGGAAATATTATAATGCACCCTTGAAAAAAGGGAATGATTACTGCATTATATTGCGAATCACAAGTGAACTGAGTAAGGTATATTTCTTCCTTTTTATTGACGTGTAGTTGATTTACAATGTTGTGTTAATTTCTGCTTTACAGCAAAGTGATTCAATTATACATATGCATTCTTTTTAATATTCTTTTCCATTATGGTTTATTGCAGGATATTGAATATATTTCCCTGTGCTATGTAGTGGGACCTTGTTGTTTATCCATCCTATATATACCAGTTTGCCTCTGCTAATCCCAAACTCCCAATCCATCCCACCCTCCCCCTTGACAACCACAAGTCTGTTCTCTATGTCTGTGCATCTGTTTCTGTTTTGTAGGTAGGTTCATGTGTGTCATAGTTTAGATTCCACATATAAATGATATCATATGGTATTTGTCTTTCTTTTTCTGACTTCACTCAGTATGATTATCTCTAGGTCCATCCAGGTTGCTGCACATGGCAGTATTTTGTTCTTTTTTAAGGCTGTGTAGTATTCCATTGTATATATGTTTAAGGTCTATTTCTTCAAAAACTCTTGTGAGTTCTGTATTTTTCCTCTTCACATGAAATTTAAATATTTAAGCAATTGTTTTCTCAATATTTGAGATGAATAGCACATGTAAGACCCATAAAAATGTGTTGAGTACTTTTACTTTCTAAAACATGGGCAGGTGAAATTTATATGAAGGTTGATATTCTGAACTTCCTGGGGGACCTTCTTATTTGGATTTGTGTTTGGACTGAGTAGTTTTTGTTCTTCTTAAGCTTCACGAATGCCCTCATCCTATCATACTGCTGCCCGAGTTGGAGAGGAACCTCTAGACCTCTCTGTCACTCCCGCTGTACTCCTGCCAGGCTTACTGCCTCCCCTCATTCTCCTGGAACTGAGACTCCCAGGAGGGTCAGATTAAGCTCAGCACTACTTTCTGGCCCTGTTTTCTGCTTCTTTTACTGCCTATTGAATAAGTTCTACACCCCCCTCTCCATCCTCAGAAAGGCTATGTTCTTCCAGTGGTGGTTCTTTCTGGAGACACAGAGCTTTGTATTCATTACCTAATGAATACATAGAATGAGGTGGGCAAGCAGAATAGCAAGAGCTGGATTAGTTGGTGAGGGGTGGAAGATCTTATGGAAAAACCATGGTGATGGTTGCCCTAGGAGAACTCAAAGTTGGGTATAAATTCCTTATCGGTCGGTAATGGAAACTAGAAAAATTATACGAATATTAGTAGAAACATTTCTTGACTGATGAATTTGAACCCTCTTGTGTGTAATGTGCATCCCATATTTAAGAGTGAAACCTGCTGTTAAATTCTGGATAGGACACAAGTCTAATATGCCATTATCATGCTTGATGTACAGCCAAGAATATGTCCAAAATAGGTCTGGGGGTCTTTTGTGACAGTAGAGTAGGGATGAAGTATTGGAGGACTAAAGTCCGGAATATATTTCCTTGAACTTGTTCAAAGGTGTTTATGACTTAGACAAGGCCTCCTTGCTAGAAAATTACCTGGAGATCCTGACGTGGTGTTTCTAGCCACAGACAGTCCCAGCAGGGCAATATGAGTACCATTTAGAGGTTACGTACTCTGAGAGCTGCTGTCTCAGATGGAGACTTTGGTCTGGGCGGGTGTGTTAGCTTGGGCTTCCATTTCAAAATATTATGGCCTCAGCAGCTTAAACAACAAATGTTTATTTCTCATGGTTCTGGAGACTGGGACATCTAAGATTAAGATGCAGGCTGACATTAAAAAGAATGAAATACCGGCATTCTTAGCAACATGGATGGACCTAGAAATTATCATGCTAAGTGAAGTCAGCCATACAATGAGACACCAACATCAAATGCTTTCACTGACATGTGGAATCTGAAAAAAGAACAGACTGAACTTCTTTGCAGAACAGATGCTGACTCACAGACATTGAAAAACTTATGGTCTCCAGAGGAGACAGTTTGGGGGGTGGGGGGATGTGCTTGGGTTGTGGGATGGAAATCCTGTGAAATCAGATTGTTATGATCATTATACAACTACAGATGTGATAGATTCATTTGAGTAATTAAAAAAAAGTAAATAAAAATAAATAAATTAATTAAAAAAAAAAAAAAGATGCAGGCTGATTTGGTTCCCCTGGGAGGGAAGTCTTCCTGGCCTATAGACAGCTGCCTTCTTGCTGTGTCCTCATGTGGTAGGGTGTAAATGAGCTCGGATCAATCTTCCTCATCTTATGGGGACTCTAATCTCATCCTGGGGCCCTACCCTCATGACCTCATCTAAACCTAATGACCTTCCAGAGGCACGCCCTCTGAGTAATGTCACAGTGCGCGTTAGGGCTTCAGTGTGACTCAGTATCAGTATTGAGGCACAGAGGGAAGGAAGTAGGAGGTTACGATGAGAATTCTGGTGTAAGGAGACTTCCCTATGATGTCATTGATACCTCTTTTTCATTTTTTATCCTTTTAGGGCCTCACCTAAAGCATATGGAAGTTCCTAGGCTAGGGGTCAGATCAGAGCTGCAGCTGCCAGCCTACACCAGAGCCACAGCAATTTGGGATCTGAGCTGCATCTGTGACCTACACCACATCTCAGGGCAATGCTGGATCCTTAAGCCACTGAGTGAGGCCAGGGATCGAACCTGCGTTCTCATGGATACTAGTTGAGTTCTCAACCCACTGAGCCACAGCAGGAACTCCAGATACCACTTTTTCATAGGCAAAGCAGAACTGTGCTTGTTCTTTGAAAAAAAAATATGTTTGGACTTGCATATTTGCATTACTTTTGGGTTTCAAATATATTGCTGTTGCAGTCATTAAAATCAGTAGTGCAAGTTCTCCTGTAGTGCAGAGGGTTAAGGATCTGGCTTTTGCCCCAGCTCTGGCACTGGTTGCAGCTGCAGCTCAGGTTCAATCCCTGGTCCGGGAACTTCTGCATGTCATGGCTGTGGCAAAAAAAAAAAAAAAAAATCTGTAGTGATTTATTTATTTTTCTTTTGTGAACATCTTTATTGAGACACAGTTCACATATCTAATAAATCTAACGTGTACAGTCACAAGATGGTGATAATGCAACAGCCACCATCTAATTCTCGAACATTTAGCAGTTATTATTTTTAATGTTGATTTGTTTATATTTTACTTTTTTTCTGTTTTTGACCACACCTGTTGCATGTGGAAGTTCTCAGGCCAGGGATCAAGTCTGAGCTTCAGCTGTGACCTACTGCACAGCTGCAGCAACGCTGGATCCTTAGCTCACTGCACCGCTCTGGGGATCCAACAGGCAATGACACAGAGACAGGCTAGATCATTAACTCGCTGTGCCACAGTGGGAACTCCTTAACATTTATTTTTAATTGAGGTATAATACACATAACATAAAATCGACCATCTTAATTTTTTAACTAACAGTATAGAAGTGCTGAGTACATTTCCATGGTTATGAAACTAATCTTCCAGAATATTTTATCTTGTGAGACTGCAATTCTGTTCCCAGTTAAACAGCTCCCCATTCCTTCCATCTCCCCACCTCCTGGCAACTACCCTGTTACTTTCTGTCTCTATGAATCTGACTACACAAGATACCTTGCATAAGTCGAATCATACAGGGTTTATGTTTTGCGATTGTCATAGTTAGCATAATGTTTTCAAGGTTAATTCACAATGTAGCATATGTCAGAATTTCCTTTCTTTTGAAGGCTGAATAATATTCCACTGCATGTATATACTACATTTTGTTTACCCCTTCCTCTGTAGATGGATACCTGGGTTGCTTCCATCTCTTGGCTCTTGCAATTAATGCTACCATGGGGAGTTCCTGTTGTGGCCCAGCAGAAACAAATCCGACTAGTGTCCATGAGTTGGGTTTGATCCTTGGCCTCGCTCAGTGGGTCAGGGATCCGGCGTCGCCATGAGGTGTGGTCTAGGTCGCAGATGTGGCTCAGATCCCGTGTTGCTGTGGCTGTGGCTGTGGCTGTGGCTGGCAGCTGTAGCCCCGATTCGACCTCTAGCCTGAGACCTTCTATATGCTGCAGGTGCAGCCCTAAAAAAAAGGCAAAAAAAAAAATGCTGCTATGAACATGGGTGTACAGATATCTCTTTGAGTCTCTGCTTTCTGTTCTTTTGGGTAAATACCCATAAGTGGAATTGTTAGGTCATTTGGTAATTTTCTTTTTAATTTTTTTGAAGAATCCCCGTACTATTTTCCGTAGCTACTGCGCTATTTTATCCTCCCGCCAGCAGTGCACAAGCGTTCCCTTTTCTCCACCTCCTCCCCAAAGCTTGCTCTTTTCTCTTTTGATAATGGCCATTCCTAATGGATGTTAGGTGGTTTCTCATTGTGGTTTTGGTTTGCATTTCCCTAGTAATTTATGATGTTGAACATGTTTTCGTGTACTTTTGACAATTTGTGTATCTTCTTCGGAGAGATGTTTATTCAAGTCCTTTGCCCATTTTTTGAAGTGATTTCTTTTTTTCTTACTGAGTTTTCAGAGTTCTCTATGTATCCTGGATATGCAATTTACAAATTATTTTTATATGAGTTGCCTTTTTGCTCTGCGTATAGTGTCCTTTGATGTATAAAAGTTTTTAATGTTTATGAAGTCTAATTTATCTATTTTTTCCTTTGGTTGCCTGTGTTTTTAATGTCCTATCTATGAAATCATTGCCAAATGCAATTTCCTGAAGCTTTTCCTTTGTGTTTTCTTCTAATAGTTTTAGGTCTTATATTTAGGTTTGATCTATTTTGAGTTAATTTTTATATGTGGTGTTCGGTAAGGATCCCATATCATCCTTCCATCTGTTCGTTCTTTCTTTCTTTTGGCTGCACCTGTGCCATATGAAATTTCCTGGGCCAGAACTGCTGCAGTGACAACACTGGATCCTTAACATGCTGCTCCACAAGGGAACTCTCCCACTTCATTCTTTTGCATTTTATTATCCAGTTTTCCCAGCACCATTTCTTGAGAAGATTTCTTTTCCCCATTGAATAGTCTAGGCAGACTTGTCAAAAAATCCTTTGAGAGATATATCCAAGAGTTTATTTCTGGGCTTTCTATTCTGTTTCATTGGTTTATATGTCTGTCTTTAAGCCCATACCACACTGTTTTGATTACTGTAACTTTGTAGTAAAATTTGAAATCAGAAAGTGTGAATTTTCCACTTCTCCCTTTCTGTTTTTCCTTCTGTGTATCTGTCCCAATAAATAGCATGACTGTTTCCAGTTGTCAAGACAGAAATCTAGGAATAACTCTTGTCTCTTTTTCTTTCTTTTTTTTTTTTTTGTTCTTTTAAAAGTTTAAAAAAAATTG